>NC_045437.1:90068736-90203310 GCF_002776525.5 Piliocolobus tephrosceles | reverse complement strand
CCTGTTTGATAGGTTTCCTTCTGACTGTCAGGACCCTCAGCTATAGGCCTGTTGGAGATTGCTTGAGGTCCACTCCAGACCCTGTTTGCCTGGGTATCAGCAGCAGAGGTTGCAGAAGATAGAATATTGCTGAACTGCGAGTGCACCTGTCTGATTCTTGCTTTGGAAGCTTCCTCTCAGGGGTGTACTCCACCCTGTGAGGTGTGGGGTGTCAGACTGCCCCTAGTGGGGGATGTCTCCCAGTTAGGCTACTCAGGGGTCAGTGACCCACTAGAGCAGGCAGACTGCCCCTTCTCAGATCTCAACCTCCGTGTTGGGAGATCCCCTGCTCTCTTCAAAGCTGTCAGACAGAGTCGTTCACGTTTCACAGGCTTCTACTCCTTTAGCTGAGCCCTATCCCCAGAGGCGCAGTCTACAGAGACAGGCAGGTTTCCTTGAGCTGCTGTGAGCTCCACCCAGTTCCAGCTTCCCAGCGGCTTTAGTTACCTACTTAAGCCTCAGCGATGGCGGGCGCCCCTCCCCCAGCCTCGCTGCTGCCTTGCGGTTAGATTGCCGCAGACTGCTGTGTTAGCAAGGAGAGAGGCTCCGTGGGCGTGGGACCCTCCCGGCCAGGTGTGGGATACAATCTCCGGTGTGCCGGTGTTACAGCGCAGTATTGGGGTGGGAGTTACCCGATTTTCCAGGTGTTGTGTGTCTCAGTTCCCCTGGCTAGGAAAAGGGACTCCCTTCCCCCTCGCGCTTCCCAGGTGAGGCGATGCCTCGCCCTGCTTCAGCTCTCGCTGGTCAGGCTGCAGCAGCTGACCCACATGGATTGTCTGGCACTCCCGAGTGAGACGACCCCAGTACCTCAGTTGAAAATGCAGAAATCACCGGTCTTCTGTGTCGCTCGCGCTGGGAGATGGAGACTGGAGCTGTTCCTATTCGGCCATCTTGCTCCGCCCCCCCGATGTTGGTAGTTTGATAGGAATACTGTTGAATCTATAGATTGCTTTGGGTAGTATAGACATTTCAGTGATATTGAGTTTTCCAAGCTGTGAGCATGGAAAGTTTTTACATTTGTTTGTGTTATCTATGATTTCTTTTAGCAGTGTTTAGTAGTTCTTCTTATAGAGATCCCTCACCTGCTTGGTTGGAAGGACAGGCTCTTTTTATTATTTTCATTTCTCTCTGTATTTACACTTGACAGTAAGAGACAGTTTTTTCATTTTGACAAAAATCTTAAAGGTCACAGAACAATAATAATTTTCCCCATTAGTTATTAACATGACATGTGTGATTTCAGCTTGCATGGTCATTTTTATGGTTCCACACCATCGAACAATGCAAGGACTGCCTGTATACAGAGATGTTCCTTTACCTGCATATTTATAACCTCAAAACATCTCCATCTCAAAAACCTGCACACCTAAAAATTCTCATGCTTCTCTCAAGGTCAAAAGTTGCCCTGAAACTGGTTTTCTCACCCTGCAGAGAAAGAAACATAAAAAGTGTTGTGAACTGTGCCCTGAGGCCTTGCAAGTCCTAGGAGCAGGGTTGGTAAATTCCTTCTCTCCATCAAGCCTTCAGTGTCTAATGCCCATCTCTGTGGTTTAATAGTCCTGTGTGGTTGTCACTGCTCAATTTTGGTATTGTTAGCAGATCATCTCATAAGTGGACCGATGGTCATTGTGTGGGATGTTCACAAACCCAGACATTGCACTCCAGTCATCACTACTCATTTTCCCTGTCATGTTTTACGTGGAAATATGCCTTGAGGGATGTGAAACAATCAGACACTTATATTAACAGAGAGGATAACAGATGTGCTCTTCTTTTATGGTCTCTGGGGTTCTTTTAGATCATCTGAAATGACTACATGAAGTTTAAAAATATTTCACCAAAAATGCTTAATGCAAGAAAAAGTTGTGTTTTCCACACATGATGTTTATCAAGACAACCTTCAACTGCTCTTAGACAAAGAAAGGTTAAAGCTTTTAAGTAAAGGATTTTATAAGTGCAAAAGCTTTCTTGCCCCCAAGCCCTTTATATAGACATTTATATTTGGGTCTATAAGGGAAGGAAGAAAAGACAAAAAGGCAAATAAAGGAAATGAGTATTTGTTAAGTAGCTTATCAATCCTAGTCTTTTGCAAGACTGGCAAGTTTATTTTATCATTTTGTGAAAGGCATGCACAGTAATTGGTATTTGTGTGTGTGTGTGTGCGTATGCATGTGCATGTGTGTGTGTGTTCCCGGCATATTTTAATGTATACCAGGTGATTAACTGTTTTTTTTTTTTCTTTTCATTCTACCTCACAACACATATACACAGTATTATAATATTTGCATATGGAAAATTATCTTTTACCTTTATAGGAAGGACCTTCTCATTCAAGAAACTTCAGGTACATTGCCAATATTCTAGTCATTAACCTATACAACCCTTGATTAAATTGGTGCTAACCTTTCAATTTGAATGAGAAAAATTGGGGTGATTTTTATTTCTACCCCAGTGCAATGATGTAGTAGATTTGTAAGAATGTTGTTACATATGATGCCTTTAAGGAACCCCAGAATATTCATTTGTTTATTTTTTTCAAAAATCATACCACACCTGTGCTGACTAGGAAAGGTCAAAGTGTCACAGCAAATACTGGCACTTAATAAATCCATGTATGCATTTAAAGGAAATGAGACTGTGACTCCAGACACCCTTAAACCTCTGTGGCAAAAGATTACTGAATCTTGGGATCTTAGAAGAGGTAAACCCCTTACAGAAAATCTGTAATTTTGATAAAATAGGGAAACTGAAGAAGAAGGAGTGAACTCTGGCACAAGATCATAAAGTGATCAGTTATCAGTTGATTGAATATCTATTTCTAGACATATTAGAGTCACTGGTGTTAGAGTTAACTTCCTGCTGCAAATAATTATAAAACTAGACAAACTATATGAGTATATGTTTTTTTTAGGCACTGTAAATAGG
Organism: Piliocolobus tephrosceles; assembly: GCF_002776525.5. Taxonomy (NCBI): domain Eukaryota; kingdom Metazoa; phylum Chordata; class Mammalia; order Primates; family Cercopithecidae; genus Piliocolobus; species Piliocolobus tephrosceles. The sequence goes on along the minus strand of NC_045437.1, from coordinate 90,200,346 downwards.
CAGCAGGAGGCTGTGATCCTTGGAAGCAAAGACATGAGCTGAACTTCATTTTCACCCCAGCTTTCTAACTGGTGACCCTTTCCAGACTGTGGTTTAGGGAGGTGAGGCCCACAAGGAGAGTTTCAGTCTTGCTAATAAGGCAGAGAGGTCAGAATTTAAGTCTACTAAGGAGGCCGGAATATGTAGACCAGGGTTCTAGAGAGGAGAACACTGCAAGGGTTGAGTCCCAGCATCCTCTGGGGTCTTTGGCCAAGGGTTGAGCTATGCATGTGTAGGGTAATATACTGAAAGACCTAGCAGAGTGGAACTCTCGGTACAAAAACCAAATGAAACTCCCTCATAGGTCATGAAGTGCTGGGAGACACTGAAGTTCTATTCCAACCAAAGTGGATGAACTACACTGTGCATCTGAGTATTTAGCTGAGACCCCCCAAAAGACCATATTTAGGAGCAAGGACCACATTTTAGAGCAAAGGCCACACTCTCAATTAGAAAATACACTGAGATTGAACCATGCTAAAAAACCCAAAATCATCTGACTAGATCAAGAGGATCTGTCAATAAATTATCTGACTGCCAGAACTAAACTCACATCCACCATTTCAAAGAAGATCATATAATCCAAACTCCCTACAATGTATTATTGATAATATCTAACATATAAAAATATGATTAAATATGTGAAGAAACATTACATTATAACCATAACCAAAAGAAAAGCCATCAACTGAAACGAATTCTAAACTGGCCAAGATTTTGGAATTAGCAGACAAGGATTTTATAACAGCTATTGTAAATGTGTTCAAGGACTTAAAGGAAATGATGGTCAAAATGAATGAACATATGGGGAATCTCAGCATGAAATGGAAAACATGCAAAAGAACCAATGGAAATTCTTGCACTGCAAAACACAATATCTGAATTACAACTGCACTGAGTAGTCCTAACAGCATATTAAACAGTACAGCAGAGTCTGTGAACTTCAAGAAAAGTGAACAGAATTTACCCAAATTGAAGAACAGAGAGAAAAAATGATGGGAGAACAGAGCCTCAGTGATCTCTGGAAAAGTGGCAGGTAGTCTCAGATATATGGAAGTAAACTTCCTGAAGGAAAGGAGAAAAAGAGTGAGACAGGAAAAACATTATTTGAAGAAATATTGGCCCCAAAGTTCGTCCTTCCTTCCTTCTTCCTTCCTCCCTTCCTCCCTTCCTCCCTTCCTCCCTTCCTCCCTTCCTTCCTTCCTTCCTTCCTTCCTTTGAGATGGAGTCTTGCTCTGTCACCCAGGCTGCGATCTCAGCTCACTGCAAGCTCCGCCTCCCAGGTTCACGCCGTTCTCCTGCCTCAGCCTCCTGAGTAGCTGGGACTACAGGTGCCCACCACCACGCCTGGCTAATTTTTTGTATTTCTAGTAGAGAAGGGGTTTCACCGTGTTAGCCAGGATGGTCTCAATCTCCTGACCTCATGATCCGTCCACCTCAGCCTCTCAAAGTGCTGGGATTACAGGCGTGAGCCATGGCACCGAGCCCCAAATTTCTTAAAATTAGGTGGAAAACATTCATCTATAGATTCAATTCAAGTAGGATAAAAACAAAAAGGAAATACAGGTCTATAATAATCAACTTGCTGAAAAATAGAGACAAAGAAAAAATGCAAATGGTGGCTAGAGTGGGAGATTTTAAAAGAATGAAATAAAAAGACAGAAAGGAAGAAAAAAAGGAAAGCATTACATGATGAGGAACAATGGTAAGATTGATGACTGATTTCTCATCAGAAAAAGTGATGGTCAGAAGACAATAAAATGATATCTTTAAATTTAGAAAGAAAAAAATAATGTTTGTTAACCTTGAATTCAATCTGAGGGGAAATATTCTTTACAAATAGAGTGAAATGATAATTTTTTAGATAAATGAAACTTGAGAGACTTCATTATCAACAGACCCACATTAAAAGACATGCAATGAGAACAGAATAAACTTCCTGAGTGTGATAAATGGCATCCTGCAAAAAAAACCCCTACAACTTACATCACACTTAATGGTAAAATACTGAACAGGGTTACCCTAAAATGAGGGTCTACTCTCATAGATGGAAAGAATGTCTACTCTCACAGATGTCCACTTTCAGCAGTTCTATTCAACATTTTATTGTAGGGCCTAGCAGTGTAATAAGGCTAAAACAAATAAACAAACAAACAAGCAAACAAGCATGAAAGGCATAAGGATTGAAAAGAAAAAATCCTAATTATTTTTATTTGCAGACGCTATAATGTGGGTAGAAAATGTTCAGAAAATTATATAAAAACTATTATAACTAATTAAAAGTGATTTAGTAAAGTCATGGACACAAGGTCAATACTTAAAGTTATTTGTGTTTCTATATTATAGCAATCAATAATTTGGAAATAAAATTTAAGAAAACAATAGCAAGGTAACAAAGTCCATAAAATGAATAGAAATAGACATAGCAAAAGATGTTCAAGATCTCTATTTCTGCAAACTTTTAAACAATACTGATGCCAGTTAAAGAAAACCTAAATAAAGGCAGGAATGAGGACTGAGATGCCATGTCTGCCCAAATTGATCTATAGATGGACTCAATACAATTCAAATAAAAATTTGTATCATTTTCTCTTCTTGTTTGGAGAAAATGGCTGATACTATAATTTGTACAGAAGTGAAAATGGCCTAGAACAGCCAAAATAATTTTGAGAAACAGCAAGGTGGAAGAAGTAAACTACCCAATTTTAAGACTTGCAATAAAACTACAGTAATTAAGATAATATATTATGGCATAAGGACAGAAAACTATGTTAATATCAATGTTACAGAATAGAAAGCCTAGAAACAAATCAAAATATATACAGTAAATTGATTTTCTACCAAGATACCACTGCATTTCAATGGGGGAATGGCACATATTTTCAACAAATGATGTGGGAACAAATGGGTAAATGCATAAAGAAAAAAAATGAATCTCAGCTCCTTCCTCACAATAGGCCCAAATTAATTTGAGATGAAGTAGAAATTTAAAGATAAAAGTGTAAAGCTTCTAGAAGAAAACTGAATATCATTGTGAACTTGAGACAGGCAAAGATTTCTTAGAATGCGAAAAACATAAACTATAAGATTAAAAAATATATTAAACTAAACCATCACAATTAAAAATTCCTGATAATAAAAAAAATCACCACTAAGAAAATAACAGACAAACAACATGCTGGAATAAAATGTTTGTAAAAAAAATGTATCTGCCAAACAATTCTATCAAGAAGATGTAAAGAATTCCTACATATCAATAACAAAAGGACAACTCTATAAAAATGGGCAAAAGACTAGATTAAGCACTTAAAAAAGAAAGAAGACAGGAAAATGGCTTGTGTAAATGGGGTCAAAATTATTTGTCATCAGGGAAATGCAAATTAAAACCACAATGAGATAGCCTTTCAGAAGAACTAGAATGACTTTTGTTAAAAAAGACACACATCACTAAATATTTGTGCAGATATGTAGAAATTGGATCTCCCGCCCATTACTAGTGGGAGTGTAAAATGGCATAAGTTTGGGAAATGGGTACTTATAAAGTTAAACGTAAATAACCTCTGTAACTGCACAGTTCCACTCTTACGATTTTTACCTAGGAAAAATTTAAGCACGTGTCTACAAAAGACTTGTACAAGAGTGTTCACAACAGCTCATTCATAAGCCCCAAATTAAAAATGACCCAGTGTCCATCAGCAGGACAATGAAGAAACAAACTGTGGTATATATTCATACAATAAAATACTACTTGTCTGTAAAAATGAATGAACTAATGATGTACTGAATAAAATGAATGAATCTCAGAAACATCACATTGAGCAAAAGAAATCACATTCAAAAGATTACGTACTATATGATTCCATTGATACGAAATTTGAGATATGATAAACTAATCTATGGTGAGATTTTGAAATCAAAGCAACGGCTGTCTTGGGGTTACAAGGGATTGACCAGAAGTGTATGTGAGGAACCTTGATGGGGGGATAAAAATTTCCTATATCTTTATTTGGTTGTTGGTTACATAGCTGTTTATATTTACTTAAGGTCTGGAATTTCACTGTATGAATTACCTAAATAAAACAGTTAAAAAATTTCATTGATTCGAAGATTTCAGATTTCTTATAAATCACAATTGTTAAGAGCAAAGATTTTAAAGGTTCTTAATTGCTCAGTTACTAAAATCGGCCTTTATCTTAATATGAAGTTTCCCTCTCAAATTTAATTTTTGTGGTTTTGTTTCAAATATGAGTGGGGTTCTTAATTGGAGAATATGTTCAAACAAATTGGGACTTTGATATCAAATTGTGAATTGAAAATAGAAATAAACCAAAGTAATCTAAGTTCTGAAGCCCAAACTTGGCATTTATTTGAAATGTTTGCAAAACATGTGGAAAAAACCATTTCAACAAAATGAACTTTACTACCCATTAGCATTATGTGGGGGGTGAGATGAAGTCATGGAAGTTGTCATGCAAAGATGCTTACATGCTCAGAGCAGCCACTGAACGTAAGCATCCTTCTTCCCCCACTCCACTCCGATCTTCTAGTCTGTTAGACTCAGTGGTCTTGTTCAAAGGTTTAGGGAGTTTTCCATATTAATAATTATTCTGTTTTATCTGTGGTTCTGTTTTATTGTAGAAAAAGGAATGCAAAGAAGGTGGAAGGGTCTGTGGGCACCACAGAGTGGACTTACTCTCTTTGGATGTAAAGAGCAGGCTTGCTGGAGACCAGCTGTAAGATCTGTCCCATTCCTTGGCCCAGGCCAGGGGAAGAGGTTGGGTGGGTAGCAATGCAAAGAAAATCAACCACTAGATAATGTTTTCCCTACCAAGTAAAAGCCCGCGGTTTAGGAGACTCTGCATAATCTGGCTGTCTCTCACCTTTCTGACCTCTTCTTCTCTTCCCTTTGCTCACTCTGCTCAACCATATTGGCCTCACTGCAGTTCTTCAACAAACAAGGCATGCTCTGACCTAGGGCTTCTTCACTTGCTCTATACTTTGCCTTGAATTCCCTTCCACCAGATGACCAAAGTTCACTCTCATCTCATTTAAGTCTTTGCTGAAATGTCATCTTCTCAGCGAGGCTTCTTCTGACTACTGTGGTTGAAATCGAACATCTCCCACTTACCTGTCTTTCCTTTATTCCCCTTCTCTCTTTAATGGTTTTTTTCTATAACACTATCCCTCTCTCATATTCTATACTGTTTATTTATTTATTTTGTTTATTGTTTGTCTTCTTACACTAGAACGCAAGCTTCCCAAGGGTGAACACTACTGCAGTACCTGGAACAGTGGATTCATAAGACGTGCTCAGTGCTTATTGAATGATAGAGGAAATGAATACAGAGGTCAGATAACCTGTGATCCAGGCTGTCCAGATTTGAAAGCTGGCTCTGCTAGTTTCTAGCTGTGTGATTTTGAGGAAATCACCTAAGTAAAACGGGTATTTAGTTCCTATGGTTGTTGGGAGGATTAAATGCGGTAACACCATAAAGCATTTAGACCAGTGCCGAGTATGTTTAAATGCTCAGTAAATATTAGTTATTGTTGGTATTCAGTAATCTATGGTGAATTTTTCTTGTTCAGGCACTGCTCAAGGCCCTGTGTACTATCAGAAGATCATTTAAAACTAGGGTCCCAACTCTCAAGGAATTTAGAGTTGAGTTTGTATGAAGTTCCCTTCTCCTGGAACACCTTTTTGCACTCTACCTATTCAACTTCAATTTATTCTTTAAGATCCAGTTCAATGTTGATCTCCTTGGTGAAGCCACCTCATTTTCTCCAGGTGAAGTCAGCTCTCTTTGTCCTGAATGCAAAGCATGCATTTTTTTTTTTTTTTTTTTTTGAGACGGAGTCTCGCTCTGTCGCCCAAACTGGAGTGCAGTGGCCGGATCTCAGCTCACTGCAAGCTCCGCCTTTCAGGTTCACGCCATTCTCCTGCCTCAGCCTCCCGAGTAGCTGGGACTATAGGCGCCTGCCACCTCGCCCAGCTAGTTTTTTGTATTTTTTTAGTAGAGACGGGGTTTCACCGTGTTAGCCAGGATGGTCTCGATCTCCTGACCTTGTGATCCGCCCATCTCGGCCTCCCAAAGTGCTGGGATTACAGGCTTGAGCCACCGCGCCCGGCCAAGCATGCATTTTTTTAATCTGTTTAACTGCAAACATTTGTTGAGTACCTAACACCATGGGCCAGATGAAGCAGCAGTGATACAGAGAAGATTAAGATGTGGGCCTTGACTTTGAAGGGCTTATAGTCTGGTGCTGAGTGCAGACAGAAATAGAAACAAGGACAAAATAGTGTCATGTGCCTGCCCAGAGGTAGAGTGCTTATGTGTTTATATCTGTCCCATCTTCTGGATTGTGAGCTACTGTTGCCAGAATCTCAATGTTTCAGTCATTCTTTGTATCACAAATGCCTCTTACAGTGCTTGTCTGGCATATGGTATGTACAAATGCGTTTACTGAAATGATTAAAATAATGGGAGGAAACAAGAAATGCATAATAGAGACAAGTAGAAATGATGATGATGATGATATTAACAGCTAACATGAGTCAATTACCTTTCTAAGAACCACACATTTCATCTTAATCTGCATAGCAATAGAAATAGCAAGGTATTATCATCCACGTTTTATAGATTGGTAAACAGGCTCAGAGAAGCTAAGCAACTTGTCCAGGGACCAAGCTGTGATTACAACTCAGGACTGTTGGCTTCCAAAGACTATTTTTGCTCCCTACTTTTGCTCACTACTCTACACATCAGGATGATACTAGCCGGTATTGTTCTGGAAACATTTTGTGGTCAACTATTTATATCTGAGTATTGGGTACTTGCTCTACTATTTTTCTTTCTCTAAACTCTTCAGACATAGTTACAGACATATACATTATGGACCAGTGACTCCAGGGAGTCGTGTTTCAATTAGCAAATCTGAAGCCAGTGTGATCTGCTTGCTGGATTCTGATATACTGACTCTCTCCTTTTCCTTTTTTTTCAGTGTAGTTTAAAATGTGCTGATAGAAAATTGGACTGCTGACGGTAGCACCAACCTACCCATCAAAAAGAAGGAGGCAGTGGGGAATAGTTAGGAGGAACATAAAGATATTCCATTCCATTTTTTTCAAAATCTTTACTGGTAGAGAGAGAGTGAGAAAGATAGGAGATGGTCCAAGGGGGCCTTGCATTTCATGACTTTAAAGGTACTTAGTGTGGGGCAAGAAGTTATTTTTCTTTTTTGGCTTCTCTAAATAAGGCTAGACAGATCTTTCTTAGAAAACAAAGGAAGATTCTATTTCAGCATCTGATGCAATGTAAGTCTTGGTTATATACTCTGATATGTTTCCACGGATATCTATTTAGTCAGAATGCTTTTGGGGAATGTAAAATCATGTAGTTTCAATGTTTGACTAGGTGAAACTTTCAAGTTTCCTATCAAATGTACTAGTCAGGATGAAAACCTGGGTTTGTTTTAGTAGACTTTTCTCAAGAATACTTTGATTGCAAGATACAAGTATACTTTATAAGGATGGCGATTTGCCTGAGAAGTCAGTATGCACAGAACAAAATAAGCATCTTCAAATATTTTTAAGAAAAACATCAGCTAGTTTGTTAAATTAATTGGGACCAGGACTGGCAGCATATAACATTTCAAGCAACCTCAAGAATGGATTTACTTTGAGGCAAATGCATGTCATCTTAGGTAGAAGAGCTTATTTCTTCAGTCCTGACACAGGCCCAAAAAAATCAATCAACTTGAACCACACTTCAAAAATCCATTTAAAAATTGCATTCTTATTATTATTTACCCCAAGAAAATCAATATGTATCAATATTAGCAGAATTATTATAAAAGAACAATCTTTAAAAATTCTTTTTATAAAACTTCTATTTTAGGTTTGAGTGTACATGTGAAGGTTTGTTACGTAGGTAAACTCGCATCATGGGATTTGGTTGTACGGATTATTTTATCACCCAGATATTAAGCTTAGTACCCAATAGTTATCTTTTCTGCACCCCTCCCTCCTCCCACCCCTACCCCACCCCCGTGTCTGTTGTTTCCTTCTTTGTGTTTATAAGTTCTCATCATTTAGCTCCCACTTATAAGTGAGAATATGTAGTATTTGGTTTTCTGCTCCTACATTAGTTTGCTAAGGATAATAGCCTCCAGCTCTATCCACGTTCCCACAAAAGACATGATCTCATTTTTTTATGGCTGCATAGTATTCCACGGTGTATATGTACCATATTTTCTTTACCAATCTGTCATTGATGGGCATTTAGATTGATTCCATGTTTTTGCTATTGTGAATAGTGCTGCAATGAACATTCACATGTATGTGTCTTTATGGCAGAATGATTTATATTCCTCTGGGTATATACCCAGTAATGGGATTGCTGGGTCGAATGGTATTTCTGCTTTTAGCTCTTTGAGGAATCACCACACTGCTTTCCAGAATTGCTGAACTAATTTACACTTCCACTAACAGTGTATAAGTGTTCCCTTTTCTCCACAACTTCTCCAGCATCTGTTATTTTTTTTTTTTTGATTTTTTAATAGTTATGCTGACTGGTGTGAGATGGTATCTCATTGTGGTTTTGATTTGCATTTTTCTAATGATCAGTGATATTGAGCTTTTTTCATATGCTTATTGGCCACAAGTATGTCTTCGTTTGAGAAGTGTCTGTTCATGAAAAGGACAAATTTGATAACAGTAAATGAAAGGATGAAGACCTTATCTAATAGTAAAATTAAAGTTATGTGTGAGAGAAGATAGGTAAAACAATCTCATATAATCTACTACTAGAACATAAGGATTGTTATTAACTTAGAATTGATGTTACTGTATTGACGTTCTACCTTTTTTATAGCAAATTGTAATAAATTAAATTCCTTCAATTTTCTGTATTCCACATGAGGCAATTTCTGTATTAGCTGTTTTCAGAGACTCTTGCATTTAATACTATTTTTACATGCATAGTTATTATGTTCTTAAATATTGGATGTAAAAGTCTAATTACATAACGTCATATTAAATCCAGTTTGTAACATAGTTTAAGTAGTTTTGACTCTGATTTTGAGATTTCCTTGACCTTTTCTCCCAGAACCCAGTCGATAATATTATATTGCTTTACATTGTGTTTATCATTCCCGGAACAGAACTATTTTAATTATTAGTTATTGTACTATATATAAGCAGCATGATAATAGGAAAGGGAACATGTATGTCTTTTTAAATGTCAGAATAGGATAGGCATTTGATAATATTTGTGGGATGAATGAGAGTTTGACAGTGCATCTTAATATCTAGTAATCACAATAATTATACTAACCAACATTTACTGTATCATATCTTAGGCACATAATTTTTGCTTTTTATATATTATTTAATTTTCATAAAGACTGCAGATTGGAGAGTTTTAGTTCCTTGTCCAAGTTCAAGTGACCAGCGAGTGAAAACTCAAGCCTATTTTGCTCTCTCCCTGGGTCTTCCAGAAGCTGCTCCCTTTCCCTTCGTCTGCGGTACTTTTTCCAACCGTTTTTGTTTAATCTCAAACAAGGAGCATGTTCTCCAGACTGGACATTGTTAGTGGAGAAGGTGGGCGTATTGTCCTTTGTCCATCTTCTCTGCCCTCTGTGCGGTGTTTGATCTCTAGCTCTGGAGCTGTGAGGTGGGTGGATGGGCACTGAGTTGATCCTTGTTTCCAACAAGTGCTCACACTTTACCTCTGCTCCACAGATAATCTCTCTTCCTCCTGAGGGGCTGCTCGTGTGCTGAACTGACGCCTTCCAAGCAATCGGATGGAAAGTTTATCCTTTTCTGATCCCTTATCAATATTTTCATCATATCAAAGGGAGAAGCTACGTTGGAGCTGTGAGGCAAATATCATTTTGAATTGGAAGTCACTTTGACTTTGCATTTTTAATTGTATTAACAACAGTGTACTGGAGTAACTTAGAAAATGTTTACAACTTGGCCCAGTGAATAGACTTATTTACTGAATAATTTTCAAATATTAGGTTAAAATGTACAGCATTTTCTCTGCTATCTCTGCCCGTTGCTCTTTGAGCCAAGCCAAACCAAACCAACAAAACTACACAAAAAACACCAGGTTTGCATGTTGAATCTGGAATGTTCTGAATCTAAGGAAATAACTTACTTATTCATGTTTAGTTGGAGTAACATGTTTATGGGTACTAGATTTTAATGCCATTAGTTGGAACATGTGCTTTCAAGCATATTTACTTACTTGGTTGATAGAGCACTGAATATCAAATGTGGAATAGACTGTTTAGGGTTACATGACTCAGAACATGGGCTTGACTTCTTGTCTTTGGGTCTTGATGAGCAAACACTTTATCTCAAGACAGTATCCTCTACCTCATACATATATTTTATTAATGATGCATAAATATTAAAAATAAATATGGAAGTGTACTATGAAACTGTTCACTTTAATAAACTATGAAACAGTGAAAGGTAAAGTTTTTAGTCTGTTTTATAAAACATCATGAATAATAACACCCCCGTCCCCATTAAAGGGCAAATTATTGTTATGCCTTGCTTAATGATGGGAAACACTTTAAGAAATGTGTCCTTAGGTGATTTTGTCACGTGAACATCGTAGAGTGTACTTACACCGACTTAGATGCTACACAGCCTGCCACATACCTGTGCTATACACTATAGCCTATTTCTCCCAGGTTACAAATCTGTACAGCATTTTATTATACTAAATACTCTAGGCAATTGTAACACAATGGTGTTTGTGTACTAAACACACTTAAACATAGAAAAGGTACAGTAAAAAACATGGTATTATAATCTTATGGAACCTAAATGCTATTATGTGGCATATCACTGTAACATGACTCCTCCCTCAATTTTTTTTTAACCCTAAGGTAGAAACCATTTAATTTTAGTCAGTTTTGTTTGTTGTTTAACACATTTTTCCTCCAGCTTGGATGCAACTGTCAAACTTACTTCTGGATGACCTATAAAGAATGAAAAGTAATTGGATAATACAGGTATTCCATAAATTGAGAAACATGTCTCAGCTGGACAAATATTGCTGACTCAGACTTCCTTCCTGCCATCTAATCCTTTTTACTTGCAATAAAAAAAGTTCCTATTTTCATACCTCAGATAGACTTCTTGAAACAGATTTGAAAAGAAGAGTCTGTCGCCAGTGGGAGCAGGACTCCCTAGTTGCATCTCCGTCACCTTGGCTCACCTGGAATGCTGGTCGGGTGGTGACGGTGGCTGACAGGGCCAGGCTCACCTTGGTGTGAGGGCTGAGGGCTCCAGGCTGATGAAACATCTTTGGAAATGTGCCCAATGGAAACACAGAGCGACGTGGGTACACTTACATGCCAAAGATTTTCGGGAAAGGGTCCAAAAACATCTTCTGTAACAGGAAAAGAAAGAGGAAATAATTTGTTATTCCAAAGGGGTGAGAGGATTGGGGTGAGAGTTGAAAGACAGGCTGAAAAGAGGAAAAAAGAACTGAGCTGTGAAGGTGAGGCAATGCCGAAGAGGGAAGTGAGTAGTTGGAGCTGGAAATGTTAATGAACTCACAAAGATAAGGAGGAAGTAGGGACTGTCTGGAAGGTAAATACACCATCATGGAAAGCGCAGCTTTACCAAGAATAACAACATCAAGATAATTAAAGGAAAAGGCTAACGTAAATGTGAGGAAAAGGAGAAAACGCTGACAGGTCTTAAATACCAGAACATTCCAGCTCAGCGTTTCGTAATTGACAGCATAAACAGGAAAAGGAAAGGAAGACCTTCTATAGCCACACAGACATTCCATCCTATGATATTTGTGTTATCACTCAGTTTTCTGTTGACTCAGGATGCATTGGGTGGGATGAGAATTATAACTTTTATTGTTTATCTTTCTGGGTCTGGTATGTTCTGTATATTTGTCAGAAGGCCATGATACTAGGATACTTACTTAATTTCCTGAATCGTGTTATTTAGTAGTGTAATTTTGTAGTGTAAGCTGTAGAACCAAATCATGTATCTCTATTATAGATTAAGATTTTCTTGAGCTCTTTTCATGCTAACTAATGGAGTGCCTGCAAAACAATTTTAAAAGTTGATAAAACTAAGTAAGTAGTATACTGACCACACACAACCTCACACTGCATGACACCCCACCTATTCTGTTCTGTAAGCAATTCACGTCAAGCTCTAATTTTTGTTCTCTTTCTGTTACTGAGTATTCCACAATCTTCTTTCTAGAATAAAATTGTTTGGAAGGCTGAAATCTTTTCCAGGGAGAAGGGAATTATAAAGTCCACAAGCAAACAAAAATAACATGTCCTTTTTAGTACAGAGATCCAAATTAGACTTCTAATTTGGTAAAAAAAAAAAAAGCAATGTTGGGATCTCTTCCCTAAATTATTACCCAAAAGAATGTTTATATATAACCTCATTTATTGTAAAAGAGTACAAAAAAGACCAGTAAATATATTTCCCTATGTGATGAAATTCACCAATCTAATTTTTCTTTAATGCTTCTCTTTAACAAAATTCTCCTGAAGGTAGTTTTGTGTGTATCTAAATTTATAATACTAGGTATATACCACTCCAAATATGTGTATCAATACATAAAACCCTAGGAACAGTATGTGACTAACCAAACTCACTATTGCTTTATTTCCTCTCTCTGGTTAACTTTATGATAAGTTTAATCTCATTCAACCCTTTAAAAATATTTTCATAAGTTGTTTTTTTACTGGTACATAGCATTACTTACATAACAGTTCATAAAATCATAAAATCTTGACATATTTTTCCTCTTTTGCCAGGAGCAGTTGGTGACAAATAATATAAAATAAAAACTTTAACCTTGGCTTTTTCACCACCATAGGAGCCTGAGGTTTTGTCAGTGTTCTCTATGTGTTCTCAAAATGTAGAGAACCAAGAAAGACTACATTTGAATAGACAACCTATTTTAAAGGCAAGAGATCTATTTGGCTATCAGACAGGCAGGTGTGTGGAGCCCTGGAGACACAATCTAGACCTGGCTTTGTCACAAACTACCTATGTAACACAAGCAACAAGTCAAGTAAGAAGGGGATGAAAGAGGTGCTGCCTTCTAATGAGGCTGCGGAGAGGAGCAAAGGGGGTGGGGAAAGAAAGAGAACAAGGCCTGAGAGAAGACTTGGAGTTGAGGAACAGGTTATTCAGACTCATCAGAAGGAAAGAATACTGAAGAAACCTGGAATCCAGTTTAAGGCAAACAGAAGAAAAGATAGTGGCATTTCTATGTCAAAGTGTCCAAAGAGGATAGTCTAGTTGAAACTTTTTAAAGACTTAATGGGATTGTGGTTGGATTTTGAAATTGAGGATGTGGTTTTCAACCACTGGACAAGACTAATGAACCACAAAAAATGCACTCACCTGGCTATGGGCACCCACTGGAAAGGGATATATGCTCTGTAATTTCTCTTTTTGTTTTTTAAAGCAGAATATTGTTTGGGATTATTCTTATTGCATTTGAAGAAAAATATATGTATTTGATTTTTATTTCTTGTTATATATAACTTTTGAACCATGATCTCAAAAATTTAAAACCTCTTGTCAACAGATCTCAAAAATATAATATAGCCCTCAATTATTTTTGATACTAAAACAGAGTGAGTCTGGAACAGTTAAAATATGGGAATACCTAGAACCTTGAATCTAGAAAGAACCTGAAAAACCGAATCTCCTACATTATAAGTTTTACTAGGAGAAGGAGAAATAAAGGCTAAAGATGGGTAAAACAACAAATATACAAAACAGCCTCATAATGCATGCATGAAAAATTGAAGTTTGAATTGAACATTCTGGACTACATACTTCTTCCTACATTTTAGAAAAGATTGCTTTTAAGCTCACTCAAGGCAGGTGCTATGACACATTCATCACCAAGCTTCAACCCCAAAGTTCACCACGTAGCTTCCTTTTGTTTTTGCACACAGTAGAGGCTCAATCTTGTATCAAATTGAAAATAAGATTCAAATGTTTCTTAGAGTTAAGTCTCCCTTTCATTGTTAATTTTCAATTATAAGAGAATTACATAATTAGTGTATAAAAAGAATTTCCACTAAAAGTCTCTGGGATGCTGAAGTAAGGATACATCAAATCCAAGTTGTATTTTTCTTCCAGGTAGAGTCAGGGACAGACAGACATAGGCATTTATCTGGGTACATGAACCATGCTTTATGGCAACTCAGGAAGTGCCATTTACTTACTGCCCACGAAGAAGGTGTATTGTAAAAGACAGAAATCACCAGTATTTTTTGTTCAGGCCCCATCTTCAAGGCATCCAGAGAGACTCCTGGAAGAAGGACATTTTTTCTGCAGTTGCCTTAGGACCACATGAAAAAATTTAAATTGTTATTTTTTTCTTTCCAAGAACAGACTTTTTTTGGGGGGGTAGTATCATCTCTTAGTGTATACCAAATTATAAGAAAAAAAATTCATAAAACAATTTCTTCCTTTTGCTTTAGAGTGTAATCAGCTGCCAGGATGCATGAGGGGAAGTCTGTGGGCAGGGCAATTCTCTAATAACAGCACTTTAAATACATCCTTATTTTATGGGTTGTGTTTGGAACCCACTTCCTTACACTGCAGGTTTTATTAGTACTTAAGACTAAGCTTGAATTTTCCTGCTTCTTGGGCAAATAAAAAGTGAAGTCATAACTTAGTCTGATTACCTTTTCATCCCATGTAAAATGTGAAATGATTATTTTAATTTCTTTTGATTAAAAAACCCCATAAACCCATTCTTCCTTGCAGATGTGACTCTCCTCTTTGGCTCTCATTTAGAAAAGGATGGACAACCCTCCATATAAGAATTAGAGATGCCCTGGGTTGGGGGTAAACCACTGGCAAATCCTCTCAGCAGACCCTTTTCTGTGGTTCAGAAATGAAAGAGGAGCAGTAGCTGGATTTCTGCCTCTTCCCCTCCCAGGTAGAGGGCCTGATAACTTACCTTCCCAGTATCAGAACGAAGAAAAACAATTGTATTAGTTCCTTTTGCCGCTGTCACAAATTAACACAAATTTGGTGACTAGCAACAACACAGACATATTCTTTTACAGTTCTGGAGGTCAGAAGTCCGAATCAGTTTCAGTGGGCTAAAGTTAAGGTGTCAGCAGAGCCATGCTCCCTGGGAATGCTCTAGGGGGAAACCCGTGTTCGTTTCCTTGGCTTTTTCAGCGTCTGGAATTGCATTTTTTGTATTCCTTGGCTCACAGCCTGTTGCGCGCCTTCAAAGCCAGCGGCATAATATCTTCTTTCTTGACTGCTGCCCTCTGCTTCTGTCTGCTTCTGTGACATGGTCCTCTTCTCTTCTGTGGCCAAGTCTCCCTCTTCCTTCCCTCCTTAGGTAGATACTTGTGATTACATTTTGTGCTCATTGGGATGATCCAGAATCATCTCCCCAACTCAAGATCCTTAATGGTATCTGCCAAGTCCCTTTTTGCCAAATAAGGTAACATTCAAAAATTCCAGAGATTAGTATGTGGATATGTTTGGGACCCCTGTTCGGCATAACAATCTTGCAGCCTTTTTTCAGAAAGATAGGGTGTGAGTCATATTGTTTCTAGAAGAGACTCCTCACTACTTTTTGTTTTTATGAAAATTTGCAATATAAAAAGGACTGTTTCAGCTCAATTAGCTTACTTATCAGGAGAGATCTGACTATTGACATAAGGGAATATATGTGTGTGTGTGTACATACACATTATCTCTAGCAAATAAACATATCTGTGGAATATCTTTGGGGAAATAACTTTTCTTAAAATATATACTTGCTATCAAATGTTTTCAGTCTACATAATTATAATATTTAATTATACATAAAACAAAAATTATAAAATTACATTTTATTCTTATGCAAGTAATATTACAATCTCTGTCAGGTGCCTGCCTTTTAAAAACAGTTTACATCAGATATTTTGTCCTCTATTTTAGTCCAATCTACTCATTTGTTCATGAACGTCTGATCCTAAGTTACAGGATAAATATGTCTTAGAACTTAATAATTATTTCAGCTAATCTTATGTATTTCTTCTTGCAATTTGAATAATAATTATTTCAGCTATGGGAAACATTGACAATTCACAAGTATTTTTCCTGTTAAGAGTAAGATCTTATTTTTAGTTTTATCATGAAGTTTATTAGGACACTTTAGATTTGAAAATCCAATAAGTGGGAGGCTGAGGCAGGCAGATCATGAGGTCAGGAGTTCGAGACCAGCCTGGCCAACACAGTGAAATCCCTTTTGTACTAAAAATACAAAAATTAGCTGGGTGTGGTGGCACACGCCTGTAGTCCCAGCTACTCGGGTGACTGAGGCAAGAGAATTGCTTGAACTCAGGAGGCGGAGGTTGCAGTGAGCTGAGACCATGCCATTGCACTCCAGCCTGGGTGACAGAGGGAGAGTCTGTCTCAAAAAAACAAAACAAAACAAAACAAAACAAAACAAAACAAAAAAAACAATAAATTCAGGGTCTGAAGAAGTTCTATTACCTTGATAAGCCCAATCATAAGATCCAGAACTCAGAGAAAACTTTCCCTAGAAAAGAGCTGAATAAATTTTTCAGGAAGTAGGTTTTGTTATTATCAGTATTTTAATAAGATTTTCTTTCTTTCTTCTTTTTTTTGAGACGGAGTCTTGCTCTGTCACCCAGGCTGGAGTGCAGTGGCCAGATTTCAGCTCACTGCAAGCTCCGCCTCCCGGGTTCACGCCATTGTCCTGCCTCAGCCTCCCCAGTAGCTGGGACTACAGGCATCCGTCGCCACGCCCGGCTAGTTTTTTGTATTTTTTAGTAGAGACGGGGTTTCACCGTGTTAGCCAGGATGGTCTCGATCTCCTGACCTCGTGATCCGCCCGTCTCGGCCTCCCAAAGTGCTGGGATTACAGGCTTAAGCCACCGCGCCCGGCCGACAAGATTTTCAATGGATAACTTTTCTACCAAAGTCAATGGAATTAGGTTTGCTTTTAGTCTTTAAAAAAATACTTCTCAATGAAAAATAAATACTTTGTTCTATTCTTAAAGAAAACCCAAGTTGTTTCAACAGAAAAAACAGAATTTTTGAATCACAAAACGGTTGTTTCTCCTGCAGGGATTTAGGAAATAAAGGTGTTTTATAGTTGTAATTGAATTGCTGTAAAAACGGAATCCAGCTTCAAAGCATGAAAGCGCCTCTGTCCTACAGATGAGGAAACAGAGGCTCTGTGGGATTACATGATTTGCCCATAATCACACAAGGAGTAAATGATGAAATTTGGGTTCAAACTCAGAGTCTGTGTTCACCTACCATACTAGAAGGAAGAGTGGAGGGTAAAGCGCAATTCTAAGGTGATATATGATGCTAAGAAGAGATAAGCTTAGACAGATGTAGGAAATAGTGTTGGCTTGAAAAGTCAGGGTCATAACTTCAGAGTTAGAAGGTGGCAAAAGTTTCTAGATTTCCTGGGGTGGTACTTTTTAACCTGGTGTGTTCAACACCTTAGACTTTCATCTAGGTTAGTTTTAGTTATTATTGTTATGAGTGAAAGTCAGCCCAAAGAAAAATTTTGGAACACAAGGCTGGTGCCTGCTAAAGGATAAAGATGGATGTCAAGTGAGAGCCCCCTGACCATCCATTCTTACCTGCTCCAGATCTTTTTATAACAGTTAGTTTCTTCTTGCATCATCAATTGCTCACTCTGCCCTGGTTCTTGGTGCTCAGCCTACAAACTTCTTTAAATCTTCTCTATCTTTAATATTATGTTCCTTGGACACAACCTCCTCATCATGCTATCACTCAGTTTCCCTTCTTCTCACATCTAATTAGCCATTAAGTTCTATGTCTTTAGCACCCACATGACCACCTCTTTAACCCAGGCCCTTATTCTTGCCTTGATTTTAATAGTTTTCTAATATATTTTTCTGTCCCCAGCCTCTTCAATATCCATGCTATAAGTGATCTGTAATTGATCACTGTCAGGAAGTCCTTCCAAGTCTTCCAGACCCAGCAGGAATGTTGTTCCCTTCCTTAGGGAGGAGGAATTGGCTGCCCCTCATCCTACCTCTGTTGCACTCAGTTCCTGTTTCCGGTCTGACTCCCCACTCCACCCCCCACCCTGCCGCCCAAGAGACTGAAATTCTTCAAGGGCAAGGGCTTTGCCATGTTACCCTCAGAGCCTGGTATAAGGGTCTGGGTCCCAGGAACTGATCATGAATGTTTGTTGGGTGAATCAAGGGAGTCCTCATGAGAAGGCCAATGGATGAATCAATGAAGTTACAGCAAGATGGTTTTCAAAATGAATGAAAGGAAATTTTCTATGTTTTATTTTCTTTCCTTTCATTTCAGGTTGGATTTTAGGGCTTGCTGATCCAGACTATTCCTTTCTTACATTATAGGAAGAAACTTTTTTAAATGTATTTTTATTTATTTTATTTTTGTTCTGAGATGGAGTCTTGCTCTGTCCCCCAGGCTGAAGTGCAGTGGTGCAATCTTGGCTCACTGCAAGCTCCACCTCCCGGGTTCATGCCATTCTCCTGCCTCAGCCTCCTGAGTAGCTGGGACTACAGGCACCTGCCACCATGCCCGGCTAATTTTTTGTATTTTTAGTAGAGATGGAGTTTCACCGTGTTAGCCAGGATGGTCTTGATCTCCTAACCTCATGATCTGCCCGCCTCGGCCTCCCAAAGTGCTGGGATTACAGGCGTGAGCCATCGCACCCAGCCTATAAGAAGAAACTTTTGAGAATAATGTAAGATAAGTAAATTAAGAGTCTCCAATGAGCACTTTTCTTTCCTAGCATGGGATTAATTTTCCACCAATTAGTCTCCAAACAAAAATTTTGGGAAGCCTCATGTATACTTTGTTAATTGGGAAAAATATTTTTACTTGGCCTCCCAGTAATTCACAGGTGATTTGAGCTGTGTTTCTCTCTTTTATAAGATAGGCATTTATAGACAGGGAATTTTCAAAGCAATTTTGAATACTGACTAAGGTCCTGTATTGGAAATTTCACAGAAGGAGGCAACTGTTAAGAAGAAAGGAAGCTAGCATTTACTGAACCTTAAATACTTGCCAAGCCCTCTCCTAAATGCCTTCACAAACATCTCACATCTCAAAACAACTTTGCCTGGAAGGCAAGACAAGACTGAGATGTGTACTCAGGGCCTCTACCTTCAAGTCCACATCTCCAAATATCTAGTTACATTTATACAAAGAATAGTCTGGGCGTTGCCTGTGGGAAGAGCTGAGAAGGAAGATATTGCACGGGCTTAGCCATCTCTTTATTGTTTGTGCAATTCAACTCTGGCTGAAAAGAGCTAAGCAAAACCTTGTATTACCTAGACTTTCCCTGTTTAGAAGGTAGTTTATGCCCAGTTACTATAACTAAAATATACCTCTTACAATCTCACTCCACCTCTGTACCCCAAAAATAACTGTATTAGAAATTAGGTGAAGGTAGTGCCACAGAGATCCCAATAGCAAGATGGAAGTGTATTTTTCACAGTTCAGTTCGTAAGCATTCCAGGACTGGTATGGTGTCTCCATGGTATTAGGGATTCAGACTGCGTAGCTTGCTGCTATACCATTCCTAATGCCGGGTTTTCCCTCATGGTCCACGATGGCTTCCTACCATGTCCACATTCCATCGAGTAGGAAGGAGAAAAGGGAAAGCAGGAAGACGATGCCACTCCCCTTCTTTTTATGGGTATGACTTGGAAGCTGCAGGTGTCATGTCTGCTCACATCCCATTGGCTAAAACCTAGTCAGATGACTACATTGAGAAAGTGTAGCCTTCCCAGCCTGGCCACATGGAAGGAAGGAGAATGGATGTCAGATATCAATTACTCTCTGCCACAGGTTTATCAAATGTATTTCAATTAAATGTGATACTCTTCAAGAAAGGAGTTATGTGTCTGTGTTTCTCCTCCCAGTTTATTTTCAGAGATTGGCAAATATCAGGGAGATTTTGTGTCCCTTTTAGATTGGAATCTTTGGCCACTGCCCAGATAGCTCATCTCTTTAGCAGAGTTAGGTATTGGTGCTGTATTCCCTTCTCCCAGATGAGATCAGAGAGCATCAGCAAGATGGGGGTGCCTTGTGTTTCTCTGGGTTTTCCCTGGTTCTCCCTTTAAAATTTAGCGAGATAGCCCGGCGCGGTGGCTCAAGCCTGTAATCCCAGCACTTTGGGAGGCCGAGACGGGCGGATCACGAGGTCAGGAGATCGAGACCATCCTGGCTAACACTGTGAAACCCCGTCTCTACTAAAAAATACAAAAAACTAGCCGAGCGAGGTGGCGGGCGCCTGTAGTCCCAGCTACTCGGGAGGCTGAGGCCGGAGAATGGCGTGGACCTGGGAGGCGGAGCTTGCAGTGAGCTGAGATCCGGCCACAGCACTCCAGTCTGGGTGACAGAGTGAGAAAAAAAAAAAAAAAAAAAAAAAAAAAAAAAAAAAAAAAAAAAAAAATTAGTGAGATAGAGGATTTTAGCCATTTAAGAGGAGGTGTCAGACTCTGAGCCTTAATAGCTCCTATGGTCACACACTAATATACCATTTATATCCCCGATTAGTTCCTCAGTTGTTCTTATTAGTGAACTTTCTGGCAGCTAATAAAAATTAGGATATTCTTTGTGATGCTATGATTAATCTTAAAATTATTTTTTTAAAAGCATTCAATCTCAGCCAGTTCTCTCTCCTCCGTTTCTCCAGATCAGTGTCTACAGAAAAGTTCTTCATCTGGGGTTCTCAAATACTTGTGAGTGAAGCGATTGCAGAAACACTGTAACTGAAGCAGTTGTCAAGTACTGGGAATCCAGTTGTTCTAACTGGCAGGTCTCATTCAGGGGCAACAGGCTTGAACTCTGCAGAAGCCAGTTAAGTCCAAACATTTTCAAGGCTTAGGGCATCATTGTTTGCTCAGTGTTTCCCCTCTTTGTCCCACTTCTGTTCTTTCTAGTCTCTCTTTGTCTTGTCCTAGAAGATATTCTCCAGTTTCAATTTTCTAAACCATTGGAAACACCTTTTTTACATGCCAGCACTAAGAGCTTTAGCTTTCTTAACCATTTTCCTCCCCTGTAAGATTAGAACTGTGAAGACTCCTATGTTATAGGATAGGATATTGAAATAAGGAGAGGCTAAGAAACTTGTCCAAGATTATATAACTGGTAAGTGGTAAAGTCAGGATTCAAAACTGCCATTATCCCCATTCTATAACTTAGGAAAACTATAGCTACTTGAATGTAAGTAACCTGCCTTAGGCTGCACAGCTAGTAGGTAGCAGAACTGGGGTTCAAGTTCAAGTTGCTAATTCCAGACCTCCTGCTCTTTTTGTCCACCATGCTTAATGTGCAGTATGGCCACCTAACACGGATGTGGGCTCCTTGTGTATTACCTGTGATTCTTCTGGAAGCCTCCCTGTGCCCCACCCCCAGGTAGGAAAAACTGATTGAATCTCAGCAGAGAAGAAAGGCAGCTGTTGCACATATGCTGCACCATAAGGCACTATAGAAGTATTACCTATATTTCATATCCTTGTTCAAATCTCCACTCTCCCATTCACCTGCCAGCATAAGTACTGTGGTTTTGTTTTGCAGGAGGATAACCTGAAATGCTACTTTTACATCAGAAAGCTAAGAGGTTCATATATCCTGCCTGGATGAGAATGTTTTTCAGCCTCAGAGCCAGTAAAAATATTGTGGCATGATGCTACAGCTGAAACAACAGAATGCTGGGAAAATGAGTCTGCAAAATGTACTTGAAATATTAGTCATCAACACGGTATAAAACACCCTTTTTCCCATAGAGGGAAGACTGTGCTTGAGAGCTAAGTACACTTTCGCCTGCAGGACCAGGTGGGGAGTGTAGGTTTATGTTCTACAAACTCTTAACTACCAAACCCACCTACTAATATGAGGATTAAAGAGTAGGGGATATATCCAATTCCTCTGGGCTTTCCTGACTTTTCTTCAGAGGTGATAGAAAACATATGTGTCTTCATACTATAAAGGCAATGGAATACATATATATACTCCTATATATGTATAGTTATATATATATACACACACACAATTTAAACAATTTAAATATGAATATATTTTATATAAACCTATACTGCATAATATATTTTATATTTGTAATCCTGTTGTTCAAAAGTTTGTTTGTAAATTAACCTGGAAACAAACGGTTCTCTGACTACTCTTTGTTTCAATAAAAACATTGAAACTAAAAGTGTAAATGAAAGGAGAAATACAAAATGATATTAAAATGTGATAAGGGCATTACTTTGGCTGTCTTCTGGAGAGGTGAATGTGGGGGTCGGGGGATGTGGCTTTCATTAAAAATGATTAAAATCTTTAAAAGAATCTCCGTAAGAGTTTCCGCAGAATTTTAGCCCAGATTGCCAAAGATTTTTGTTATTAAGGAGACTTTTCATCCTAATCTGTCTAGGTGATGGCTTTAAAATCTCCATCTGCATTTTTGCCAGAGTTCATTTTTTATAAATACCATCTGATACTTGGCGAACTGTCCCCCTCTCGGATTTCAGGGCAGGTGGTGTCACTGCATCAGTGCCAGGGTCGATGAGGTGTAGGGCTATGACAACCCTTGTGGCCAATGCCTTGGCAAATGCCTGTCCCCTGTGCAGCTCCCAGCAGCGGTGCAGGGGGCCGAGTCAGCTGACATCCACAGCAGCCTTGAACCCTTTTTATAATAATGGATTCAGAGAGTTTGAGTGAGCTCACAGTGTTGGATTTTCAAATGCATTCTAAACACAGGGGATTGATGTTCTGCTTTACTTAGCAGCCTCATCGATCCTCGCACTTCCCCACGTGTCTCTGCCGTGGTGGGTGGGTGCGTGCCTTATCTAAGTAAACAGCACCTTTGCAAGTCACTGGTCAGCACAGGGCATTTCCTGGATGCTGGCAGTTTGACCATTTGTCAAGGCGCCAGCATTTGGTGACTGCTGGTAATGGATTTTCATGTTTGTTTCATGAAGAGTTTCATTCAAATACTTTGAAGAACTTTGGCAGCACTTGAGTGAACACAACTCAGCGTGGGACGTGAACCTCGGAGCAGTGGACGGTGCGTTGTGCCAGCAGCCTGTTCACGCACTTCTGGGGTTGGTGGTTCCTGAAATTCCAAGAGAGCTGGTTGGCCTGGTGGAGCAAGAAGCCAGCCGTTGTCACCAGGGCAGGGCTGGCTCCTACAGGTATTCTGGCCATGGGGGCTTGGCGCTAATTCAGGAATCTGTGGCTGAGTCCTGTTGGAGTTGCAGAGTGAAGGATACTTGCACAGAACTCTTAGAGACTCTGGGGTCAAAAGATTTCCAACTCTGCGAAGTTTTTCAGGATTTTGACCTAAGACTTATCTGCTGAAAGTCAGTGCCAAGGCATTCTCTCTTGTGCATCTTGATGCAAGCCTGGTTGCATGGAGTGGGCACTGGACTAGGAGTCCTCAGGAGAGGAGTCTGGTGCTCGCTCTGCTTCTACCTGACTGCGTGACCTTGGCCACGTCCCTCCCTAGGTAGCTACAATGTGCAGCAGGTGGACGGAAATTTCTTGGAGTAGCCAGTTTGGGAAACTGGAAGTGGAGTTGAGGGGTGAGGCAGATTTGTCCACAGGCAGCAGCACACCATCTGAAGCACCATTAGCCATGGTCTCCCCACACTGCCGCCATCACAGGGAGGGACCTGCAGCAGCATGGAAGGCAGGAGACACCTCACAGAGTGTGACAAATGAAAAATTTTAAAAAGACATTTACTTTTACAATTCAGACATTTAAGTGGATCCTTTTTATGGAGCATTTTCAATTTTTATATCACCTAAGAGACTTCTGCATTTCTCTCAATTCTTCTTCACATTACAAATGAATTATAGTCTCATCCATTTTTGAAAAGAATTTGGGGGAATTTGTAAAACAAAGGCCACATGTGCCCTGAGACAGTCCAGTAGCTGGAGCTAGTTTCTCCCTTTGATTGATACACTGGTACTGGTGACTGAGAAAAAGAAATAATATGTCAACCTTTTAGTGTGAACCTAGTGCTTGGGGCCATTTGTAAATATTTTTACTGTCCCTCCCACCATTTAATGTGTTTCTTAATGCTTGTTTGGGGAAAGTCATGTGGACAGGAATGAGGAAACAGTGGCTTCCTCGGGGCCAACCTCCTGAGTCTAGAGTGCCCAGGCAGCTGTGTGATGTATCCCAGGACTCACAGCCACCATTTCATGAGGGCTTTGTACCAGACACGGTGCCTGTTCTCATTCATTTGACTCTCACACGGCCTCATGAGAAAAGCCATCCCATTACCGGGTATATACCCAAAGTATTATAAATCATGCTGCTATAAAGACACGTGCACACGTATGTTTATTGTGGCACTATTCACAATAGCAGAGACTTGGAACCAACCCAAATGTCCATCAATGATAGACTGGATTAAGAAAATGTGGCGGATCTGCACCAAGATGGCTGAATAGGAACAGCTCTAGCCTCCAGCTCCCAGCGTGAGCGACACAGAAGACGGGTAATTTCTGCATTTCCAACTGAGGTACCAGGTTCATCTCACTGGGGTGTGTCAGATAGTGGGTGCAGGACAGTGGGTGCAGCCCAACAAGTGAGAGCCAAAGCAGGGCGAGGCATCACCTCACCTGGGAAGCACAAGGGGGAAAGGAATTCCCTTTCCTATCCAAGGGAAACCCTGACACACAACACCTGGAAAATTGGGTCACTCTCACCCTAATACTGCACTTTACCAAGGGTCTTAGCAAACGGCACACCAGGAGGTGTCCATGCCCATGCCCACAGAGCCTCCCTCATTGCTAGCACAAGAGTCTTAGATCTAACTGCAAGGTGGCAGCGAGGCTGGAGGAGGGGCACCCACCATTGCAGAGGCTTAGGTAGATCAACAAAGCAGCTGGGAAGCTCAAACTCGATGGAGCCCACAGCAGCTCAGGGAGGCATGCCTGCCTCTGTAGACTCCACCTCTGGGGACAGGGCATAGCCAAACAAAAGGCAACAGAAACCTCTGCAGATGTAAATGTCCCTGTCTGACAGCTTTGAAGAGAGTAGTGGTTTTCCCAGAAGGAGTTTGAGATCTGAGAATGGACAGACCGTCGGCTCAAGTGGGTCCCTCACCCCCAAGTAACCTAACTGGGAGACATCCCCCACTAGGGGTAGACTGACACCTCACAGCTCACATGGCTGGGTACACCTCTGAGATGAAGCTTCCAGAGGAACAATCAGACAGCAACATTTGCTGTTCAGCAATATTCACTCTTCTGCAGCCTCTGCTGCTGATACCCAGGCAAACAGCGTCTGGAGTGGACCTCGAGCAAACTCCAACAGACCTGCAGTTGAAGGTCCCGACTATTAGAAGGAAAAATAACAAACAGAAAGGACATCCACACCAAAACCCTATTTGTACATCACCATCATCAAAGACCAAAGGCAGATAAAACCACAAAGATGGGGAAAAACCAGTACAGAAAAGCTGGAATTTCTAAAAATCAGAGCACTTCTCCTCCTCCAAAGGAACACAACTCCTCGCCAGCAATGGAACAAAGCTGGATGGAGAATGACTTTGACGAGATGAGAGAAGAAGACTTCAGACAATCAAACTTCTCTGAGCTAAAGGAGGAATTACCAACCCAGAACAAAGAAACTAAAAACCTTGAAAAAAGCTTTGATGAATGGCTAACTAGAATAACCAGTGCAGAGAAGTCCTTAAATGACCTGATAGAGATGAAAACCTTGAAAGTGAGAACTACGTGACAAATGCCCAGCTTCAGTAACTGACTTGATCAACTGGAAGAAAAGGTATCAGTGATTGAAGATCAAATGAATGAAATGAAGCAAGAAGAGAAGTTTAGAGAAAAAAGAGTAAAAAGAAATGAACAAAGCCTCCAAGAAATATGGGACTATGTGAAAAGACCAAATCTACATCTGATCTGTATACCTGAAAATGACAGGGAGAATGGAACCAAGTTGGAAAACACTCTGCAGGATATCATCCAGGAGAACTTCCCCAACCTAGCAAGGCAGGCCAACATTCAAATTCAGGAAATACAGAGAATGCCACAAAGATATTCCTTGAGAAGAGCAACTCCAAGACACATAATTGTCAGATTCACCAAAGTTGAAACGAAGGAAACAGTGTTAAGGGCAGCCAGAGAGAAAGCTCGGGTTACCCACAAAGGGAAGCCCACCAGACTAACAGTGGATCTCTTGGCAGAAACGCTACAAGCCAAAAGAGAGTGGGGGCCAATATTCAACAATCTTAAAGAAAAGAATTTTCAACCCAGAATTTCACATCCGATCAAACCAAGTTTCATAAGTGAAGTAGAAATAAAATCCTTTACAGACAAGCAGATGCTGAGAGATTTTGTCACCACCAGGCCTGCCCTACAAGAGCTCCTGAAGGAAGCACTAAACATGGAAAGGAACAATTGGTACCAGCCACTGCAAAAACATGCCAAAATGTAAAAACCATTGATGCTAGGAAGAAACTGCATCAACTAACGAGCAAAATAACCAGCTAATGTTACATATAACAATATTAACCTTAAATATAAATTGGCTAAATGCTCCAATTAAAATGCACAAATTGGCAGATTAGATAAAGAGTCAAGACCCATCAGTTTGCTATATCCAGGAGACCCATCTCACGTGCAGAAACACACATAGGCTTAAAATGAAAGGATGGAGGAAGATCTACCAAGCAAATGGAAAGCAAAAAAAGGCAGGGGTTGCAATCCTAGTCTCTGATAAAACAGACTTTAAACCATCAAAGATCAAAAGAGACAAAGAAGGCCATTACATAATGCTAAAGGGATCACTTCAACAAGAAGCGCTAACTATCCTAAATATATATGCACCCAATACAGGAGCACCCAGATTCATAATGCAAGTCCTTAGACTTACAAAGAGACTTAGACTCCCAGACATTAATAATGGGAGACTTTAACACCCCACTGTCAACATTAGACAGATCAACGAGACAGAAAGTTAACAAGGATATCCAGGAATTGAATTTGACTCTGCACCAAGCAGATCTAATAGACATCTGCGAAACTCTCCACTCCAAGTCGACAGAATATACATTCTTCTCAGCACCACATCACACTTATTCCAAAATTGACCACATAGTTGGAAGTAAAGCACTCTTCAGCAAATGTACAAGAACAGAAATGACAACAAACTGTCTCTCAGACCACAGTGCAATCAAACTAGAACTCAGGATTAAGAAACTCAATCAAAACCGCTCAACTACATGGAAACTGAACAACCTGCTCCTGAATGACTACTGGGTACACAATGAAGTGAAGGCAGAAATAAAGATGTTCTTTGAAACCAAGGAGAACAAAGACACAACATACCAGAATCTCTGGGACACATTTAAAGCAGTGTGTAGAGGGAAATTTATAGCACTAAATGCCCACAAGAGAAAGCTGGAAAGATCTAAAATTGACACTCTAACATCACAATTAAAAGAACTAGAGAAGCAAGAGCAAACACATTCAAAAGCTAGCAGAAGGCAAGAAATAACTAAGATCAGAGCAGAACTGAAGGAGATAGACACACAAAAAAACCCTTCAAAAAATCAATGACTCCAGGAGCTGGTTTTTTGAAAAGATCAACAAAACTGATAGACCCCTAGCAAGACTAATACAGAAGAAAAGAGAAAAGAATCAAATAGATGCCATAAAAAACGATAAAGGGGATATCATCACCAATCCCGCAGAAATACAAACTACCATCAGAGAATACCGTAAACACCTCTATGCAAATAAACTAGAAAACCCAAAACAAATGGATAAATTCCTGGACACATACATTCTCCGAAGACTAAACTAGGAAGAAGTTGAATCCCTGAATAGACCAATAACAGGCTCTGAAATTGAGGCAATAATTAATAGCCTATCAACCAAAAAAATCCAGGACCAGATGGAATCACAGCCAAATTCTACCAGAGGCACAAGGAAGAGCTGGTACCATTCCTTCTGAAATTATTCCAATCAGTAGAAAAAGAGGGAATCATCCCTAACTCGTTTTATCAGGCCAACATCATCCTGATACCAAAGCCTGGCGGAGACACAACAGAAAGAATTTTAGACCAATATCCATGATGAACATCGATGCAACAATCCTCAATAAAATACTAGGAAACCGGATCCAGCAGCACATCAAAAAGCTTATCCACCATGATCAAGTGGGCTTCATCCCTGGGATACAAAGCTGATTCAACATACGCAAATCAATAAATGTAGTCCAGCATATAAACAGAACCAAAGACCAAAACCAAATGATTATCTCAATAGATGCAGAAAAGGCCTTTGACAAAATTCAACAGCCCTTCACAATAAAAACTCTCAATAAACTCGGTATTGATGGAACGTATCTCAAAATAATATGAACTGTTTATGACAAACCCACAGCCAATATAATACTGAATGGGCAAAAACTGGAAGCATTCCCCTTGAAAACTGGCACAAGACAGGGATGCCCTCTCTCACCACTCCTATTCAACATAGGTTGGAAGTTCTGGCCAGGGCAATCAGGCAAGAGAAAGAAATAAAGGGTATTCAATTAGGAAAACAGGAAGTCAAATTGTTCCTGTTTGCTGATGACATGATTGTATATTTAGAAAACCCCATTGTCTCAGCCCAAAATCTCCTCAAGCTGATAAGCAACTTCAGCAAAGTCTCAGGATACAAAATCAATGTGCAAAAATCACAAACATTCTTATACACCAATAACAGAGAAACAGAGGGCCAAATCATGAGTGAACTCCCATTCACAATAGCTTCAAAGAGAATAAAATACCTAGGAATCCAACTTACAAGGGATGTGAAGGACCTCTTTAAAATTTGACTACAAACCACTACTCAATGAAATAAAAGAGGATACAAACAAATGGAAGAACATTCCATGCTCATAGATAGGAAGAATCAATATCATGAAAATGGCCATACTGCCCAAGGTAATTTGTAGATTCAATACCATCCCCATCAAGCTACCAATGACTTTCTTCACAGAATTGGAGAAAACTGCTTTAAAGTTCATATGGAACCAAAAAAGAGCCCACATTGCCAAGACAGTCCTAAGTCAAAAGAACAAAACTGGAGGCATCAAACTATACAACAAACTATACTACAAGCCTTCAGTAACGAAAACAGCATGGTACTGGTGCCAAAACAGAGATATAGACCAATGGAACAGAGCAGAGCCCTCAGAATAATACTACACGTCTACAACCATCTGATCTTTGACAAACCTGACAAAAACAAGAAATGGGGAAAAGATTCCCTATTTAATAAATGGTGCTGGGAAAACTGGTTAGCCATATGTAGAAAGCTGAAACTGGATCCTTTCCTTACTCCTTATATGAAAATTAATTCAAGATGGATTAGAGGCTTAAATGTTAGACCTAATATCATAAAAATCCTAGAAGAAAACCTAGGTGATACTATTCAGGACTTAGGCATGGGCAAGGACTTCATGTCTAAAACACCAAAAGCAACGGCAACAAAAGCCAAAATTGACCAATGGGATCTAATTAAACTAAAGAGCTTCTGCACAGCAAAAGAAACTACCATCAGAGTGAACAGGCAACCTACAGAATGGGAGAAAATTTTTGCAATCTACTCATCTGACACAGGGCTAATATCCAGAACCTACAAAGAACTCAAACAAATTTACAAGAAAAAAACAAACCACCCCATCAAAAAGTGGCAAAGGATATGAACAGACACTTCTCAACAGAAGACATTCATGCAGCCAACAGACACATGAAAAAATGCTCATCATCACTTGCCATCAGAGAAATGCAAATGAAAACCACAATGAGATACCACCTCATACCAGTTAGAATGGTAAGCATTAAAAAGTCAGGAAACAACAGGTGTTGGAGAGGATGTGGAGAAATAGGAACACTGTTGGTGGGACTGTAAACTAGTTCAACCGTTGTGGAAGACAGTGTGGTGATTCCTCAAGGATATAGAACTAGAAATGCCATTTGACCCAGCCACCCCATTATTGGGTATATACCCAAAGGATTATAAGTCATGCTGCTATAAAGACACATGCACATGTATGTTTATTGCAGAACTATTCACAATAGCAAAGACTTGGAACCAACCCAAATGTCCATCAATGACAGACTGGATTAAGAAAATGTGGCACATATACACCATGGAATACTATGCAGCCATAAAAAAGGTGGGTTCATGTCCTTTATAGGGACATGGATGCAGCTGGAAACCATCATTGTAAGCAAACTGTTGCAAGAACAGAAAACCAAACATCGCATGATCTCACTCATAGGTGGGAATTGAACAATGAGAACACTTGGACACAGGATGAGGAACATCATACACCAGGGCCTGTTGTGGGGTGGGGAGAGGGGGCAGGGAGAGAGACCTAATGTAAATGACAAGTTAATGGGTGTAGCACACCAACATGGCACATGTATACATAGGTAACAAACCTGCACGTTGTGTACATGTACCCTAGAACTTAAAGTGTAATAAAGAAAATAAAAATAAAAATGAAAATAAAAGAAAATGTGGCACATATACACCATGGAATACTATGCAGCCATAAGAAAGGATGAGTTCATGTCCTTTGTAGGGACATAGACGAAACTGGAAACCATCATTCTGAGCAAACTGTCACAATGACAGAAAACCAAACACTGCATGCTCTCACTCATAAGTGGGAATTGAACAATGAGAACACTTGGACACAGGGTGGGGAGCATCACACACTGGGGCCTGTCATGGGGTCGGGGGAGAGGGTAGGGATAGCATTAGGAGATATACCTAATGCAAATGACGAGTTAATGGGTACAGCACACCAACATGGCACATGTATACATACGTAACAAACCTGTACGTTGTGCACACGTACCCTAGAACTTAAAGTATAATAAACAAACAAACAAAAATAAATAAAAAGAAAAAAAGAAAAGCACTGTTCTGCCGTCTGGATTTTTCACATGAGGTATCAGAGGCTCTGACAGGTTAAACAACTCGCCCTGCACACAGCTTGAAACACAGGCCTCTGGTCCAGGGTCCTTGCTAGAGACTGGTCTTCTATCCTGTTTCCTCAAGGCACTGGGGTGACCCCTGACCTTTCTGTCTGGTTTTTATTATATAGGTTCATGACTGAGATCTCAGCAGGCTCTGTAAACTATGCTACTACATGTAAGTTTCTTGAGAACAGGATCCAGGCTCCAGTTCATATCTAAGAGGTATTAATGTTATATTAGTGTTATATCAACATTATATTTGCTGGGTGACTGGATCAAATGGTATAGTTAGGCCTCTGGTCATTCTGCACTTCAGAGAAGAGCGAAAAAAGGCTGACTTTCTTCCATGGTCTGCAGCACCAATCGGGCAATGTCATTCTCCCTTGGCCAGTCAGAGAACATTAGATTCCAGAATTTTGTCATCATGTGACTCATCCAGCCAATAGCAATGGACAGGATAAGGAAAAAAGCCATTGTTCTGGATTTATCTGGATTGAGATATAGTTGCTTGTGGCTCCTGTGATAAGTGCTTAAACTAGTTCTGGAGTTTTTCCCCCAATACTGTCAGCCATCTTATACAAGGCCATAAACAAACCAGAAAGCACTAGGAAGATGGAAACAAGCCTGTGAGGGGCCTGGAAACTAGATTTTGTGAAGAATGGGCGAAGGGACTGGGAACATTTACCTTAGCAAGAGAAGCTTTCATCTGCATGAGTCATATTATAATTCATGTGGTCTTTTATGAATGAGTAAATTAATTTGTGGAAAATTTCAGTTCACAAAGTTCATTTTCTCAGTATTCCCAGGCACACTGAAATGTGGGACAAAACATCCTCCCCACAGTTATTTTAAGAAGTTAGAAAGCAAATACTGTGTAACCTACATCAATTCTCCAGAACACAGTCAGGAATTTGATTCTCTTATTCACAGTTATTTTCCCAGCATTTAGAGCTGCACCAGGCATTGTTTAGGTGCTGGAAAATATTTGTTGAATGACTATAAATAAATGAAATGTGTGGATTGCTTAAAAACACTGTGAGTTCCTGAGAGAGATCTCATTGCCTTCACTATTGATGGTTTATCCTAGCGGTTTAATTTTTTATTTTTATTTTTATTTTTAACAAAAGTGATGTTAAAAAAATAAAATCTTCAATAATACTTGAATATACAGCTAAAAATATTTAAATTAATGTTTTCCTTATTTTACAGCTAGTCAGTGATAACAATAAAGCTGTTATGTGACAAACCAAAAATCTGAAAGCCAGGGCTCTGAGTGACAGTGGCAGCCGTATAGCAAAATCCAATTTATTTCTGCCTTTTTATTTTGCTTGCTCCATACTGTATCAAGAAAATATTGGTTTACACAGAAGTAGTTTGTTTTGCCATCTCCGAATACTCTTCAATGGAACTGACTGGGGAGCTTGAGAGAACTAATAGAAAATGTTTGTTTCTAAGTTATATCATTAATAGTACAATATCTATTTGCTCACAAACATCATCATCCATTTGTCAGTTCCGAAGTGCCGCAAGCTTTACACAGTGGTAAGAGTATTTACAAAAGGGATCCAAGCTAGGCATTCATTTGTTACTGACCACTAATTAGTCAACATGCCAAGAATAAGGGTGAAGGAGGGTGCCCTGCAGGTTTACCTGATCCTTGCCTAGATCCCTGCTCTGGAGTGAACTTGGATGTCTGCACAAACACATTCTTCCAGGCTTGCAGAAACTTGGAATTCCAAAGAACATTGTTGGTAGGAGGGAAGGAGGTAGGTAGGAGCAAGAAAGTCCTTAAAAATGGGACTTTGTCTGAATTAGGCATTTGTTCACTTGTGCATTCCCAAGCGTCTGTTGAGTATCTACTGTAAAGAAATGGCTCCTCTTTAAGGGGCTTAAAATCCAGCTCTCTATACAAAACTTATGTTAGGGAAAATGGAGCAGCTAATACAAATAGGATAATGTAGTTCAAATCACTTTGAAGGAACACAAAGAGAGTAATTGGTGTGGGGTGGAGATGGTTAGTGAAGGTTTCTCTAGTTGCCAGTTTTTTCAATTGTTTTAAAATAGGAATATTCTTGGCACTCATCACATGCCTGTACATACATACACATCATGCAGAGTCACTGTTTTTTAAGGGAGGATTTAGTTATACAAACTCTTGAGAAGTCAAGAGCAATGTCAGAGAAGAACATTCTTTGACTCAGATCTTTTGGGTTGGCCTTAGCCGCATGTCATCCATTAATGACTAGCTCAACTTACTCTGGGTCAAAGTGAAAACATATATTAGCTCAATTGGTCTTTAAAATGTTTCACACATCATGAGTACTTTAAGTGATGGGGTACACTTTCTTTTACCCAGTAACTACAGGCTTATTTGAATGTGAATTTACTGACAAGTAAATATGTAAGTTAAACAGTTAGAGCTAAGGAAGCTCACAACCCCTCAATGGCAATGTTGATTTTTTTCCCCTCCCCATAGTTTGAGAATATGGAGGGAACCTGAGAAATAAGGAAGAAAAAACAATTTGAAATAAAATAAAATGTTTATAGATTTAAGACCATGAATAAGCACCCATTTCATTTGCAGATGCTATCACTTTTACACAGGAAAGAAAACTCTGTGATGTTCATCCCTCCTTCTCTTTCAGGCTATGACTGTATTGTCATTGTTCAAATTATCATGACTTCCAGGAGGTAGAAAAGAATTAACAATCACTTAATTATTAATCACCTGTAATTGGAACTGAAGACTATAAAATGTAAAGGATAAGAAGCGAGCAGATTAGTGGAATGGGAAAGGAAGTAGGGCTGGGATAACAGCTTTGGGGTTAACTCTTTGGTAAAGCAACTCCTCTCACCTGACTTCCTGGCTGTCTCTCTGCGATGTGGCTTCCCAGGTGTACTCCAGCAGGAAGAAGGAGAGATGCATAAAGCATGCTTGGTCATGGGGGCGCGGGGAAGGGGGAGCTGTACTTTCCCGTCTAGCTGGAGGCCCAAATCAAACAGCAGGTAAAAGGTCAAGTAAGGTCAATACCAACCAGCCCAGGGAGACAGCAGCTGCTCTTTTGCCTCGAGTGCTTTTCAGTTCGGAAGAACCGAGAAGAGCAGCTTCTCTCTGAATCACTGCTTTCCAGGCTTATGAATTTCAGAGCCTCTTGTACTTTCTGTTGCTTTCCTAACACGGACTTGTTTCAGGCTTCCCTGAACACAGATTGCAGTGATGTAGGCAAACAATTTTGACAAGATATGCAGCTTTGAGAAAACGCACTCTAGGCTTAAAAGGACCTGCACTCTTGTTGGCCTCCTTGTTGGGGAGGTGGTGGGAGCTCGGTCTTAAGCACCTGAGAGGGACCCCCAGATCTGGAGTGCCTCCTATGCAGTGGGCCCATGCAGTCAGCATCCTCAGCTGAGCTCAGCTCAGAATTGAAACCAACAGACAGTTATTTTCTGTCTGGACTTTAGAAGAAAGAAAATAATTGCATATTTCATCAAAGGATTTTTACTCATACTTCTTGTATCTGAGTTCCAAAATATTTATTGACTCTATTTTTTATTTTTTAATTTTCATTTTTAGATTCAGGGTCTCAGTCTGCCACCCTAGCTGGAGTGCAGTGCCGTGATCATAGCTCAGTGGAGCCTGGAACTCCTGGGCTCAAGTTTCCTCCTGCGTCAGCCTCCTAAGTGGCTGGGACTACAGGTGCCCACCACCACCGTGCCTGGCCTGAAAATATTTATTGAACATCAACTTGTGTGCAGAGTGCTGTGGAAGGATGAAGAAGAAATTGAAGCTCTTCATTCTGTTGTTGAGGAACTACCATCTAAATTGGAGCTGAAAGCCTGTGAAAATTGGTGTAAATGCTTATGAAATAGTGGACAAAGGACAAATGAGCACTTTTGACGAAGAAAGGGGAGGGACAGGATATTTTGCATTTCTTCCCACTCTGACAGTGGCTGCCAGGGTCTGCCTTTCTGCAGCAAATTTCCCATGTTTTCTTTTTATAAGGTTTTTGGCCACCTATTAATTTTCTTCAGTTTTCTCTGGTTGATCTTGTTCTGATTTAGTTTCCTTTTGGGCAAGGATGTGGGTCTAATCATTAACTCAGCCTCCAAGCTGGTTGCCTTCAAAGAGTAACTCCTCAATCCAGGGGGCCGCGGTGGGGAAAAAAATATCCAACATTTCTAAAGGAAAGCCAAAAAAGAAAAAAAAAAAGAATTTAAATTTTGCTCTTTGAAATTAAGAGAAGGATAAAATAATCTATTGTCTGCTTTTAAAATTAAGGGCTCTCCTTTACAACTGTATGCAGCACTTTACTCAATACATATGACTAATGACAGAATAAATTTCAAGACCATATTTTGGCCAGTGAAAAGAAAGATGTGTAGAGGAAATGTTTAGATGGGGAAATGAAGAGCTCAGAAAAGAGGCAGATTCAATCTCGATATTTTTCAAATTCCTGAAAAACAAATTCTGCAAGGGTGCACATATAGTTTCTGGGCAGCACAGAGTGGTGGAAACACAGTGTGCATTGGGGCCAGGGAGGCAGGCATGGAACCCCAGGGTGTTCTGGGTAATTTTCAGCAGTGGCTTCTACTTTCAGCCCCGGTTGCTTCATGGGATTATCGACCAGTAATGAGAAAAATGTGCATGAAATATCTGGCACAAGCAGACCTTAAATAAATGTTAAAAACAAAGTCTCGTTTGCTTTATTTTGGTGTCCATAGGCATGCAGAAGGTGGAAAATGCAAGCCCTTAGATAGGAGTTTGCTTTCTTGTGGTTACATCTCCATTGAAAATAATATTGCTGGTTAAACAGCCATTAGTATTCATTCTTGACCTTTGGAATGATGCCGGCCTGGGGAGAGCCTCTCCTGGGCTCCCATAGGCCACTGTGTGTATTTGTGTGAGGGTGCAAGGAGCCATGGCTTGGGAGCTAGCCTGTCAGGAGCATGTTGTTAGGCTAGATAGCTTGCCTTGCTAGGTAAAGCTAGTAACCTTTTTTAGCTTTGATTTTATTTGTAAAATGGAGATAATAGCACTAGCTTTGGAGAGGTGGTGTTGATGTGTATTAGGTGATACACAAGAAGACTGTGCTCAGTAAGTGGTATCCACCACTATGTTGCCACAGGGAGCCCATTCTTCCATTCAGTGTCTTCTGTGGGCATCTCCAATGATATGGGAGCTGGCTGCTCTACGAGGGAGAACATTTCATTTTCTGGGTAACTTTTACTCTAGGAAATTTACTCCTTGTTTTCACATCAAGCGAATGTGAGAGTGATGGAGAAGGAAGAGGAAACTTGGAGAGCTGGGACTCAAGTTGGGAAAGAAGTATCTCGGCTCTGGGGCTGGTTCCCAATAAAGGATGAATAGCAGGCAAATGCACATTATTCAGAGGTATGGGGCTGTGCCTGATATCCTAGATGCTCTGATGGTCGGAGGGTGATCCATGGTAGTGAGAAGATTCCAGCCAATGCTGATGCTTGCACTCAGGTGGGTCAGCCTCCATGTGGTTTTGTTTAGTTGCGTTTAGTCTATTTTAGGATGCTAAAGAGCATTGGATTTATTCACCTTGACAATATTCTTAAAACAATGTTCTATTTTTCTCCTTGCTTTGCTCTTCCTTTTATGTCTTTTGTGCATGCTCCCTCTGATATTCAAGGTTACACCAGTTTGCTGGGCTGTGGTTGGATTTAGGTATTCCGTTACTTCCCCTCATGCCCTGCCCCTATTTCAACATGTCAGCTGTTGTTCTCTTGATTAGCATCTTAACCTTTTTGAGTCTGATTTTTGTCCCTTGTCATGAGTCATCATACACTAGGGTTCAGACAAAAGTCTTACTCCTTTTGGACTGAAGATCTACAGACTCCCAGAGCACAATGGACTTCAAAGCCTGTGTACATGTATGGCCTCATTTCGTAGTTAAGAACCTAAGGCCAGTGTGGTTTAGTAAGTTGCCGGAGTCCGTTGTTTGCTTCTGCTAGACCCCTTTTCTTCCATAGCATGAGTTCTGACTGGGAAGTTCTGAATGGGAAACTGCCATTTCCTCCCAGTCCCTTCAGGTGTCCACCCAGGATGCCAGCATCATCAGGCATACCTGCATTCTCTGTTTCCTTTGACTGCATTGTCTGCATCTTAAGGATTTAACACACTTAGATGGAGTCCAGCAGTGCTGGCAGCTTCTCACCCACATCCAGCAAGAGAGTGTTCTGCTGTATGTGCTATTTCCTCTTCAGAAGGCCTGGAATCATCATCTAGTGGAAAACATCATACTTGCAGACTGTTTTTTTTTTTCTTTGAGACAGAGTCTCGCTCTGTCACCCAGGCTGGAGGGCAGTGGTGCAATCTTGACTCACTGCAACCTCCATCTCCAGGGTTCAAGTGATTCTCCTGCCTCAGCCTCCTAAGTAGCTGGGATTACAAGCACATGCCACCACGCCTGGCTAATTTTTGTGTTTTTAGTAGAGATGGGGTCTCACCGTGTTGGCCAGGCTGGTCTCAACTCCTGACCTCAAGTGATCTGCCTGCCTTGGCCTCCCAAAGTGCTGGGATTACAGGCATGAGCCACTGTGCCCAGCCACAGACATTCTTTCATCTCTCTCTCTGTCTTTTTTTCCCCATTTGCCAGTCACTTGGTACCAATTTGTTCTTCCTCAGAATCTTTATCCTTTTGGCCTGTTTTCTGAGTAATATTTTCTCCAGAGTACCTTCATCATCTCTAGTAAACTAAAGGTAGAGAGACATGTTTTAAGCTCCATCATTTTATTTTATAGATATTTAGGAGCTACTTGTCCTTGGTAGTCAACTTCATCTGTGAGCCTCGGTGGACCCAACTGGAAAATGAGAATATTACTTATCTCTTAGGATGTTGTGAAGATTAAAGGCACTCACTTGGTCTCTTTAGGTATAAAAATAACCTCACCCTCAAGTAGGTGATAAAAGAAGCAATGAGAATGGATGAGATCTCAGAGATAGAACAGGTAGGAAGAGAAGTTGTGCAAGGATTGGACTTCAGAGAATGTTTGCTTTTATTGGATAGGAGAAAAAGTCCACGCAGGTTGGAGCAATTTCAGAGTCAGGAAGGTAACTAATTATGGAGTGTTGGGAAGACACAGGTAGACTGGTATTTGGATATCTGTAGGAATGATAGTGCAGACCATTACAAGTAAAATAACAAACCCTGGACAACCCAATATGTATGGTAATAAGAAACTCAGTACGTCAGGTAATTTTGCTAAATCTTAGGAACAGTATGTGATGCAGTGCTGGTTGTTACCTAAATCTTGTCTTCTCTTCTTCCAGTACACATGGCTGCCTAGCTAGAGACTATGTTTCTCAGTCTCTCTTACAGCTGGGTGTGTCCATGTGATGAAGTCTTGAATATAAAGGAAGTGATTTGTGCAACCACTGCCTCATTTACTGAAAAAGAAATTGTTCACTATAAACTTCCTCTGTTTATTATTCCTGTGGGGTGGAAACAGATTTGGAGGTAACCCCACTTTAACCAAGCAGATGAGGACAACGATGATGTAGCAACATCAGCTTGGCTGGAGTCTGGGCTGACGAGAGGTATTGTGATCAGAATTTTCCCATCAGCTGAGATTGGGAGTGCTGTTTTGTCAGAGAGACCTAAACTTCTATCTTATTGTTAGGAAAAAACCTCTTATATTTGCTCTGTCTTTATGCTACTGAGTACAGTGGGATTTTAGGCATTATCTGTTGGGAGAGTCAGTAGTTTCCAGGTAGCTCCTGAAAATGGGAGGCATGGGTACTGAGCTCTTGCTCTTCCTAAGGATCCTCTGCTCTGGTTTTCAGGCTTTCATGATACCTCCAACTTCTCATGTGAGTCAGCATCATGTCACGATGCTGAGGTTCCCATGGGGCAGCTCCATGGCAAAAGTGTTTCAGTGGCAGAGTGGATGCCCCTCCTCAGGGGCACATATTTCTGTGCCAATTGTTAGTGGTTAAGAGGGTTGCCAGAGTCAGGTGTCCCATGGGATGTACATTGCTTTCCAGGGAGCATCACAGCTGATGTTGTGAAAATAATGCCAGGTAATTGTTTACTGCCTGTGGTAGGCAGAATAGTGGCTCCCCAAAGATGGCCATATCCTAATCCAAGAGCCTGCATGTTAGGTTACATGGTTGCTATGGTCTGATTGCTGGTGTCTCTTCAAAATTCATATGTTGAAACCTAACTTCCAAGGTGATGGTATTGAGGGTGGGGGACATTGGACAGATGATCAGGTGATAAGAACTACACCCTCATGAATGGGACTAATACCCTTATAAAAGAGGTTTGAAAGGGGCTGTTTACCCCTTCCATCATGTGAGATCATATGAGGTCACATAGAAAGTGCCATCTATGAGAAGCCAGCCCTCAACAGACACTGAAGCCGCTGGGGCCTTGACCTTGGACTGTCCAGCCTCCAGAACTATGAACAATAAATTTCTTATTGTTTATAAATTACAGATCTAAGGTATCTTGTAATAGCAGCCTGAAATGGACTAAGACAATGGCAAAGGGGAGTTAGAATTTCAGTTGGAATGAATGTTGCTAACCAGCTGACCTCAG
Source organism: Piliocolobus tephrosceles (assembly GCF_002776525.5). NCBI lineage: Eukaryota > Metazoa > Chordata > Mammalia > Primates > Cercopithecidae > Piliocolobus > Piliocolobus tephrosceles. Next base: position 90,160,702 of record NC_045437.1, on the reverse strand, counting down.
ATGGAAAGATTATCCTGTGTTATTCTAGGTGGGCCACTGTCATCACATACATTCTTAAAAGTGCAGGTGGGGGCCGGAAGAGAGAACTAGAGAAATGGCAGCATGGGAAGAACTTGGCCTGACATTCCTGGCTTTGAAGATGGAAACGGGGGATCATGAACCAAAGAAAGTGTGGGTGGCTTCTAGAAGCTGGAAAAGGCAAGGAGACAAATTCTCCTCTGCAGCCTCTAAAAGGAACACAGCCTTACTGGCACATTGATTTTAACCCAGCGAATCTCATTTTGAACTTCTGCCTTCCGGAAATGTAACATAATAAATCTGTGTTGTTTTAAGACACTACATTTGTGGTAATTTGTTATAGCAGCCATAGAAAATGAATACACTGCCTTAATAATTAGCAGAGGTGATTATCAATGTTCAGAGAGTTAGTTCTCAGACCAAGATCTCCTTAGGGATAGATAATTTTCCAACAATAGGTTCTGGGAACAAATCAGAACATGACCACAAGAACAAACAGGTAGTGATAGCTAGAAACCCAAAGCGATAGCATTACAGCTCTGATCGTGTTGTTACAATTAAAGATGTTTCCCTGAACCCAGCTTTTTCCTTTTTATCCTTCCTGTCTAGTCTTTCTCTATTTTAAAAATAAATCACAAACCCTCCATAAAATGGTATGACCTTTGTGTATACCCATTTATAAAAGCATTGTGGGGGTGAGAATCACTGAAATATTAAGGCAAAGAAAAATCAGAATGTTTTTAGGTTAATACACTGAGTAAAATTAGAATCCGTTGATTACTATAAGGACATGAAAAATAAAGAAATTTTAATGTGGTAGCTTAACCTTCAAACACAACCATTTAAGCATATTTATGTCACTTAAAATTATACATGGTAAAGCATGCAAAACTATAAAACTACTAATTTAAATATCTAATTTGAATCCACACCATAGGGTATAGTTTATTCCTAATTTAGGAGTGTACATCCTAAGTATATAAATACGATGTCTGTTAATCTTAAGTGCTGAAATAGATGTTTGAGTCAAAGGACAGCTTCCATTAGCCAAGATTGTTATTATAGTTTTAAACCTTAGGCTTTTCAGAGAAGCACAAGAAACAAAATAGCAGCACTTGGTTTCCCAAGTTCCAGACCTTCTAGCAACTAGAAATTAACTGAGTTTGTTATATTTGGAGAACCAATTGAGAAAAGTAAAAAAGGTGAAGTTCACAGTTTCATTCAGAGATGTGTGTTCAAGAATAATACTAGTAAAAAATCAACATCTTATCACCAAAATGTGTAGTAGCTTAAAAGAGAAAGCTGTTTTTATTGCATAAAATGAAGCATAATTGATTTAAGCATTTTCTTATAGAATACTCCATAACTGAAGAAAAATAGAGTGCAACGCACTGTTTAATGATAGAGGGACAGCTTTTGACTCATCTGGATTTGGAGACTATACATCTTAGTACACATTTCAGAGAAAACAATAGAGAGATAAATGACAAGTGTAAATTTTGATAATAGATAAAACATAGGGAATTAGAAGAGACAATGACTGATGTCAAAAAGTGCCAAGGAAATTACCTACGACATTTAAAAACATGTTGCTTTTCATAGACATAGAAAAAGTCAAAGCAAGAAAACCAAAAATCCTACAGTATCAGTTCTGTGATTGTTTTATATAAAAGCCTGTTTTTGAAACATTGACAGCTTTCTCATGCTCTTTATGATAGTTATTGAGTTGAATCTCTTCAAGCATCTCTAGGACTAGATAAATTTTTTCAGGTCACTGAGGTAATGATTTTCCTGAAGGGAAAGCCCAGAAAAATCTGGGTTCCCAGGGGTTTCTCACTCCCATTTTAGTTTATCCTTAGTCTTCAACAATTGTCACAATTACAATTTAATTGTTCGTGTAGGTTATGGCTTCAGCAACTTCTGCTCTAGTTAAGCAGATCTTGTAGATACTGGTTGCTGTATCTTTCTGGATATACCTCTCTCCAGATTTTGGGGTGGCAGTTTGTCTTTGCAACTTCGTTTACCTGATAGATTTAAGAAACGTTTTTGATTTTTCATTTTGTCCAGGTTTTCCTTGTGAGGGTGGGAGCAACAAATTTAAGCTCCTCATGTGTCAGAGTTGAAACCACAAGACTCAACTTTGAATTCTTTTTTAAAAGTTTTATTTTATTTTTAATTGATATGCAATAATTGTACACATTCATGATATATAGTATGACATCTTGATACAAGTATACAATGTATAATGATCATATTAGGATAATTAGCATATCCATCACCTCATGTATTTATCATTTCTTCTTAGTGAGAACATTCAACACCCTCTCTTTTAGCTATAGTCATGTGCTACATAACATTTTAATCAATGACTACACCACATGCATGATGGTTGTCCCATACTATATTGTTACTGTGCTTTTTCTATGTTTTCATATGTTTAGATACACAAATATTTACCAGGCATTATAATTAGCTAAAGTAGTCAGTACAGTAACATGCTGTACATGTTTGTAGGCTAGGAGCAACAGGCTATGCCATCTAGCCTAGGTGTGTAATAGGTATACCATCCAGATTTGCGTAAGTACACTCTATGATGTTGGCACAAGGACAAAATTGCCTACGGTGCATTTCTCAGAATGTATCGTCATCTTTAAGAGATGCATGACTGTATTTTGAAACATCACATATGTTCTTGTGAACTATAGTCACCTTGCTTGCCATGGAATATTAGAACTTATTCCTCCTATCTAACTATAACTTTGTAACTGTTGACCAACCTATCTCCGTTTCTCCCTCCGCACAACCCTTCCTAGACTTTAGTAACTAGTACTCAACTCTCCACTTCCATGAGATCAATTTCATTACATTCTACATGAGTGAGATAATGCAGTATTTGTCTTTCTGTGTCTGACTTATTTCACTTAACATAATGATAGACACTGAATATTGAATGATAGTGTATTTCATATACAATAATGAATTGAGTTTACTAATGTTTTGTTTGGGATTTTTGAATCTATACACATGAATGAGATTGGTTTATAATTTTCCTTTCTCATATTGCCCTTGATTCTGATATGGATATTTTATAAAATAACATAAAATTTATTGTCCTCTCTTTCTTGTATTTTCTATACTCTGGAAGAGTTTGTGTAAGACTGAAATTAGTTGTGCCCTAAAAGATTTGTAGAAATTACCTGTAAAATTATCTGGACCCATTGTTTCCTTTGTGGGAAGATTTAAAACTCTACTGCAGTGGTTTTTACGGTTACAATACCACTTGGGTTGTTAACACCTTGAGCATGTTTTGGTAAGTTATTGTTTTCTAGAAGTTTCTTCACTTAGTCTTCAAATTTATGGCACAAATTATTCATTACATGGTCCAATTGGTGTACTGATTTTTTTTCTCTGGAGTCTTTCCCTTGTAGAGAGGATTGTAAATGGGCCAGAGAGAATTATCTTTAGGAAAATTCTCTGGTAACCCTATGTGTGATTAGGTCAGGGCTGTTTCTTAAGACATCTACTCCCTGCCACCCTCCAATTAGGGTTATCTGTTACTAATTCCAAGAGTCACATCAGCCTCCCAATATCTTCTGTCATTCTGTAGCATATATTGGGACTTGGCCTAGACTATGCCTGGGTCTATAGATTTAAAAAGGCTTTAATAATTGCATCATTTTGATATCTTAACATTTGATGAAGGTCTCTGCAACCAACTTGGCAAGATTCAGCATGCAGCACTCCAATTCAGAGGCTGCATTTAGACACAGCCTGTGAATCCAAAGTAACATGAGCAAAGTTCTAGTCACGCCACAGTTTGTGGCTGCCAAAATGTGGACACGGAAGCAGTTATTTTAAAACTTGATAAGCAACACAGCATTTTGCAGAACTATGGAATAAAAGGAATACTGAGAGTTGCCCAACTGGGAAAGTATTTGCAGGATTATTGACATCCTGATCATTGAATGCTATTTACCTGGTCACCAGATGTATAATTTAGGTATTTTTTTTAACAGCATAATTTATATTTTAGGCAAGATAATTTTTTTCAAGCATGATTTATGTTCTAGGGACTTTTCTATGTTTGGCACTTTATTCTCATGAGATTTAGTAATCTTTTGTTTAAAATGAGAATATATTTAATTTTCATTTTTAAGTATAATTTTTACACAAATGTAGATTGACCTATCTATCTATTTATCTATTCATCCATCTAGCAATCATATATTTAGATACCTAGATGCCTCAGTATAATATTCTTGTATTGCATTTTTTTGAGGGGGGTATAATTTATACACAAGTTAAATTGGGAAGTTGGAAACTTCTTCAGTGTTCATGTAATGTTTAATTTAAATTATTTCCAACCACAGCCCAAGTCTCATGCTGCTATGGACAATCTGTGTTTCTTGGTATATGTTCCAACATTTTATTTAACAAAATAGAAATAGAAGAACAAATATAAAAGCGCCAAATGTGAAGTATAGCTAGAAGGCTTTGACAGACATAACAGCAAAGCTACTTTATCTTTACAGCATTTGATTCAGGGACACTGTAACTCAAAAGTTTTCATCTTTGAGCATTTAATTCTGTAATTTAAAGAACAACTCAATACAACATAAAAAGGAGAAATGTCCAGTTCGGTCCTCATGTACATAAATCTGACAGTATAAAGTGACATCAGCTTTAGCAAATTCAGTCTTGATCTGATTCTGATTATTTCCAAAGAACCTCCTCTTGACCCCTCCTACCAACTTCCTCATTTAGTCAGAATCAAGGATATTAACTCAACTTGGACAAATAATTATTGATGATTAAAAATATATACTACATTGATAAAATATGATGTTGAGATCTTGAGATCTTCAGGGCACACATTTATAAATGAAGCGAACCACATAAAGAAACAAAATTTCCATTCATTTAGCAGTTAAAATGGAGACACTAAACATTAGGGAAAAAGCTGTCTGATATAATAAAAAACATTCAAACCAAGTCATAGGTTTTCTTCCCCTGCTCTTGCCAACAATCTTAACCAGTTTAAAGGAACAGAACTGTGTCTATGTTGGTAAACTGGGATAAGCCAGTACATTTACATAAAATTTATATAAATATCTCATGATTCACCTTTGCTCATATCTATGGCACAGCAAGAATATGGAATCACCTTACTCATTGCATTCACGTAGTTAAAAAAAAAACTTTGGTAAATCAGACAAAAAAACCCAGTTTTTCAGTACACCCACCAAAAGCACAGCATAATTAAGCTCTTAAGGAGCTCGCTAACCTTTTTAGGTCTCTGGGAGATCTTTGTTACTTAAATGAGAGGGAAGAAGGCTTTATGATATAGTCAGCTAAGTCCAAATGAGTGACCTATGACAAAGGGAAAACATCCAAGGACTGAATAAGCAGTTATAGTAGAGGAATTTTGAAAGCCATATTTTTCCTGAATTGAAGGACAAAAAAGCTTATCTTCCACTATCTTTACACAGGTCTCTTAGAAAACAAAAGGTAACTACTAATGGTTTATTGGAAAGTGTAATCTCAGGAAAGCAAGAGTGGGAAAAATGGAAGGCAGGCGGGCAGGAAAAGAGCAAACTCAACATGGTCCATTGTGGAACGGCAACAAACAAAACAGATCTGGTTGTCAGGTCTCCAGAGAGGCTCTTCAGAGCATTGCGTCCTGGAAGAGTCTTCTGCAGAGATACGAGTATTCATCTGCTAGTTCTTTTCCTTCTTCTGTATTTCACTGGCTTAAATCAAAGAAATTGACTCCAGGTAAATTATGGGTTGTGTTGTCCGGCCCTTCTGGACAGCTGCTGGAAAAACTAGGCTCTCTCCTATCAATTGGTGAAGTGCATGGAGATTTTTTTTTGGCTTTAGCACTGCGGCAACAGCCTATGCCTTGCCAAAGCAGCTCCCAGCAGAAAGCAAGAGCAGCAGTAGAAGCCAGAGTTGGGGGATGGTGGCTTAAGGGAGAAGGCACATTGGGGATGGTACTCAAATTGATTCTGGTATGTGTGTTGTGCAAGTGAAGAATTCAAGGATATACACGGATATGATTCCCCAACAGGAGTCTATCAACTAGGGTTATAAGTAAATATAAAAGTGGAGGGCATATTGTCACTGTACAAGAGGCTGTTACAGTGCCTAAAAGAGAAATCCAAAGCATGCCAAGGCTGAGAATCCCTTAGATGTTTTAATGAGAGCAAAGGAGATTTAAGTGTGAGGAGTTTCTGGGTGGCATTAACTGCTGGCATAAACCTAGAAGGAGTAGAGTTGACAGACGGTGGTACTGAGATGAGGTATTTGAGCAAAGGTAATCGGGAGGGTAACGTGTGGCAGCAGCCTGAGGAAATAGAGCCAAAGGAAAATTCAAACAAGCATTGAGGCAGCCCCACACCCCAAGGTCTTAGTGGACAACGGTGCAGGACACATTCCCACTGAGTCTGTTTTCCACTCACTCCTGATGGTTGGCTTCTCAACATGGCATATATTTCTATTCACCTCATCTGCAGAAAATTTAAGTATTCTCAGAACTTTGAAGAGATGGAAGATCTTCTGATGGCGTAATCTATCAGCAAAAGTAAAGACTCCATCAGGATCAACACGCAGAGGTATCAGGGTATGGAGAAATTGGGAACCGTGAAGGAACAATGTAGTGTGACTCAAAAGGCAATCCACAGGCTAACCAAATCAAGAGTTTTTCCTTTTTGATCTACCTGGGTTTTGTCATGTAGACATATTTGATGCCAGGAACATTATTTGGAAGTGCTATTTATTGCAAATAGAACAATACTTCGTATTCAGCACCCCCCCCCCCTTTTTTTTTTTTTAGTTTGAATTTGGAAAATTTCCCAGATTTTACATCTGGCTGTCTTTTTCCCACCTTAGAGGATAAGACCAACCAGGTGGATGGTGAGACTAAGTTTAGTCACTGGAGAGAAAACAAGTCTTCTTATATGTCATTTTTGAATTAACTCTTTAGGGGCTGTTTATATTTTCAGCATGAGCTAGATCTTGATTTATAGACACACCGTTATTCTCATCTAAAAATGCTTATCATTTGTTCATTTACAATATGTTGAGAATCTATTTTACCCTATGGAATTTTAGATCTGCTTATGGAAGATCATTTAGAATATAGTTTTGTTTCTGTGCCCGCTGGTGAATTTAATGCAGCTTATAAAATAAAAAAGTTAAATGAGACCTTTTCCACAGAGCCACATATTAAAATGGGTGGCATTTATTTGTATTATTGCAAAAATGGTTTTTAAGAAAAATATTTTTCTGGATAATAATAATGTCACCAATGGTTTTGGCTCTTTAACTGTAAGATGTATTTTGGAAGTGAAAGCTTGGGTAATATGAGTGTGAATGACCATTTTTTTTCTGAGAAAACATTTCAAGCATCCTGACAGCTACCAAATTACTGATGGCTACCACTTTGAAGAATAATTTTGGATTATGAAGGTGACTACGTATCTGTCAAAATAACAGAAACCCACAGGATGAGGCTGAAACTGGAAAGTGCTCCCCTGTCCCTTTGCTCATTCACACCTGCTCTTGGTAGATGAGGGTAGATCTTCTCCACCTCTTGGAGGTAATATTCAGCAAGTTCCATGACTTTTCTAGTCACTCTAAGAAAATCAAAAGCCTCCTAGGCCCTCTAGTCATAAAACAAATTCTCATTTTAAATCCCTTGTAATGGCAAAACTTTATACTTCATATCAAATTAAGGCTTCTCCTCTCCTCTGGCTTGGCCTGTTCTGGCTGGAATCTGCAGTGGCAGGCAGGTGTGGAGGATGGCTTTATGTTCTTATATTTCATTTCTTCTCCCCTATTTACTCCATATGGCTGTCTCTGGGTTTTCCAAGATTGGAAGGAGGAAGGAAGAGAAGGGACACACAAGAAATACCATGATCTGGCATTGGATTCTCTGGTTTTGGCGCTTGTTCAAAGTTGACTCTGAAAGCAAAGGGATACTTTTATGGGTCTGTGAAGCTTCTCCCACTGAGTCCACTTGTGTAATCTTCCTATGACAAAAGCAATGTGTTCTCCATCTTCCACCTGGCTGTTTTAATTTTTCCCCTCAGCCTCAGGGCATGCGGTAGACCATCCCCTCATCCCTTCCATGCAGTTCTCTCAGCCAAAATCTAAATGGCTCCGGGCTGGTTCTGTCCTGCATGGCCAACAGCTGGTTCCTGAGAAATGCCTATATATCCTTGCTCTACTGTCATGTTTGCAGCTACAATTACCTCAATACAACTTTCTTTCTAAGCTGCCATCAGTCACTTAGCTGTTTCTTCCTTGTCTATTTTTTTCTGTGTGATTTAATTACCAGTTCACTGGGTCCCTGAACCCCAGGAGAGACACCAGCTCCTCCCACCTGACTTGACGCAAGGAGAAAGCAGCCTCCTCCCTTTCCCCGTAGGTAGTAGGAGAGAAATGCCATAGCACTCCAATACCTTTCTCCAAGGACATTCTCTTGAACAGCCTTTCAATCTCAAACTTTTTATACCCTCAGTGGGTTTTGGGCTAAAGGTCACAAAATTGACTTTAACCCCTTCTTTTGGTATGTCATGCATAAGTGGTACAATACTTCACTTGAGAAAGTGGTATATCTTTCATCAATGTTCTCTTTCTTTTAGGCTCCATCCCAGAAATGAAGATAGAAATGGTCCACCTTTAACATCCTGGTAGATAAAGTAGACCAAAGCTATGAAATTTATGGTCATATTAATGTTTTCTGTTCATCGTGTATGGATTCAGTAAAAAAACTATATTACCAAAGTAAAAAAATCCATTAACAGAATGAGAAATCAAATAGTGTCCTAAACACTGTGTTTGTGTGTCTTATTTTATCAACAATTCAGGTTACATATGTAAAAACAAAACCTCATAATACATAATGGCTAAATGAAAAACTGAGTTTAAAATTAGTTACATTTATTTATGTGTTCAGCAAACATTTATAGAACTCTAGTCTAGACTAGGCACAATGTTAGACGGGGGAGTCCCTATCCTTGAAGAGTGGGGCTAGGCAGGGAGATAGGGCAGAAGAAGGAATGTCTGTGGATGTTCGGATCGGGTTAGGCTATAGAGTTGGCTGTGTAAAGCTGGAAAGAAGAAAAAAGGTTTACCTAGAGTTATAGAACTGGAATAACTCGATGATCTTTCAGAGGAAAGACTAAAAAGCAACAAAATAAAATATTTTTTTTTCTTGCCTTGTCTTAGAATGACCTATATTGGCAAGGCACAACTAGAAATCAGGTTGGAACATGTAGTGCATTTTCCTTGAAAATAACCGTGGGTAGGTTCTTAGGCCTGTCGGCAATAGCCTGTTTAGGCCACAATACAATGGAGCACAGAATAAAAAAGACTCCACATAACTTCCTTGCAATTTTTAGAATGAGAAGCCTCATTTATGTTCTAGTTTGGAATTCCAAAAAACCATTTCCCTTTGCCCTGGCTGCAAAAGTGGGGCTGGTCCTGGTTCATGAAAAGCCCGTGAAAAGTTGGGTGAACTAGATACACTTGGGAACCAGTAACTTGTTAAACCTCAACATTTGTATGACAGAAGGCATCTTTCTGGGTCAATCTCATCCCTGTTCTTAGTTGAGGGAAATGGAGCTGCCACCTGGAGACAGCAGACGAGCCAGGGCCGGTGGAGCTGTGTGGGCCGTGTGAACGTGGGGTGCTGGTGTGCTGAGCACTGTCCGCACTAGAAGTGTGTGTTCTTTTGTCTTCCAAACCCTCTGAGAATTTTTGGAAGCGGTGGACTTTCTCCACAAATGCACATATACAGGTTTTTCATAAATGTTCAGAGGGTTTCTAGACCTCTTGACGCCCATCTATAGATCTCCTTTTTATACTACAAAAATAAAACATTCAATATGTTCTCATAAAAGAAAGCTTATATAACTACATCTAAGGAAAAAGTATACTAGAAGTGTAAAGGATAAAAATGTAATTATATATGTGTCTAAGACATATAGGTAAAGGCGTAGGAAAATAGGAGTGGCTTCTAGGAAAAGGGCTAGAGGGAAAAGATAGATTTAGACAATCAATTTAAAAGGGATGCTATGAAGAAAAACACATCCACTTGTAAATGAAAGGCACCAAATGAATGAAACTGAACTCTTCAAACAAATTTTTGTCTCTAACAACAACAACAACAACAAAAATAAAGAATAGGAATGTATCAACTTGGAAGTAGTGAAGGTGTTTTAAGAATAGCAATTTTCCATGAGTGAGTAAGGAAATAATTTTTAAAAACTTTAGGAATTCCAAATCAATAGCTCTGAATAGTAGAATACTAAGAGATTTAGCCATTATTCTTATAGAATACCTAATAATTATTTTTGAAAATCAATTGTAGAGGCCAGATAATTGAGATTTGTACAAAACAATTATACTCTATTTTGATCTATATATACATACCATTTATATATTCTCCAAGGACCAGATCTTTCATTTATTAGTGCTTCCTCACAGAAAACCCTGTGAGATATAATTATTGATAAAAAAATATTTAAATCCTGGCAGTATGATTGGACAAGTGAGATGGTTGATATAAAAATCACTTTGAAGTTTAAGCAAATCTGGTTAACTATCTATACTACCTACATCAAATTAATGCATGTAATTGAATACTTTTCTTTGCACTCTGTAACCTTGATAAATAAGGAAAGCTTTAAGTGGCATTAGAAATAGGCTATTGAGGAGTTGCTTGCCCAGAAATGGATTTATGGGAGACGTCAGAAATATTCAGAAGAAACACTAAAATGTGATCAACTTGGAAGAGAAACATAGCCAAGTGTGCCTGGCATCTCTGGAAGATAATTTCAATAAATTGAAACATGGATCTTAAAACGTATATATAATATTGACATCTAGAGTGATCCTGGAGGGTTAACTTGAAAAGCTCTTATATTGTAAGTAAGTAATTCCACTTAGTGGGAGGATTTGGCATCTGAACATCTTGGGGAAATGCTTCCACATTAAACTTTGGGGAGTTTTCTGGAGGGGAAGTGGCAGTAGTTTCTGCTAACCAAGATACCCATGTGTAGACAGTACAGTCCATGGGGAAGTATATTGCTAAGAAGACAATGACAGGACTGATATTTGTGGGAATAAACCTGATGGTAAATCTCATATCTGTCATTATTTTGCCTCTGAAATGGACAGAATGAACAAGTGTGTTTCTAGTCCGATGTGAACTAAAAGATCTAGTCACACTTCTGAAAATCCCTAAATACTAGAGTTTGGTGTTTAAAGAAACATATCCTGATATTTGTCAAACAAGACGAGATAGATTATGAATGTTTATCTCTAATGCCAACTGTCCAAACCAAAACTAGGAACATCTGTCAAATGATTTTTTACTCTACTTTTTAATGCTATTTTTTATGTTTTAGTTTTTCGCAAACACAATATGACAGTTGTAGTGAATGTCAATAAGAAAATTCTTGATATAATACCAGGAACATTGGACTCCTTGAAGTAGCTATAGGCTTGGAATCAATTATTTTTGTGTTTGGATATTATGACTGGGGAGTTCCACAGGGTATTTTTTTTCTAAACATTCTAATGTCTTAATAATTTTTATGGCTTTGATAGTGGTTTATCAAGTTGACCTTGAAAATATGTATCTACTAAGCAAATTATTCACCTCACATTACTTGGTAAATTGAAGCATCTCTTTTATTTAATTTTAAGGATAGCTGTCAATTAGAAATAATGACTAGTAATAACTTGAAAAAATGTTTGATAATTTATATTTAGCATAAAGTGCTTATGACATTAGATAACAATTGAACATATTGGTTTTTGGAAATCTTGGCATGTTAAATGTTTTTTGAGTTTAAAAGCATGCAATGATTTAATTGATTAGGCTGTTTCACATTTTTTTAAAGCAGGAGCATTACTTACCCTGGAATCACTGAAATAACTCAAATCCTGTAGTATTAAAAGATCCATGCAGTTTAAGCTGAAATGCCACTTGTCAAATATGAAAATGTGAAAACCGTCCAATATATTCTAATCGGTAAACACTTTTTTGGATTCTGCTTTAGTGAAATACAGAATCAGGACAAATTTGCATAAAATCCAGAAAAAGCACAAAGCAAAATGTAGTTCTTCAAGGGGAACATGGGACCCAGACTGACCACTCCACGTCCACTTTTTCTCTAGCATTTCTACCCAGCGATTGTCCCAGTGGAGGCGTAAAAGTATGGTTTCTGTGGAAACATACATAAAGTTAAAGAAACAGTCAAAATATTAACAGAAGATATTGCCCATTAGTCTTTGACCAAGTGATGTCAAGTGGCAACTCTTGAGTCCCTGGCTAACTTGTTGCTGTTTCCTGATCCTTCCCTAATTAAAATGAGGACTTTTAAACCCTCTTGCTGTTAAACATTTACGTAGTCTTTTGCATATATTCATCAATTCTGTTACAATGCCCCTCAAAACAAGAAACATTCTTTCTCCTATAACTATGAGTATGTTTTTTTTTCTTCTTTATAGAGAGAAAAAAGATCACTCAGCAAGATAATAAAAAATGGAAAACTCTTTTCATGGTGTTATTTTTGTAGGAGTAACAGGAGGTGGTTAATTCTGAACATTTATCTGAAACTTTATACCAGCTTTGCCCTGGGCGAGTTTGCAAATCTTCTTTCCTGCCATTGGGTCTGACTGAGGAACTTCCATTTGCAGAACCGTATGTGCTAAAACTAGTCCTTGGGGTCACCCTGGCAACCACACAGTCCCCTCATTCCAAGCCACACTGTGCTTTGCCAATGAGAGGGACAAAATGGAGGATCCTAATGTGATGCTGAGAAGAAGGAAAGAAAATAGGAGAAAATTTCGAAATCAGATGAGGTGATTTCACACCCCTCCAGAAAAACTTTTGTTAAAACAGGTGATCTAAACAGAAATGGATCATTGTTCACTATTCCATAAATAGAATAATAGAATGTATTCTGTGATGGTTGTGATGAGAAGTATAATTTAGAAATACAAATATAAAAGACTCAGAGTAAACTGTATATCCAGCATAGAAATCCAAACTATCCTTGTTTTAAAGGAATAATTGTCCAGGAGTGACAAGAGCAATTTAACGCACGAAAGCAATGTGGCCGGGTGTACTGGCTCACGTCTGTAATCCCAGCTACTCGGGAGGCGGAGGTAGGAGAATTGCTTGAGGCCAGGAGTTTGAGAGCAGCTTGGGCAACATAGTGAGACCTCATCTAAAAAAAAAAAAAAAAGCAATGCTTAAAACTAGGCTTAAGAAATAGTTTTCCATTTTGCATGTCTCTCCCATGACACTCCCCTTCTATCTTGATGTGTCTCTATTCGTCCCCTTGCCCTCCCTCTCTCACACATGTACACATATTTTCTCTTTTTTACTTGGTAGATGAAACAATAAATACATGAAAGAGAGCACCTAAAAGGTGAAGTAAAAAAATCTTAAAACATACAAAAATAAAAAGAATTTTCTTCTCCTTGATTATGATAGGGATATGAGCGGAAATATATTTGGGTTCTGAGAAAATACAGTTTTACCTCTCACTTTGACATTTTGCCTTGTTAATAGAAAATAGCACCCCTTGGAGAATCTAGTTTCTAATTCAGAGTTCCGCTAATCACTGAGCAGGAGCCATTCTTTCAGTCTAAGGATGAGATGGTTGGTCTTCCTGATTTTATACAGAGAAAGACATCTTTGTAGACCCTAAACGATCCCTTGAATCCAAAGGGAGGGGGGAAAGAAAAAACAAATGTGGGAATCTGTGACTCTAGTCAAACAGCAGCCTAAAAATTTATGTCAGCATTAAAGGAGAGTTTAATGCATACATGCAATCTAATTTGAGCTCTCAGTCAAATGTTTATTTTAAAAGCAAATAACTTAAAATACTTGTACCTATCCAGATGTAGGCTCTGCTCCTTGCATTACTAAAAGGCCGGCAGTATTCTGTCAACAGGATGTTTGAAGACACATGGGATTGGTTATAATGTTTAATCATGTTTAAAGCTGGACTGATATTGCTGTTAATGTTAATGATAACAAATTGAGTTTGAAAATGGTTGTATATTTCAGTGACTTTTATTCTGGCTAAAATACCAGAAAGAGATAATTTTATTTTTTTCTGCAGGAGATTATGATTTAAGTTTACACGTAAAGGTGTATCTGTCTATGTGTGGAGGAACTGAAATCATTTCCCCAAGTCTAATCACATCTTTTCACTCTGGCCTTGTTCTCCACTCTTCAGTATTTGGGGATGGGTGAAAGATGGTTAAAAACAAAACAAAACAAACAAACAAACAAACAAAAACCAGGACAAAAGTATTTGGAAAGGTGAGGGGAAAGGGATGGAAGGACAGGAAACATAATTTAGGGAGAAGGAAGAAGTAAAGGAGTGAAATCAAGACTGCCTACACCTTTCCAATCTCCTTCTTACCACCCATTACCAGCCACATCAAACACTACCAGTCAGGTTGGAAGAGGCAGAAAAAAAAAAGTTAGATATCAAATAAACAAAACTCAGAAAAGTCACAGAATGCTGTGTAGTTAATCTGTATTAGGAATGACCTGAATTTTTGTTCCTGTACAAGTCAGAAAAGCTCCTGTAACCCACAATTCTTTACATAAAGTTCCTTGGCAGTTGCCACTGCTAATCTCCTGGTCTTTTCCTCTCTCTGAGAAATAATGCTATAAATGCAACTGCTGTCAATCATGGAAGGCTGCCTCAAGGTTATGCCAGGTCAGATCTGGAAACCCAAGGATCTGTGAGTGAGGTGTTGATGGCAGGGTGGGTGGCAAATGTGAATGGAGAAAGCTTGAAATTTACAAGCTGCTGTCACAGGGAGATTAGGGACAAAAGAAGGCACAGGTTTGAAAGGGAAAGTCAGAGTGAAGGAAGATCAGGAAGTAGAGCACAAAAATATGTTGTGGCTTTGTTACAGAAAGGTTCACGAATTTAAGGATATAACAGCCAACTAAAAATCTAATTTTATAGCAAACATAATTGTTCCTTATAACATGACCAAATAATATTCCACCTTCCTGTAGAATTTCTCCTTTATCTCATGTGAACTGCCTGTCTCACAAGACATCCCTATGTTTCTCTGTGTTGCACAGTTTCTGTATATCTTAAGTGTTTCCCACTTTTCTGTTTGGAATTAAGTTTGTTTGTCTCAACAGATTGTACATGATTAAAAAGGATGGCAGTTAAGTCAGCCAACACACATGCCTTTGACAGGAAAAATGAACTCAGGAGTAAATAAAAGTAGAAAAAGAAGAGATAAGTTAGTCATATTTCCCAGCTTTTCCTCAGTTTCCCTACATCCCTTTCTGGCTCCTGCAGGACTGTTCTAAATGCTTAATGAACTGTCACAAACTACTGAAAATGCTCTTCTAACAGCTCATTCACAAGTTTTCAACATATTTTGACAAATTGATAAGTTTGTCTGTATACTTTACCTGACTAAAGTGATTTTTACACTAAGTACATTTAAAAATGTAAGTTTTAATAATTTTTTCAAATTATGAAAAAATTTCTAGTAATTAAAAGATATTTGTCATCTCTCTTTCCTTCACTATGAAACAGTCATCAGGGTTATTCAATGGCAGTTGAGAATGGATGTGTGTAATTGATGCAGTTTGATATTTCTATTTTTAGTGTAGATACACCCCAACAGAATGTCTTAATGTTCAGTAACTTCATGGCAGAATTGTCAACCAGATCCTTCCACATTCAGTTACTACAGTACCTCCATTTCAAAAGAGATTTGAAAGAATCAAAGATTTGATTTACATAACCAAACCTAATCAGCCATTCTTTGGGATGGAAACAGATGACATTGATAATATAATGAAAAAATCTAAAATTTATATAAAATATCATTAATATTTTTCTTCAGTTTCATATATATCGTTATAATCAGTCTATTCAAAATATGCAACAGTTCCTTTCTCTCATGTATTTGAAATTAAATGGGACCATGAAAATAGAAAGTCTAGAATTGCTTTATGATTGTTTTAAAATGTCAGAGGTAATGGAGACGAGTTTAAGCTATTATTAACAAAGGCTGTAGGTATCACACACAAAGGAAACAGGAGCATCTTCCTAGAGCCAATACTCTCTTGAGTTACTCCACAAGTGTAATTCATATAAAATCTGTCAAAAGAATAGCTGGGAAGTATGGATTTGCTTTAATAAAATATTTTAAGCCTGTGGATCTTATGAATTCTGAGCATGAGGAAATTTCTTTACTGGAATGGAAGGAAATTACTAGCTCACCGTGATGGTTCCCACAAAAAATGTCTCATGGACCTTTTCCCTGGGCTCTTTCTTGGGCTTTTGTGACCACATGTTCTGTGACTTTTCCTGTTGCCTTTCTGTTGGTGGTTTCTCAGCTTCATTTATGAGCTCCCCTGTCTCTCTATGGCCCTTACATGGTGATACTATTGTGGTATTGGCTTAAGTCCTCTTCTCTCCTCATTACACTCACTCTCCTTGGGTCCATTCACCCAGGACTTTGGCTACATTATGCAGAACAAGAGCTCTCAAGTGAACAGCTCTAGTCTACTTGTCACTCATGATCTTCAGATCTGAAGATCTTTTGAACCATTCTGCTTGACTCTCCTATATCCGCTCAGAATCAGCATGCCACTAGCTAAGCTTACGGGTCTCAGGCCCTCCATTCTGCCCTATCTTCTGCATTTACTCTTCATGAGTATTGCCATTATCCATCCTGGGGCCAAGAGATGGAGCAGAGTCATCACAACTCTGTCTTCTCTCTCAGTGCCCACAGTCAATTAACCACCAACCATTCTCCCTCTTACACATCTCTCCATTCTGGGCTCCCTTCACAATCACCTATTGTTTAGGCTACTGTCATCTCTCTTGTGGATTAGTGCAAAAAAGTCCTAATGGATCTTCCTGCCTCCAATTTTGCTTCCCTTCAATCCATTTTTCAAATCACCCTCATAGTGATTTTCTAGTGAACCTGTCCTTATCATTTCCCTGTTGTAGCTCTCTAATGTCCCAGTGCCCTCGGGTTAAGTCTAGTCTCCTTAATGAGTTTTTCCATGGTCCTTTGTGATTTGACCCCTGACTGCTTCCCCAGTCTTCTCTCTCCTTCTCCCTATTACATTTGTGCTTTTTCCGGAGCCTCGTGGAATTTCTATATTTCAGATCCTCAGATGGAACATGCTTTCTTTCCTTTCTATGGGTCTTTGCTCATGGGATTCCCTTTTCTCCCCTAGAGGGGATGTTTTGTGTTGTAGTGAAGAGCAGAGGCTCTTAAATGGGACTGCTTGAATTGGAATCCTGGTTCCCCATTTCCCAGTCCTTCCCCTTCCTGGGCCTTGGTGGTGAAAATAAGGATGATGTGATGTTGTTGTTGATGATAATGGTAATATTAGCAATAGCATATACCTTTAGGGGCTATTATAAAGATTGAGTGGGACTTAGAGTGGGATCTAGCAAGCATTCAATCAATATTAGCAGCCATGACTATTATTTCTCACCTAATTAGAGATCATTTTTCTGGAAATCCTTCTCTGAGGCCCTGCATCTGATTATGTGCTCTTTTAATCTTTTTCCATCACATGCTGCATGCACCCTTATGATTGCAGGTATCACACTATATGGTAACTGACTCTGGTTATCTTTGTTCCTTGATTGATAATAAATTTCTTGAGGTCAGGATTTTCTTTTGCTCACCATTGCCTCATCACTGCATCTAAAACAGTGTCTGGCTCATAATAAGTGCTCAATAAATATTTCCTTAAATAATTTAGGTCATTTGTAATTAATTACCATAGGCAGCTCAATTCTCAATTTCCACACAGAAAAATCTTTGCTTTTCAAGAACTAGGATTTCAGGAAAAAAGATGAGATTCAATGTCTCTGTATTTACATGTTCTATCCTGGCAATGTATTTTAAGGAAGTATTTATATTTAACTGGGGTGTTATGTTGAACTGAGGAGATGTACAGCTAGTTGGGCTTCTCTCCTGTAAACAACAAAAACCAATAAGGAGACAATTATAAATAGCTTTCCTAGTATAGTCAAAATCTGCCTGAGGTTACTGCTGTGTGATCAGAACTATCAAGTGTTTCCAACCCTTTATAGAACTCAACAGAGAAGAGGCATAGAAGGTGAAAAGAAAACGCACTTTTTACATTGTGAGAGAAGTACAAAGACCCCGGGATTAGAAACAGGCAAGGAGTTGGTTATGAGGAACCAGGAAAAGCCTCACCAATAGCAAGTAGATTCCGCCAGCTTCTTTCTTGCTCTTTTTGAGAGCCGTCTCTGAGCTCTGTCATTCTGTCAGTCCTTATTTCTGTCTCCATTTGTCTTCTGTGCTTGCCACTGATACTCCTCCTACTGATGTCCATCCTCTCACTGAATTTTAAACACTATAGGTTGGAAGGTGGTTGCTGCAAGATCACTTCTACTACTGATCTACTTTAAACATGTAAGATAAAAATGTTCCTGTAAATGACATATTTTAATTCCTCATTCTTTTTTTTTTTTTCTGTTTCAATCCAAATCAGAATAAGGAGAATGTGTCTAGAAAAAAATAACACTAGTTTTATATAGAATTGAGCAACATTTTTTTCCAACTAAAAGACATAAATTTTTACCATTGGTGGAAGGGCAAAAAGTGGAGGCATTTTGCAGGTATACTTCGTACTCCCTTTGTTAGTCATCAAGTGGGGTCTCATAATCAAAAGAAGCATGTGTTTTATAGAGAAGGGAAGAATATCAAAATTGGTTAGTAGAAATAATAGAAGTGGCCAGTAAATTGAGGAAAAATGAACAGGTAGATGAGATATGGTGGGGAAACACACAAAACAAAGAAGAAAATACCTTAAAATGTCTGTAATGTGGTGATCTCAGGTCAGAAGCAAGTCAAGTAGTCAGGTGAAAAGTCGAGGTCTTAGTGAAGCATTAACCGTACCTGTACTACTTCTAGTTACTTCAGAATAAGTCCTCATCTCATATATATGCTTGCTCTTTCTCTCTCTCTCTTTCTCTTTTTACTTTTTCATTCTGTAAAGTTTCAAACATAAAAAAAAGCTGATAGGATTGAGTATAACAAACTTCTGTACCTATCAGTCAGCTTCCCCAATGATAATTATAATGAGATATATACATATATGACCAGTCAGGGTCCTAGCAAGAGACGACATACTTAAACAGGAGAACTGGAGAAGCATTTGATAAAGGGATTATTTATGAAGGTGTGGCCAGGCTTTGGGGGCTCAACAAGGGGCATGAAGGACCCTGGAGCCAATGACAATGGAGACTGTTACCATCCCTAGGCCTGAAGGCACAAGAGGAAGTGGCTGTTATTGAAGCCCAGAGAGGCCGTCTGGCTGGAGTGGTGACCCTCAGTGAGGGACCTCTTCAACACTGGCATCCTGGCAGGGAGAGATTCTAATATGTGCTACAACATGGATGAAACTTGAGGACATTATGCTAAGTAAAATAAACCAGTTACCAAAAGTCAAATGCTGTATGATTCTGGTTATATGAGGTACATGGAGTAGACAAATTCACAGAGACAAAATGTAGAAGGGTTGTTGCCAGAAGCTGCAGGGAGAGGAGAATAGGGTTTTTAAACAGGCATAGAGTTTCACTTTTTCAAGATGAAAAGGGTTCTGTTGACTGGCTGCACAACAACTTGAATGTACTTAACACTACTGAACTGTGCATTTAAAAACGTTATTATTGGCAGAATTGTATCCTTCCAAATTTCATATACTGAAGCCCTAACCCCTAGTACCTTAGAATGTGGCTGCATTTGGAGATAGGGCCTTTAAAAAAGTAGTTAAATTAAAATGAGACTGTAGGGTGGACTCTATTCCAATGGGACTGTCCTATAAGAAAAGGAAATTTGAACACACAGGGAGAAACACCAGGGATGTACATACACAGAGAAAAGACCATATGAGGACGCAGTGAGAAACTGGCCATCTGTAAGCCAAAGGGAGAGATCATGGAGAAACCAGACCTACACATTTATCTTGGACTTCCAGCATCTAGAAAATGAAAAAATAATTTCCTGTTGTTTAAGCTACCAATCTGTGGTATTTGTTACAGCAGCCCTAGCAAACTAATAAAGATGATGAATTTTACTTACACATATTTTACCACAATTATAAGCTACATGGAGAAAGCAATGGTCTACCTGGCTTTAATCTTGGAAGAAAGTCTGGGGAGAAGTTTGTGAAGCAATAAATGATGAGATTGTGAAGAAAGATATATTCTACATAAAATATTTTGACTGGGATTGTGTGTTCACATACATCTTGAGTACTCCAGAGAAATTACATAGATTTCTGAATTTGACTGAGGTCAAAGTAGATAAAATAAAGGTTTGTGGTCCTTATTTTCTTTGTTTATTGTGATCGTTGATTGAAAGGAAGCTCTTGAGAGGGCAATGTGGGTCCTTGAGACTTTCCCAATAGTACAGGTATCACACAATCATGACAGTTCTCACATTTGTAAATAAACTTCTCCATGCTAATATAGTGTTGGAAAGATAGATATTGATGACATAAACTAAATATTACTATTCCCATGTTACCGATGAAATTAAAAGCTCAAAGATGTTAAGTTGCTTAAGTACCTGTACCTCATAACACATGTATTATATATGTAACTGGGCTTGAAGCAGGGAAAAACATATACAGTTTTTAGTTCCAGCAGCTGCAGTATCTGAGACACGTCCAACAGGAAACAATCATGTGGCAAGGGCCTTTTAGATAATAGGAAGAAATTATTTTCTATACCACACATATTGAAAGTCTTCCTATTATTGTTGAAAGCGGGACCTGGGGAGATCCATAAAACCTTTCCAAACTTACTTGTGCTAGGCTTTGAGTTTGTTCATAGCTATCTTTTAAATCAACTTTATGGAAGCATAATTGGCATGATAAGTGCACTCATTTTAAGTGGAGAATTTGATGAGCCTTGACAAATACACACACACACACACACACACACACACACACACCCCACACCCCTATAAACTACTACCAAAATCAAGATACAGTAATTTTTCTTTATTTTAACTTTTATTTTAGAATCAGGGATACATGTGCAGGCTTATTACACAGGTATATTGTGTGATGCTGAAGTTTGGATTATGAATGAGTCCATCACCCGGGTAATGAGTATAGTCCTCAGTAAGTAGTTTTTTTCCAACTTGTCCCCCACTCCCTCCCTTCCCTAGTCTTTTATTCCCTAGCATCTATTATTCCCATTTTTACATCCATGTCTACCCAATGGTTAGTACCCATTTGTAAGTGAGAACATGTGGTCTTTTTTTTTCAAGACACAGAACTCTTTCACCACCCTTGTATAAGTCATGGTTCTCCAGAAAACAGAATATATCTATTGGTTCTGTTTTTATATTATTAATGACAACTAATTAATAAATAATATTATTTGTGTTATTAACAATGTATATGTCATACAGAATTGGCTCATTTGGTTATGGAGGCTGAAGAGTCTCAAGATGTGCAGTTGGCAAGCAGGACACCCAGAAGAGCTGGTGCTGTTAAGTTCCAATTTGAGAGCAGGAGAAGACCCACGGCCCAGCTCAAACACTTGGGCAGGAGGACTTCCCTCTTAATCTGCCTTTTTGTTCTTCTCAGGTCTTTGATGGGTTGGATGAAGCCCTTCCACATTGAGAGGACAGCCTGCTTTACTCAGTTTACTGATTGCAATGTTAACCTCACCCAGAAACACTCTCACAGACACATCCAGAATAGTGTTTGGCTGGATGTTGGAGTACCTTGTGGCTCAGTCAAGCTTACACATAAAATTAACCATCACAACCACCCAGATTTCCATATATTCTTTATCAGTCAACCTTTCCATCTCCACTTCCTTATCTTCTCAATACTTCCACACCAGGAAAGTACTGATTTTCTTTCTATTACTGTAGATAAGATTTTTTTCCCCCTGAAATTTCATATAAATGAAATTATACATTGTGTGGTTTTGTTTTGGTCTGGATTCGTTCAGTGAGCAAATGTTTTTGAAATTAATTCATTTTGTCTATGTATCAGCAGTTTATTCCTTTTAGTGGTTTTTATTGCTGAATAGTGTTCCATTGAATGGATATACCACAACTGGTTTATCCATTCTCCTGTTGAAAGACATTGGCTATTATAAAAAAAGCAGCTACAAACATTCAAGTACACTTGCTGTATGAGCACATGCTTTCATTTCTTTCAGGCAAGTACCTATGAGTGGGAATGCTGAGTTGAATACACATGTTTAACAAAAAACTGTCAAACTGTTTTCCAAAGAGGTACCATTTTGCATTCTCATCAGCAATATACAGATTGAGCATCCTACCCTGAAAATCTGAAATTCACAGTGTTCCAAGATCCAAAACTTTTTGAATGCTGACATTATGCTGAAAGAAAATGCTCTTTGGACCATTTTAGATTTTGGATTTTTGGATTTGGGTGCTCAACCAGTCCATATAATCCAAATACTCTAAATTTCCCCAAAATTCAAAATCTGAAACACTTCTGTGCCTAAGTATTTTAGAAAAGGGATACTCAACCTGTGTAAGAGTTCCAGTTGCTCCACATTCTCACCAGCAGTTGGTACTGTTGGCTTCTTTAATTTAGCTATTCTAGGGGAGATGTAGTAGTTTTTCACCATGGTTTGAATTTGAATTTCTCCGATGGCTAATGATGTTGAACACTTTTTCACATGCTTATTGCCATTTCTACATCTTCTTCAGTGAAGTGTCTGTCCAAATTTTTGGTTCATTCATCATTGTGTTTTTTGTCTTATTATTGAATTATTTAGACACTAATACAAGTACTTTGTCAGATATGTGTTTTGTGAATATGTTTTCCCAGTTAGTGGCTTGCTTTTCTGTATCTTAACAGTTTCTTTTGGAAAGTTTTAATTTTACTGAAGTTTAACTAATTTTTTCTTTTTATGGTTATTACGTTTTTGATGTTCATTAGAGAAATCATTGCCCATCCCAAAGACACAAAAGGATTGTTTTTTTTAGGTTAGGAATTTTGAAGGAGGTATTTTATAACACACATTTATGCTGGAGCAGGGTCATATAAACTTGAAAATTAGTAAATAGAAAAGGCAATAGCCAGAGCTAGAATTATAGCTTAATGATTATATGTTTAAGACAGTGATTTAAGCAAGCTCCGTATTGGAAACAGAAATTTCCAAAATTAGCATATCACCTCTACAGAATGAAATTCCTAACTCGACGTGGAGCAGTGTGTGCTATCGAGAGCTGACCTCATGAGGGTTGCACATGTGCATGGCCAAAACCAAAATGAGAACAGAGGCAAACCAAAACTATAATCAAGGCAAGTGAGGAACAAATCTGACCAAGGGTACTGCTGATATGGGAGTGACAAGGGAGAGTTAAAAGCAAGTGTGTATTATTTATAAGTTGCATATATATTTATGCTTGAGTTAACTTTAGTAAGTTGTATATATTCCATTTTAAAACAGTCATTTTTGTTTTCCTGATTAAAATTCTTCTGTGATTTATTTACTTAAGGCTTGAAGTAGAGATATCTGAATTGAGTGGTACCAACCAACATTCTAGCACTTCTGAGCAATATCCTGGTGTAGCCTGTTACAGAGGCACATAAAGGGCTTTATTTGCTTCTAACATGGAACCTAGAGTAGATAATTTTTAAAGTGGAAGATAAATCATGGTATTTCTTTGTCATCTAGCGTTTTGATGAGGTGAATAAAAGAAGAACCCCTTGTCCATTTGAGAGCTAAACTTGAACTGAACATTTCTTTACCTTGTGAAATGTTCAGTTAAGTGCTTTTGCACTTTAATTTTCCAGCCTGGACCAAGACCAGAAATGCCAAAATGATATGAGAAAGGCTGTTCTTACTGTTTTTCTGGCTGGGATTGGAAGAGAAAGTGCCAGCAATCTTGTGAGAAAGCCTGTTCTCTAAAGATCTGCAACCCAGTTTGCAGAATCATGGGGTTTGGATAGTTCAGATGAGTTTGGCTGAGTATCCTGGTGTGCTCATCCGAATCACACCCTGCAGAAAGCATTTTGTCTTATCGAAGTCAACCACAGAATACTTTGCGTACTTCTTCAGACATCTTAACCATTGTGTGTGCCCATCCAGATAAACCGCTAAAGGCTAGCTGAACACTGCCAAACTGAAACGTTTGAGTGTAATCCCTACAACTAGGTTTCAGATTTCAACCTGAAATAATGAAAATAGTAATCACAGTGATGGTTTTATAAAACGTTTACACTACAGAAGGCATTAGGGGTGATTTAGCTTAACCCCTCATTTTATACTTTAGAAATTTAAGGTTCAGAGAGGTGAGGTTATTTGCTCAGTATCATGTAGCAAGTTACAAGCAGAGTCCAGCCTGGAAAATAGGATCCCCTCTTCCCTACAATTCATTATAACATAGGCTGAGTGATCTGCTCTTTAACATATCTGTGCTTAAAAGGGGAAAAAAAGTAGCTATAAAGTAGATATGTTGTCATGGTATGGCAAGTAGAAGGAAATTCTTTGATGCTCTGAAATGGAAGACTATCGTTTCAATATTCAGGTCTGGAGTGCCAAACAACATATTCAAAATTATTAAAATTCCTCATTGATATAGTTTTAATGTATGTTAAATTTTTTGTCATATTACATGTTAGAAGTTTTTCTTTCAGTAGGCTTTTGAGAAATTTTTTAAGGAAGGAAATGACATGGTTTGGCTCTGTGTCCCCACCCAAATTTCAAGTTTAATTGCAATTCCCATTGTTGGAGGTGGGGCCTGGTAGGGGGTGATTGGATCATGGAGGTGATTTCTAATGGTTTAGCACCATCTCCCCTAGTGCTGTCTCCAGATAGAGTTCTCATGAAATCTGGTTGCTTGAAAGTGTGTAACACCTCCCCCTTTGCACATGTTCTTTCTCCTGCCAGTCATGTAAAGATGTGCTTGCTTCTCCTTTGCCTTCCGTCATGATGTAAGTTTCCTGAGGCCTCCCCAGAAGCAGAAGCCTGGACAACTCGCAGAACCATGAGCCAATTAAACCTCTTTTCTTTGTAAATTACCCAATGTCAGGTATATCTTTATAGCAGTGTAATGACAGGCTAGTACCAGAAGTTATTGCTTTCAGTGTCTAAACTGGGAATAGTCATTCACACACATCTATTCAGAATCAGCAGTGGAAGTAACCATTCATCAGGATTGTCCTATCTAGGGTATGGTAAGGACAAGGCATCTAGGCTGAGCACTGACAAGCGTGGAACAAACATCGTTGGTGGCCCTATAGAAAGGATCAGTGTCAATGTCCCTGAATGAAAATCCTTACTCATATGGGACCAAGTGACCTCAGTGGCAGGCAGCGTTGCCAGTTCATGGCCTTCTTTTATGAAGCAACACAATGGTTGCTCCATAGTTGTTCCTGTACCTGGAAACAATTGAAGCCTACTCACTTCCAAATATACAAAATGATGGATACTTCTCTACTGCCAAATCCCTTTTTTCCTCCCCTTGTGGGATACCCATTTCTCATTTTTTGTTCTTTTTCCTTCATATATATGCCATATATATATGGCTGTAGAATGGGGGAAAAAGAACTATATATATAGTGAGAATAGTAATCACAGTGACATACATATATGTATATATATTTTTCCTCATTTCTACAGCCATATATATGGCACATATGTATATTTATATATGGCATGCCATATATATACACATGCCATATATATGGCTGTAGAAATATATATTTACATATATAGCATGTCATATATACACACACATATATACATATATACAAACACGTATATATACACACACACATACACGTATATATGTGTGTGTATATATACGTGTGTGTGTATATATATATATGTATATAAAACATCTCCTGTTTCTCAGTTAGGAAACCAACCAGCCAGTCTCTGTATTGGGTACCATATATATTTCTTTAACAACAATACTATGGGAACCCGACAGGAATGAATGTAAATAGATTTCCAACATGACCACATCATCTCATCTTAACGTGCAGGAAAAGTATTTCTATGTGCATAGCATATGCACTATAGAGTTTCTATAGTATTAAACACTTAAAAGTTATGAAAAAATCTGTACTGAAGCAAACATGAAGAATTTTGGTGACCATCGCAAGTGAAACCTTAACTCTGCAGCATATATATATTTTACTACATGGGCTAAATACCCACTTGTTGGAGTAATATAAAGGAACCTGTGCTATTCTTCAGAGCTGACAGATTTTTCTTAAAGCACTTAAATACAGTCACATGTCACTTAACAACAGGGATACATTTTGAGAAATGCATTTTTTAGGTGATTTCATAATTAGGCAAACATCAGAGAGTTATTTAGACAAACCTAGATGGTATAGCCTACTATACATCTAGACTATATATAATGCAGCCTATTGATCGTAGGCTACACACCTGTATACAGCATGTGACCTTTCTGAATACTGTAAGCAACTGTAATACACTGGCAAGTATTTGTGTCTCTAAACACACTCACATGTAGAAAAATTACAGTAGATATACAGTATTTTAATCTTATGGGACTGCCATCATACATGTAGTCTGTTGACCAAAACATGACTATACAGCCCATGACTATAATGGTTTAATTCCTAATGACTATTGGTTGGGATAATGTAGGCACAGTGGCTTTTTCAGAGTACTATGGACAGGCATACTATTCATACGATGATAGTAGTGCCATTTATTTTCCTTATTTTATTTACTATCATTGGTTTTATTTAGCAGATGCCACAATGTAGGCAATTAATATTAATGGCAGTTTTGAACAGTTTGAAACCAGGCTTTCAAGTCAACCAGCTGGTTCAGAAATGGTATTTATGTACACATGCATTCTATGTGATAACAAACCTAATGCAAAATACATTTTTTAACTATGTAAAATCTCACCTAAACTTCTACTCTTTAAATAGCTATCTATTGTACTGTGGAGATTTAAAAAAACATAAAATAATTCTTAAGCACTAGGTCTTACTATGAAATACAGTATATATTCATTAGAAACTCACAAGGCTTAATAAGAGCTACTCCCTGTTGGATCAACAAAACAAAGATTCCTTAGTAATCTTGGACATTTGCAAACCAGGATCTGTGTATTCACGGTAGCAGGAGCAAAGAGTGTGGAACCACGGTGGTTGCCACCAGCAAGGTTCCAGGCAAAACATGCAGCAGGCCTTTGATTAGTCATCATCTCACCTTCCTTTCTTGACTCCTTCCTCTCTCCAAGTCCACCCTCCCCACACCACCTCTGCTCTGGCTGTTGGTCTGCCTGCTTACTGCTACTTTCTTGTTTTTCCCTTCCTACAAGCTGAGATACTTTCCCTCTCTCTTCTCTATCCTCTAGTAGAAAACACCCATTCCTCAGCAGATATACATTATTTTGAAGAGACTGTTAAATTAGATAGTGAATGTTGAGTTCCCAGATATTCATTGTATGACATGTATCCTGTAATTGCATTTTGAAAAAGTAGATTATTAAATGAAATAAATATAAATTAATATGGGAATGTTTCTAAGTAGGAAGAGATTTCTTGGTATTTTCCCCCTACTTTGGCCTACTGTCAATGTGTTTTCAATAAATTTAAAAAATAGTGCTCAATAAGCAATCACTTTACTTGTAAAACTTTGCAGACTCTCTCCCTGGCCAAAAAAATCCTAGTGAGGATAAAAAGCTGTGCCTTCAGAGAAATTAAGCAATTCAAATAAATAAGACTTCAATACCCTCCTTTTTTCTTAATAGTAGTTGTATTTCCATGTTCTTAGTTTCTTGTGCAGATTTCCAGAGATTTAAAAAATGTTTATGTAAGCAAATGCTACACACATTCCTTTCCCCACTTTTTAAACAAATGTAGCATACAATACATCCTCCCCCCACTTAACAATGTATCTTACACATTTTTACTTATCAGTAGCACAGAACTTCCTCATTCTTTAAGTTTCTTTTTTCATTGTGGTTGAATAGTATCCCATTATTTGGATGTGCCATACTTTATTTAAAGTGTTTTATTGATGAACTTTTAGATTGTTCCCATCATTTGCTATTATAAGAACTGCAGCAGTAAATAACCTTGCACATTCATGATTTTGCCCATGTGTGAATATATCTGTAGAAGAAACTCCTAGAATTGGAACTGCTGAGTCAAAGAGTATATGCATTTGTAATTTCAATAAATATTGCCAAATTGCCTTCCAGAATGATTATACCTATTTACACTCCCACCAGCAATGAATCACTGTTCCCGTTTCTCTCTATCTTGCCAATCCTAAGGGTTGTCAAATTTTTGGATTTTTACCAATCTGATAGTGAAATATGGTATCTTGATGTAATTTTAATTTGCATTTTTTTCTATGTAGGAGTGATTTGAACATATTTTCATATATTTATGAGTCATTTGTATTTCTTTTTCTGTGAACTATTACTCACTTTCTAATAGGGGTTTTTTTCCCCTTTTTGAATTCCATTTTCTCTTTATATATTAGAGAGTTTAGTTCTTTGACTGTATTGTAAATTGCAAATATTTTTTCCTAGCTTGTTGCTGTCTCTTAACTTAAACAAGTTGTTTTAAAGACCAATATGGGTAATTGCATTAGTGTTCCATGTCATTTTACCTGCAGACACAGCTATGGATGAGGATAGAAAGATAGATAGATACACACAGATAGATAGTGTATGCATGTGTGTATGTATGCGTATATATATATATGTGTATATATATGTGTGTGTGTGTATATATATATATATATATATATTTTAGCAGGCCCTCTTTTTTTCTTGTGGCATAAATAACACCATGCAGACAATGCATGCATCCATATGCAAGGCCAACCATTCCTGCAGAAAAAGCAGGAAGGCACATATATTATCCAAAAGAGGTTCAAAGTGTTTACTGAGTTGCCTTCTAAGCACTATGCATTGACACCGGCACTAGGGATGGGAAAATGACTGAGACATAGTACGTTTACTCTAAGAGTTTATAGTTTGGTGACAAGGGTGGAGAAGTTAGATGTGCAAAGAAATACAATAGGGTAAAAAACATAAAAATCAACATGTGAGTAAATAATTAAGACAAAGCAGATGAAACGTGTATATAGTCACCTCTCCGTATCTTTGCATTCTGAATCTGTAGATTCAAGCAACTGAAGATCAAAAACATTTGAAAAACAAAAAGGATGGTTGCACCTGTACTGAACATGTACAGATGTTTTTTGTCTTGTCATCATTGCCTAAACAGTACAGTGTGACAACTATCTATATAACATTGACAATGTATTAGGTATTATAAGTAACTAGAAATGATTAAAGTATATGGGTGGATGTGCACAGGTTGTATGCAAATACTATGCCATTTTATGTAAAGGACTTGAGCATCTACAGATCTCGGTATTCGCAGGGTCCTGGAGTCAGTCCTTGGAGGATAACGAAGGATAACTGTATAACTATGAAGGCAGTGATAACGGAGAAGGGATGGGATGAGTGACTGTAACCTGTAGTAATCACTAAGTCACTCTATCAATCAAAGTTCAGTGCAGAAAAGCGAAATTGCTCTGGGAGCTTCAAGCAGAAAGAGTTTAATACAGGGGATTATGAGTTTACAAAACCATGGGGAGACATTGGAGGAATGGAAGTGAGGTTGCTGACATCTGATTCCAACTTCTTGTTGCTCCTTTGCTGCAGCAATTGAGTGGTTAGAAAAGTGCTGGCCACTACCACCACAGTTTCCACTTCCTGGTGGCCTCGCCTTAGGACACTGGTGAGCAGTGAGGAGGATGTGGAGTCTAGAGCTGCCAGCACAGGTGACTGTCAAAGCTTGTTTGTCAAGTGCGGCTGCCACCAAAGATAGCTTCTCTTGTGTTTCAGATTTGCCACAAGTATCTGATGTGACAAGATCACATCAAAGATGCAGCATCTCTTTGGCTGCATCCAGAATACTCAAAGAACAGCTGCAAGGGAGCCTGGGAAATGTAGTTTTATTCTTTCCAGTGTCTGTAATTCAGGGGGGTGGGAATGAATGCCAAGAATTAATACTCAATTTCAGTCACTCTGGAATGAATATATCAGATTGTCAAACATAAAGCAGGTGACTGAAGAATGGGTACATTAAATCAATACATTTTCACTAGGTCAGGAAGAAGGGATTCTAGAAAACTGGATTTCAAGGAGCCCACTTGGCAGGAGACCTGGAGGTTGAGAGTGGAAAGACTGAGGACATGCAGTTATAAAGCATGGGCAATTTATCTTGAGGAAATGTAAATTGTTTTACATTATTATATAGGACATGTAAAATAATGCTAGAAATACAAATAAAAACAACAAATGATATGATGATGAAATAAGATAGTGCATGTGTAAATGTCTGATCAACTCTAAAGCCCTGACATAAATAATACTGGGGGTAGGTGTTATTATTCTCAAGGAAACAGGTTTAGGAAAGTTAGCAATTTGCCCAAGTTCACTCTGCTGTATATTAGAACTTGAACCGAATCTTTCTCTATTCCTCCTTTCCATTCTTCCTTCCTCCCTCTTTTTCTCCTTCCTTCCTTCTTCCCTGTAAATTACTGAGCATCTACTATCTGCTATGGTCTTTGCTTAGATGGTCAAGACAAAACCCTTTCCCACAAAGAGGCAGTAACCTTCTAGTTTGTCTGATGTTTATTCAGGACTTCTTTATTTTTCCATTTCATAACATATACCTCCCAGAATTATCTTAGGAGCACTGGACTCTGTTAGGAAACTAGCCCCTTTTATCTTTATTAAGAAGACAGAAACCAAGGAACAGGCCAGTTTTAAGCATGAGGCAGGAGAATCTATATCCAGACCTTCAGGATTCAGTTGAGGCAGTCAGTATGGTCTCCTTGTTGGTAAATACATCATGTGGATTTTATACAGGATCATGTGTAAGGGCTCTAGGATTTGACTCATGGGAAAGAAAAAAAAAAAAAAAAAAACGAAAGACTAAAAATGGCTTCAAAATATCACCAGAGTATTAAAGTGAAGCTAACCACATAAAAGACACATGACATTTGCCTGTGAATAGATAGACTGAGCATTTCAGTTCTTATGCTAGTTTTTAGCTGCCAGTGATTCTTGTGGCACCGATCCAAGTTTTCAGGACACTATCACATTTTAAAGTTTTCCTAATGAATTATAATAACATTTCTGTAGTTTATATCAAATTGTGTTGAATGGCATTTTTAGCAAATTGTGTCACTTTGTGAATTTCCAAATTTTACAAAATTTCTTGTGCCAAAAAATAATCAGTGAAAATGATTTTGTGTGAAACTTTTTGAAAGCCAAGTTTAGCTGATTTTGCTAAACAGCACAAGCAAACAATTTATTCAATCTTTCTCCAAGTCCTTTTTCTGTGCCTTGTTCTCTGCTTCCAGGCCCCCCTTCCTTCCCCCTTACTAAGCTTCTTTCACTCTGTTTACTGGCCTTTGTTTCTGCTCAGAGTTTGTCTTTCTCTAACATTATCAGCCCTCCCCATACCCTTCAACCCCTAACTATACCAAGCCTTGGGCTATGGTTTTGGGTTGTGAGTCACAGAGGTCATGGATTTTCCACTCAAAGAAAGAAAGAAAAAAGGGCAAAATAAATGATCACTTTTGCTCTCTCTTTTGCCCTTGGTGCTGAGAAATTCATTTGTGAGTACCCTGGCAAGCATGGTTACTGTGGGTTTGAAACAAGCATAGCGCTCACCGCAAGAGATGCCGTAATAATGCTGCTTAGGATAAAAGAATGTATTTATTTTTGCCTGGACTCATGTTTTAAGATCATTTCATGTGCATGGTTAGACTACCTAAGTAGAATTTTGAGCTTGTCCTTCTGATCTATTTCCCAAAGATGGAGAAAGTAAAGGGGAGTGCAAACAACATAAATTTTGGAGGCAGTTTCTGGATTTGAATCCTGGCTTTCCAACCACTTAATCTTCCTGAATGTCCATATTCTCTGTTACCAAATAAGGAAAACAGCAGCTGATATAATAATAATTAGAACAACAGTTATACTCTGTCAAACAATTATTATAGGCTGGGCATTCTGCTAAGTACTTATATGTATTATTCCAAACCCTGTGCAACACTAGGTAGTAGCATTATTATCCCCATTTTATGGATAAGGAGACTGAGGTAAGGAAATGTTAAATTACTTCTAGGCCACTTAGGTAAGAAGTGAAGATGGGTTTTGTGCGATTCCGAAGCCCAGTTTTTGAAACTTTATACCAGATAGACATGAGTATTGAATGATACAACAGAGTATCAGATATATAGGAAGGGGACATTCTTTTATTTTGTTTTGAATTGTTTTAAGGTTAGAAATTTCAGGAAGCATAAGACAGCTCCATTTCCTGCTTTGGCATCTTTGGAATTTTCTCTACTTATCTCCTGTATGTGGGCACAGACTGGATCACAAAATGGTGGCTGAAGGCTGTGACCTAGACCATGGGAGATAGCCAGTCAATTACCAGCCCTATTTCTTTGACCACATAAAAAATGTGGTAAACTGCACAAGCTGCAACTGGGGCATTGTCTTGTCTCAGATCAAAGATCGTAAGAGGATGTTGTGCCCCGAAGGAAGGAATACTCTGGGGGTGGGGGGCGGGGAGGAGCGGAGAAGGGGATGAGATGGAGACCAGAAACATCCCCGCCGTCAATTACTCTTCATTATGTTCCTAATGGAAGCCACAGAAGCTTACAGTGACTATTGCAGAAAAGCCACGTAATTAGAGAGCAGCAGTCTTGTGGCTTCCATGTGTGTTTTTGTGATCCTAGGCTGTATCTAGCCCATGTGCTAATTTCTACCTGCTGAATACAATTTGGTTTGCAGTGAGCGATGCTCTCAAGAACTTTCTCAGCGACTCGTCTTAAGGCAGGATTTTTGCGTAAACCACGTGAAGCCAGAGAATTCTCACAAAAATCTGGTTAGTATGTTTTGCTTAAGGAGAATAATGAGACTTCTGCAGAAAAAGTCATCTGAAATGAACTGTGGCAAGTGCTTTAGGTATGTCTGTAAATTTGGGTTTCTGTGAATTTAGTTATGCCTTTTAGATCACAGTTTGTGAAATCACAGTGGGTTTTTTTTTCCTGAGGTTTCAGGAGGTTTTTGATGATTTCATGACCTTTTCCCTAAATAGCACCTATTACTTTGATACAGAATTTTTGAAGTGCTTCACAATCTTTTGCTATTCCCTGGGGTCTAGGCCAACATACTTATCGTCTCTATTTTAAGATGAAACACAGAGAGTTTAAGTGACTTGCCCATGGGCTCCCAGCAAGCGGGTGTCTGTGTTGGACACAAATTTCTTAAGCTTTTGGCTTTCGATGAGTTCAGTGAGCCACATAATTCCCCCAGCAATTATTTATACACATTATGTGTCTGACCTGGATATGCTGGTGCTTATTTTCCATTTGCATAATGAGGAATACATCAGGCATCCAAGAAGGAAGGTTGCCTCAACACAAGCAGCTGAGTGGACCTGGCTTTCTAGGTTCAGGGAGGGTCAGGGAGCCACGGGTACCTTGTACTTGGCGCAGGCCTGGAATTGAGCATTCTGGGTAGAACCTAGTCAGAGCGAAGTGAAGCCCATGAGCTGGCGATGCCTCCTGACAGACAAGCAGAGGGGTCGTTTTCTTGCTTGGGTCTTTCCAGACGTAAAACACAATTCAACTGTGGAATCCTTTTCTACCTTTTAGGCAACCAGAGAGGGATCTTTGAGAAATACTGTGGGTAATGAAATTTATGTTCAGGTACAACAATAAATATAGGATCCAGGTGAGGAGAGAAACCTGTTTTTTGCTGTTTGCTTTTGTTTTGCCTCTTGAACTCAGGAGGACAGATCATAAAAGGTATTTTTAAAAATATGCAGGGATAATTGAATATCATAGTTTGGTAAGCTATTTCTTTTTAATTGACTTTTATTAATCATTTTTAAATTATAAAACCATCTTGTCTTATTATAAGTTAATTCAATAAACTTTAGAAAATATAGTTAGAGACAATAAAATACAGTCACCCTGAATTTCACAACTCAGGGGTAACCTTTATTAACATTTTGGCATATTTTTCTCTTTTGTAAAAAATGTGCCTCACTTTGCACCAGGTCCTGTTAACAAAAAGGTGGGGGAGCTGACTTTTTTCTTTTTGGCAATAATTATATATTTAAATAAATTATATAATTTATTACCTATTTTATAGACACATAGGATTATACTATGCATATTTCCTCATAACCTGCTTTGTAAACTTAAATTTAATATAGTTTGAATATCTTCTCTCGTTATTAGTCTTCCCCAGTGCCATTCCTGATGACTGCATAGCACTTCATTGCACAAACGTGTCATCATTTATTTAACCAATTCCTCATTGCTAGATATTTATGTTGTTTCCAAGTTTTCTTGGTTATAGACAAGCTATGATGAAGATGTAAATCTTACTTATAACAGCATCTGATCATATATTTTATCTGTATCTTCTGGAAGACCTGAAACATAAGGTTGTCAGCAATATTACTGCTGTATTAATCTTTTAACAGGAAAACTTGAGATGAAAAAATGGCTTTGAGGCTAGCCAGGGCTAAGAGGATAATATGTCAAACAGCAAAGTGCTCATTCTCATTGACTAGAAATGCAGATAAACTCAATAAGCTAAGAGCCATATGTGCCTAAGGAAATATATTTCTCATATATCAGACTAGATAATGGTAGAATAGTATTTAATTAAGATACTGAATACGACCCTTAAAAAGTGTTAAAAAGTAGGTAACTTACTTGTATAAATTCAAAGTGTGCTAAAGTACTTGTCAGGACATAAATGTTTCAGTTCAGCCACCTTTGAAGTGACCTTCCTAAGGCACATTTCCAAAATAAAAACCAAACTAAACAAACAGAAAACCCGCAACCCCCAAACAATAACCACCAGCACAAAACCTCCAAAAACTCCACATTTTGTTTGTTTCATTTGATTCTCCATTAGCAAGATCTGATTCTACCTTTAAAAATTCTGTTGATCTCACTAAATGTTTTTAGAAAGATCAAGTTACCTCATACAATTTTTTCTTGTATAGGTCTGTATTGCTAAAGAAACACATTTTTTTTTTGTATCATTTATTTTAAGCTAAAAAGCTTCTGTGGACATTAAAAGAAGCCTATTTAAATTTTACCCATTCTTACCTCAACTTTTTTTTTTTCTCTCCAGATTTTTTTTTTTTTTTTTTTTTTTTTTTCACATTCTTTTTCTCTGACTTTCAAGCCAGGACTGATGATGACTTGACTGGCAGACACGAACGTCTGGGCTGAAGAGACGTGATCTTAGCAAATTGCAGCAATTCTATAGACTGAAGTAATCAAAAGCATGCATTTTTGACAACTCAGACATTTATAGTTTGTATCTTCTATACCAGGACCCAGAAGTGACATAATGATGTCAGCTTTCCCCCCAGATAGTTTGGATGGCTCTGTGAACATGGTTAGAGAATAACATGTTTTGTTTTCCTTCTCCTTGGGGTGACCATTGTCTACGGTTAGTCCTGTGCTCAGTGAGTCATTAATTAAACCCAGAATCTTTATAAGTGACCTGTTGCGGCACTGAGGTTTATTCCCAACTTATTCTGCTTCACCGCATAATATTTGGTCAATGTGCTTTGTTTTTCTTTTTTAAAAATTTCCCTTGTTCTTCCTCACACCACGAGGATACATTTTTGAGATGGAGAGCAAAAGGCTGGGTTAAGAAAAACATAGCCACCTCCGGAGTGCAAAAACTGCAATAAACCCATCACCTCTAACAACAGCAGAGCATGAAAAGATAAAAAACAGCCTGCCAAGAATGTAGTAACCACCCATTCACTTTTAAATGCTCTCCACACTTCAGTGCACAGACCTAATTACTTTTCTGCATTCCCAAATCCACTTTGCCCATACTGCAATCAGAAACCTGGCGTTAAAATATTTTAGACTTGGAGGATCAAGACTAATTATGGGCCTTAGCTGCACCTTTTGGTTTTTCTCCCCCGTTCCCCCTCCTCGTCTTTGGGTTACTTTAAAGCACGCTCCACTGGAAGAAAGGCTGCCCAGTCCCAGTTGGGGGTGAAGCAGCGAGAGAATAAAACAAAGAACAACTCAACTCAATTCAGTAAGCTTCAATGAGGCTGGTATATTTAATGTGAGCCCAGGGTTAGCCCACAGAATTGTGGCAGAATGCAATATTCTCAACAAAAAAAGATGTGTTTAAGGTCGGGTAAGGCCCCATAAGGCTGTTGTTGGTGTTTAAGCAGTCCACTGAGGTATTTAGCACCAAGGGTTTCTAAACATTCCAGCTGAGAATTAAACCGCAGCTTTACAGTAGCTGCTTAAAGGTTTGGGGGGCTGGGAGCGTCCCCTCCCCCTTGCATTGAAAGGTCAACAAACAGTAGGAAAGATCATGTCATAACAAAGATGAAGTCACCTATTATTGAGTATAGTGACAGCTAATAGCACTATCAGAGGAACTAATCCAAGGTATTAAATAGTGTAATTGTTAAAATAATATCATGGCTATTAGAACACCCAAGCATGAGACATTCTTCATGTTATGTAACATGAAAGTTTTACAGGTGAGCTTAACTTTCCCACGACAGGCACTTGTTATAACTATGTAAATATTAGAAAATTGCCTCCGTACTACAATTTTCCTGTAGCATACAGAATCATTTTTGATATGCAGATGTAATGTTTCATGGCATTTACTAAACGACTTTTGGGTAATTATGCCAAGAGTTACACTCTTAAAAAGCTTTCATTCACACAAAATAATTTACTGTGAAAGTTGGTGTTAATGTTTTACTTTGTTCAAGCATTTTTAGTTTCACAGATTTAATAAGACAAATCCACAAAAAAAGCACAGTTTCTCTAAGATGAATTCCTGAAACAGCTAAGGGAGGCTGAATGCTGATAGAATTAACTTCATGGAAACTTCAGCTCTAAGTTTGAATTCCAGTGTTATGAAACTAGATCTGGGCATAGATATCAGGTTTATAAAATTATTATTCAGAATATTAGAAAGAAATGCGGTCACCCTGAGGGAGTACAAATGTCACAAACACAGAAGAACCCTCAACATCAACAACACGCAAAGCTACCAGAATTCTTCTCTATTTCTTTTAGCTTCCAGTAGTCAAGAATCCAGATCACAAGTTGTATTATAGATGGTTAAAACCAATAGGATGCTTCAGATAGTCAGAGCTTGCAGGACACTTAAAAAAACAGTGCAGGCCTGGTGCGGTGGCTCACGCCTGTAATCCCAGCACTTTGGGAGGCCGAGGCGGGTGGATCATGAGGTCAGGAGATGGAGACCATCCTGGCTAACATGGTGAAACCCCGACTCTATTAAAAATACAAAAAATTAGCCGGGCATGGAGGCGGATGCCTGTAGTCCCAGCTACTAGGGAGGCTGAGGCAGGAGAATGGCATCAACCGGGAGGCGGAGCTTGCAGTGAGCCGAGATCCTGCCACTGCACTCCAGCCTGGGCGAGAGAGCGAGACTCCGTCTCAAAAAAACAAAAAAACAAAAACAAAAAAACAAAAAACCAATGCAAGGGGCACAGCCATTGGCTCACAACTATCAATTAACCCTTCTTGTTATATAGGTAATTTATTCCTCTCAAAGGCATTAAATATCAGAGAAATCACAGGCCAAAACAGTAATTATCTTCAGGGAATCCAAAGGCTTGAAAGCCAATAATTCTGAAAAAATAAAAACAGAGTTCTTTTCACTCTATAGACTTCATCTTAAAACCTATAATAAGAGCCAGACACTGGCTGTGAACCTTTAAACTTCAAGGTGAAAAAAGAGGTTGCAGGAGGCAAAGGCAATAATCATGGGCTTTCTACATAAAACTCTCTGGAAGTAGAGGTCAAAGACCAAGCATTCTGAGCACCCTCTCTATTGCACAGTGTCCTGATCCAAGGTGGAAATGAAGGGCTGGATTGACCAAAAGTGGGAATGGGGGAAAATATTAAATTATGGAGCTAAAGAAGATGACAATAAACTCCATTTTAAAAGCCTAGCAGTTTAATTTGAATTTTTAAAGCTTGAGTGAAATAAAATAATCTTTTCTTGGATAAAAAAGTAATCACAGAATTTCTTAAATGTCATGGCAAACTCTTCTTAAGAAAAGCATTTATTCTTAACATCTCATCTCCTTTATGCTACATTCATATTTTATAAGGTCTAGTCTTGGAAATCTATAGCTAGTGGATTTGGTTTTTGAATATTTGACTATGATGCTCTCTTTTAATTGTACTTTCTCTTAATTGTACCCTCATTTATTTTTTACCTTTTTCCACGTTTTTGCTGTATTAAAAAGATAAAAAAAAGAAGGCCCTAATTCAATCCTGTAATAAATCATTTAAGTTGTATCTAGATATTCCTTGTAGAAATATACTAGCATTTTGTGTTTCTACCCTTTCAACGCATGGGTTCTTCATATTCTGTAGGGGGTCTTGACTTTTACACATTTACTACCAGTTTCATAGAAATTCATAGTGGTAACACCTACTTTTCACTTAACAAGGTCAAGGCACAAATCCACATGCCTAATTTAAATGATTCCCTTCTTTTTTTTTTGTTGCATCATTATAAATCCATACCAGATGTTAGGGAAGAAAGAACATAATTCCCCGTGGTTCAGTTGCTCTGACTTCCTCTGATGATTCTCTTGTGGACTTGGGAGAGCAGATTTGTGTTTTCTATAGTAAGCTTTCCCAATGCAATAGAACTTTCCAAGATTTCTGTTTTTGTCCTAAGTTAGGTTAATGTTAGAATTGGACGCAGCTGCTGTCCATGACGATCTAAGATACCAAATCAGGTCACTTTGCAGACTGAATAAGAATAAGGTTCTTGGGTGATGTTTGTGGACAACTGATAAACTTATGTATAAGAAATTGTGCAGCCCAGCTGCCATCCAGCAGTGACTGAGTGGACACCTCCTGGTATGTCCAAGGGGTTCCAACTCCAAGAGATTGGGCTAGATCACTTTGATGCTCCCTTCCAATGCTGAATGTGGTGCTATAATCTGTCCAACTTAGATCAAGACATTTTATTATACTTAAGAGAGCACTTTATTTTCTGACTTTAGGTGTGCAACAAAATTCTTAAATTACATTTATTTTAGTAATTAAATATAAAATTGCCTGTATCTCAGCTGGCAGGAATATTAAAATTCTCATACAGCCAATGCTGAAGTGCCATTTTTAGCATTTCAAATCACTTAGCACATTTTAATTCTCTCATGTGTTCCTTTTTCAGGGGTTTCAACAGAGAAATAGTGGCTACTCCTTTTCAAAAATGGAAAGCAAGAGCACAGATAATGAGAATGTTCCTCACAGGCTGCCTGCTCCTCAGAAGTCAGATACTGGACATTTTGTTATGCTAACTAAAACAGAACAAGAAACGAACAAAATGAAACTCCTCTTGGCGACTCGTGGACAGGTAGGACATCTCAGTGGCCATTTAAGTTACTTAGTCAAATAACTCACTTTCTGCCCTTTTCTCTAAGTTGGTGACTCTAATCTTTCTGTTTTCATTCCTGCCCAAAGGTTGAATCATTTTGTACAACTCTAGTGTCACATGGAGCTCAGTAAACTTAGAATTAAACTCACTTGGTTTCTCCATTTGGTACCCCCATTGGGGTGTTTATTTCCTTCCAACTCAAAGGTTTTGCCGGTGTCTGTCCCAGATCTGGATGCCTGTCTTCCTTCCTGGCTCAGCATTTACAATTATCAGCGGTATCACCATTGTCTAAGTCTCCCACATTCAAAGCCCTCAGACATTTTTAACTTGTTGTTCCCCTTCATGCTTCAAATGATTACATTCTGAAAATTTTTCCTTTACAGTTAGTGCTGTGATGTTGTTCCTTCCTATTCCACAGTAATCAGACAGCCCCAGACACTTGTCATCCCTTACCTGAATTAATGCAGCAGTCTTCCAGAAGTTCTCTGTCTGCCTCTCACCTCTCTAATTCTGCTGCTAAACAAATGTTTGTAACACCCACTCCTCTGCTCAAAAGGCTGTAATGGCTCTAAATTTCCCAACATCATGCCTAAACTCTGCTGCTTGAGTTTCTTCCTCCATCTTAATTCTGGAATCATCTTTACCAGGATACCCAAGTCTTATTGCTGTGTAGCCTGGCCTGTCTTGGCATTTGTCTTGATTTTACTAATTCTCAGCTTTCTACTGTGGTCCTTTCTCTTCCTGTTTACTTCCTCGAATCCTAACCACTGTTCAGCCTCTTCCCCGTAAGACTTTTCTACTTGTTTTCATTCACTTTGATTCCCTTTCATTTGCACAACTAAGTCGTGTATTGTCTTTAGATTTGATGATCATCATGGCAACTTAGGTAGAATGGAAAGAACCCTGGATTGAATACAGATAAACTTGGTTCCAAAACAGATTTCAACAATATATTAACTCTGGAGCTGGAACAAGTCATTTTACCTCTCTGTGTCTTTCTTGCCTTTTCTATAAAATGGGGATATTAACAAATGAGATAGAAAATGATAAGAAATGTGAAAGCACTGGCATGTAACAATATCATAAGTGTTATTTAAATCTGATTTCTTCAAAATTATTTGCAACTACTTTATATCGTTTGTATGTCTTCTGAATTTGGCTTCTGGAGAGTGAGTATTGTGTTTTGTATTCCTCTCGCCTTCCAAAAGCCCTGGATATTGTTATGTAAAAATTTGTGGCCAATAAATAAATCTGGAATAAAACTTGTATTTTGGAAACTTGGCCCAGAGTTTTCCAACAAGATATGTGAAAGCTGGTTCAATCTCAGACTTTGAAAATACCAAGAGTAGAAACAAATGAACAAACCACAGCCACCTAAGACTTAAGTCTTGCATAGAGACATCTCACGCACACAAATTCTTTGGACAAAATGTTACAACTTTATATAAACTCTTAGACCTGATATAAATATAAGATCATTTACTGAATAGTTCATCCAGTTTTCTTATAAACTAAATATATCAGTTGTAAAGAAATAAAATAAAGATCTGAAGACATCCTAACCCACCTCTACCTAGTGTAGTTTCTAATAAATATTTACTATTCCTTCATAGATTATTCTTTTATTTAGTTATTTGGCATATATATACATATATATATATTTTTTTTTAACTAAGGGCAGGTGTTGTTTTAGCACTTTACAATTATTAATTCACTTTATCCTCACTATCTCTTTGAGGCAGGCAGTGTATTATGGTTTTTTACTGATAAGAAAACAAATGCACAGAGGGCTGAGCAACATGTCAAGGGTTGCACAGCTAGGAAGGTTGGACCGGGATTTGAAACCATGTAGGCAACTGGCTCCCAGAGTCCCATCCTTTCAACCAAAAACCTGTGGTGCTTCTTCTGAACCTTTTATGTTTTTGTACTTTTCTCCTGTTTGTACCACTTTCATTGACCCTTGAATGATAGCTAGCAAAGCTCTAGGATACCATAAATATTACTCACAGTAATAATACTCTGCTCTATGCCTTGACTTATTGGGTTGGAGGTGGGGCTGTCAAACTCTCAGAGGAAAAACCTTCACAAGTTTATGGGGTTAGATAATTAATTTCTCTTTTATGTGATACTAGAGGTTGTTCCTCTCATACACAGAGGGTGTTTTGCTTTGCTCCAGAGATTAAGAAAGGAGAATTGACTCAATTGATAGTCATTCTTCTGGTTACCACCAAGAATTTCAAAATGCATGTAAATGCAGTATCAGAACAGAATTGCCTCAGGCAACATATTTCAAAAAGTGGATTTGATGGCACCAAATTTTATCAAGTTGGCCAGTTTATTTAGGTATATTTTGCCAGTACCAAACCAGTTTCCTGAATTGTAACTTTAGATTAGAAGCAGTTTGGCAATTCCTGAGGAGAGGACTTAAAATGGCCAATGTGCTCAAATAGCCTATTTTTCTAGAACTTTCTCATGTTTAGGTCATGGGTCATCATGCCACTGATGTCACATTGTTTCTCCTTTTTTTTCTGTTGGGATATTTCTACCTGCTTCTATTTCACAGTAATATGGATGCTGCATTTTATCACTCAGGTGCTCAGAGAAGTTACCATTACTTTTGATGTTGTTACAGTTTAGCAGGTTTCTTACCTCAGCCTAATTAGTTTGGGCCTCTCATGTAGAAGAGCCTGCTAATTTTTCATTAGTCTTTGCAGTCACATCATATATTCATAAGAGAACTGATATGCTTTGGCTTTGTGTCCCCACCCAAATCTCACCTTGAATTATAATAATCCCCACGTGTCAAGGGCAGGACCGGTGGAGATAATGGAATCATGGTGGTGTTTCCCTCTATGTTGTTCTCATGATAGTGAATGAGTACTCATGAGATCTGATGGTTTTATAAGGGTCTTGGCTTCTCCCTTCACTCAGCACTCATTCTCTCTCCTGCTGCCTTGTGAAGAGGTGCCTTTCACCATGATTGTAAGTTTCCTAAGGCCTCCCTAGCCATGTGGAACTGTGAGCCAATTAAACCTCTTTTCTTTATAAATCACCCAGCCTTCGGGTATAGCAGTGTGAGAAAGGCCTAACACAAGAACCTAGCTCAATGAGTCATTTTTGTCTGCAAAGAATTTTATAAGAAAATAGAGGCTGGGTGAAGTGTCTCACACCTGTAATCCCAGCACTTTGGGAGGCTGAGGTGGGCAGATTACTTGAGCTCAGGAGTTTGAGACCAGCCTGGGCAAGAGGGTGAAATACTGTCTCTACAAAAAAAAAAAAAAAAAAAAAATTAGCCAGGTGTGGTGGTGCATGCCTGCAGTCCCAGCTATTTGGGAGACTTAAGTGGGAGATCATCTGAACTTGGGGAGGACAAGGCTGCAGTGAGCCATAATTGTGCCACTGCACTCCAGCCTGTGTGACAGAATGAGACCCTGTCTCAAAGAAAATAGAAACACTTTTAATTGTAAGAAGTATTTAAAAACCCAGATTCTTGTTTTACAAATGTAGATTCTAATGGGGTTTTAAAAGTCACTATTTTACATTTGCTAAAAATCACCCATATGAGTTATTGGTAGGTTTTCAGTCTAGGCCTACACTTTACTCTTCATAAAGATAAAACGGGAGGGTTGGTACCTTCTCATTCTTCAGTATGTGGAAAGGCTGTTGCTTTCATTGATTAAATATCTGTGTAATTCTCAAGGTAAAATGGATGTTAAAAAAAAGCATAGCAGAGGGTATCGTTATCAGTCCGCAAACTCAGATGTGGAGGAAATACTACATTTCTTTGTTTCTTTGGGACAACTACCATCCATCCCCTAGCCATCTTGTGAGCCTGACAAAAAGGATAGACCCAGATTGAGGGTTTTCTCTTTCTCTGTCTTCTATGTTGTGCAAAAGCCCTGAATGCACTGCGGACTCTCTGACCATCACTGGCCTCTGAGGGAATTACCTTTAAGACATCCATTCTCTCAGTCTGGATGTTCACTGCTGATCAGGAGGTTTTTTTTTTTTTTTTTTTTTTTTGCCTTTCTTCT
This sequence comes from Piliocolobus tephrosceles, assembly GCF_002776525.5. Taxonomy (NCBI): domain Eukaryota; kingdom Metazoa; phylum Chordata; class Mammalia; order Primates; family Cercopithecidae; genus Piliocolobus; species Piliocolobus tephrosceles. The sequence continues at coordinate 90,117,086 of NC_045437.1, read as the reverse complement.
GTACCAGGAATCTTTGCCAAGCCTATGAGACCCTGTGTTTGCAGTCTGGTCTCATAAGCCACACCAAGCCCTCCTTTCCTGATCAACCTGAGTCTTGACCTTTTTGCAAACACTACCATGGAACAGTGCAGGGATCCTACTCCTCACAGTAGCCCCAGGGCTTTGGCCTCCTTGCAGTGCATGGGAGCACTCCCTCTTACTCTTCTCAAAGTCATTTCTGTCTCTTCACAATAAGTTCAAACTTTTACAAAAGACATGAAGAGCAATTGTCTTCTGCAGCTTTTGCTTTTTGCTCTGTCACAAACCAACCTAGAGTCAAGAGAGCCCAAAACCTGGCCCTTGGTAGAAATGGCAGGGGAAGGAGGGTGGGAAAGATAAATGAAGGATTAAACCAAAATGATTCCTTGGTTAATAATTCTACCACCCTATGATGTAAATAAACAAATACTTCTGTGCTAGGCTTCTCTTTACTTATGTTCTGTCATAATATCTCACCTCAGTCCCATGAGGACAGATTTATTGTCTCCATTTTACAGATAAAGTGTTCAGTTACCCTCCTACAGCGAGCCATGAGGCTGCTGAGGACTAGGCCAGAGTTTCAATTCATGTCAGACTCCAATGCTGATACTCTGTTTAAAAACATGCCACAAATGGGAGACTGACCCAGAGTTTTCTTTCAGTTCTTTTCTTTTTGGAGAAAGTATTTCCATCCCTAGGGTATTTCTGCCATATTAATAATGTAAATGGAATCTGATGGTCTCTTTTGCCTGGGCTTCTAGGCTGCCTGCCTTCCTAAGGCATCACTTCGAAGTCCTTGAGAGGTTTATTCTGCTAATTCCTTTAAGGCAGAGTTTCCCCAAAAGATGCTTCCTGAAGGGGTGTGTGGTGTTTCAATCTGTGCTAGGTGAGTGTTCTTAAACGTCGGCATGCTTCTTGATCATCTGAAGGTTTGTTAGAACACAAATTTCTTGGCCTCACCCCCAGAGTCCCTGATTCCATCAGCTAGAGGTGGGGCCTAAGAATTTGCATTTCTAACTAGTTCATAGGGGATCAGAAACTAGTGGTCCAGGGAACACACTTTGGGAACCAGCATTCTAGGTGGTAATGGCATCTTTAATTTAATTTAATGGCATGAGCGTGTGCAGTTCAGTAGAGTAAGATGAGTGTTCTCAGGCCTCCATTACTCAAGGGATTCATCTCAGCTCCATATTGCTAACTACTGTAGAGGTTAAATATTATCCAGTTTAAAAAGGTTTCTCTCCGACAGAGATTATTTAATTTCCACCTATAATGAACTGTTCTTTAAGGACAAGAAACACGCAAAACATAAGGATACTAAAATGCAACAAGTTTGAGGAGGAGTATAGAAATGATAATTATTCTGCAAATTTTCCTCAAGATACTCTTCGACAGTTGCATATGTTGTATTCATCTGATCAAATTCTTGTGCAGGAACCAAAATTAGTTTAGTACTGTATTTAAAAAGCTAATGTTAAAAAGAGAAAATATAGCTTTCCAGTTGACTTTTCATTTACAACAGCATACTCCAGTGTAGTTTAATTTCTATCTACATTTAACTGTACTTATATAAAAACATGTTACTTTAAAATCGTGTTACTCAAGAAAATCATGCTCTTTACTACACAAAGTGAAGTTCATTAAATAACATAAATTTCTTGTTAAATGTGAAAAACAAAAAAATTGTTTATATAAAATAAATTGTCAAAGAATTCATTAAAATGAAATATGTAACACTAATATCACTAATCAAAAATAAAAATATACTACTCTTTAGGATATAAGATGCAAAAATTATTTATAATATTGCTAAGGATGCTGAAGAGGGTGAACAATCAGACTTCTGTCCTCTTAACACACCCTGAGCTCTGGCTACCACCCTGCTGATTTTTCTTTGCTATCTTGTTGCCTCTCCCCCGACCAGGCATGCCATTCATGAGCATTTTTTATCTTCCAAATCTTCCTTCCATTATGAGAATGAATATTTTCTGCCTAATTAAATTGTTCTGAAATTGACACTTGTTTGTGTAATGTGTATTTCTGCCACTGAATTGTGAGCTCTCTGTTAATCATCTTTGTGATATCCTTATCTAACATAGTCAGTGTTACACTTTTAAAGAATTGGAGTGCCTTCAGGTCTATTATTTCATTGAATCCCCACAGCAGTTCCGTAAGGGTGGTATTTGACTTGTACTGAAAGCAAAGTGACTACAGAAAATGTCAAGATACATTGCATAGTGGCACTAAGGAGAATTGCAGAACTAATAGGAAACCATGGCATCAAGCCAAAGCAAACTGACAAGCAAAATATAGGTAAAGAAACAGGCTTCACAAAATGATTGTTGCTACAGACTAGGGAAAGGTCATTCTTAGTAACTGGGGTAGCAAGGTCTTCTGGCATACATTTTGGGAGGATGTCTCTATGGATGGAGATGCCACGGGTAGTGATGTCTTCTGTCATCTGTGAGGAAACCTGCCTGTCTTCTGAATAACATTGCTTTATCTGTAAATAGACAGATTAATGCTGCACAATTACGAAGGGTTGGTTAGGACACTTGCAATGGGTTGGTTTCATTAGGATGACTTATGCTAACTAGTGCTAGGTAGAAGAGAACAAAATCATGCAAGTAAAAGCCAAGGCAAGCTAAGTTTATTACTTTTAAACTTCACCAAAGCAAGACTTTCGATATTTATATTTCTTTCTTTCTAATGCAGGGAGGCGGTGTCCTGGCAAGAACCCCAGGATGCCCTGACTTTGTCACCTGTATGACTTTGAATAAACTTCTTTGTTTCTTAGGACCTCATATTCAAAATGGATTAATGAAATCTGTCCTATACGGGGTCTTGTGAAAATAATTTGAGTCTGGGTACTGTGGCTCATGCCTGTAATTCCAGCACTTTGGGAGGTTGAGGCGGCAGATCACCTGAGGTCAGGAGTTCGAGACCAGCCTGGCCAACATGGTGAAACCCTGTCTCTACTGAAAATACAAAAATTAGTTGGGCATAGTGGTGCGTGCCTGTAATCCCAGCTACTCGGGAGGCTGAGACAGAAGAATCTGTTGAACCTGGGAGGCAGAGGTTGCAGTGAGCCAAGATCGACAGAGCAAGACTCTGTCTCAAAAAAAAAAGAAAACAAAAATTGAAGTAACTTGTATTAAAGTAATTGTATATAAATAATATAAATAAAGCACTTGAATTATTTATTTTATGCTCAAAATATAACGTTCTAATATCTTAAAATTATATTTTTATTGCTTCGTTTTGTTTTTCTTTAAATACCTACTTCTTGTAGACTGAATTTCTGCTCTGGTCCTCTGAAGTTCTTTCTAGGTTTATATTTGAACATAACTACATGAGTTCTCATGGTTAGGACCTGGCTACTGGCCTCCTCCAACACTGATAACTTTGTATGCTGCCTGCTATGAACCGAATTGTATTCCCTCAGATTTAATGTGTTTAAGTTCTAATCCCTAGTCTTTCAGAATGTGACTGTTTCTGTATTTGGAGGTAGGGTCTTTAAAGTGGTAGTTGAGGTTTCATAAGATCATTGGGGTGGGCCCTAATCCAATCTGACCGGCATACTTATAAGAAGAGGAGATTAGGACACAGAACTAGAGATAAAAGATCACGTGAAGACACAGAAAGATGGGCATCTGCAGGCCAACTGCACTGAAACCTTCATCTCAGACTTCTATCCTCAAGGACTGTAAGAAAATAAACTTCTGTTGTTTAAACCGTCTAGTCTGTGGTACTTTGTTATGGCAGCCCTAGCAAACCAACACACTGCTCATGTCACAATATATCAGCAATCTACCAGGATACACATTTAGAGTCCACAGAAGGAAGTTTTGGAGGTACCCATCTGTCTTGATTTTCTCCTATTCTTTCTTGCTGGGACCACTCTGTACTTTTCTCTTTGATATACTTGGTTTCTAGGCCATCTTTTCATTGAAACTTGAAATAGGTCCAGAGGATAAAAAGTCTGTCAACATTAAAAAAAATTTTCCCCAACATTATACAGTGAGTGTGAAACTAAAGAAACCCAAGATTTGCAGAAACTTCTAAGGTCAAGGCAAAAATGTCCAGGGGTAGGAATAGGACAGATAGGGCTATCCTGCAGAATAACAGCATCTTGTGAAGAGTTTACTGAAAAGTAGTAGCATCATTAACTTTTAAAATCTACATCCAAATAATATTGTACAATTGTATAATAGTGTAAGAACTTAAACAATAACTTCTATTTCCTCTCTTCAATTCTTTGCACTATCATTACCATATGTTTCCCTTTTACATGTATTGGTAAATCACATAATATGCTGTAAATATTTTTGCTTTATTCAGTCAGTTATCTTTGAAAGAAATTATAAAATTTAAAAAGTGTGTACATTTACTACTTTTTAGCACTTTTCATTCCTTCACGTAGGTCCAAATTTGTATCTGGTATCTTATTACTTCTATCTGATAAACTTCTTTTAACATTTATTATAGCGTAGGTTTGCTGGCAATGAAGTTTCTCATTTTTTTTTTTTTTTTTGTTTGTATGAAAGAGGCTTTATTTCTCTTTCATTTTTGGAAGATATTTCCCTGGATATAGAATTCTGGGTTGGCTTAAAAAATTTTTTAGTCCTTAAAAGATAGCATGTTGTTTTCTTCTGATGATCACAGTTTCTAAAGAAAAGTGTGTTGGTATTGTTTCTCAGCATATAATTTATTTTTTTTCCTCTAAATACCTTCAGGACTTTATCTTTTATTTTCAACAATTTGACCTATAATGTATCTATGTGTTCCCTTCCTCACTCCTTTTTTTCTTTCCTTTTTTCCTCTTTCCTGCCTCCCTCCCTCCCTCTATTTCTGTCTTTCTTTTTCTTTTCATCCTGCTTGGGGGTCTCTAATATTCTTGGATCAATAATTTGTTGTAATGTTTTAGTTTTGGATAATTCTTAGCCATTATCTCTTTAGATATTTCTTCTGTTTTTGTTTTTTCTGTTTTTCACTCTATTTTTCCTCTTTGTGTTTTAGTTCGGGTAATTTCTGTTGGTCCATCTTCAAGGTCACTCATTATTTCCTCTTGCTGTGTTCAGTTTGCTGATATGCCTGTTGAAGGCAGTCTTCATTTCTGTTGCTATGTTGTTGTCTTAGCATTTCTAGTTGGTTTAAAAAATAATTTCCATCTCTCGGCTGGGATTCCCATCTATTGGTAAATATTGCTTACTTTTCCCACTAGATCCTTTAACAAAATAATCACATTATTATAAAGTTCTTATCTAGTAGTTTCAACATTTGGGTCATCTCTAGGTCTGGTTCTGTTAATGACTTTACCTCTTGACAGTGGGTTTTTTTTTTTCCCTTGCTTTTTTGTGTCTTGTATTTTTAAACTGAATGCTGAATATGGTGTGCAGAAAAACACACAGTGAGGTCATCAGTATTTATGTTTAGAAATGAGCATGTCTCTTCTTCAGTCAGAACATTAGTATGGGAGGTTTAATCAATCAGTAATAAAGTCTGATTTTTGTTGCTGCTATAGTTAGCTGTCTGCAGTGCAATACAGTCTCAATTCCTCCAGCATTGGGCTTCTTCTACCTTGTTTACAGGGGGGCCCAGAGTCTGCAGAGTCTGAAGAGTTTTCATTACTGTTCCTGCTCTACTAGCAGTTTTTGACAGGCCTTGCCCACCTGTGCCATAGAAAGTCTCCTCCTGTATTCTTTCCTCTCCTTTAATGGAAGACTGCTATTCTTGTTATTTCATATGAGATTTGTGACAGGAACAGCAAATTCTTAGTTTTACTGGTCCATCCTCATTCTTAGGCAAGTCTCATGTGCTTGTACCTCAGTGTGGGGCTTCTCACTCTGCTTTGTATCAGTGGAGGTCTTGGGAAAGAGAATCTGCTGTCCCTCTCCAGGGGTAGCAGATCTCACCATTGTATGAGTATATAAATCTGAGCCTGAGCAGATTTTATGCCTCTCTCTTAGGGACATACAGCTTTTACTTCTATTCCTTCTTCAGTGGTAGTGTACTTTTGCCTGCAGTCGGTGAAAAGAATGGTACTCTTCCCTCAGTGGGTTTTACTTAGTTCAAGATACCTGATCATGGCATTTGTTGGGGGAGTTTCTTGTCTCTTTGTTAGGGGCAGACAACTTTTGTTTCTATGTTTCTACTTTTTCGTTAGTGAGAAGTTTCTTCTTCTTCTTTTTTATTTTTTTGCCTAAGACCTGGGACAAGGGCATTTTGGACACCTCTCCTAGAGACAAACAGTGGATCTTTGCCTGGGCCCTGAGAGGTGGCAGGGTTTCCTGTCCCTCTTCTAGAGACTGAATGCTTCTGCTTTCTATAAAATAAGTTGCTGAGGGTTTGGGGTTTCTACTCCACCAAGGGTGACCTCCTGCAGATTTTCTGCTTTGCTCCAAAGCTTTCTCAGGAGCATCTGGTATGGAAAAGAACTTTCAAGTGTGTACAGACTCCTCTTCTATCGAGAGCTCCCAGGATTCCAAGCTTTCATGTTAGCTCACATTAGGCCTTTAAAAATTTGTTAAAATTTTAGCTTTCTTGTCACCCACTTTTATGTTTGCCACCTCTTTCCCCTGTGTTCTGCCAAAGGCAAAACAATTCATGCATCCTGTTTATCCTCAGAAAGGACTGTCACGTTTTAGAAGTCAGTTACCTTGTTTGTCTTTCCAATTCAGTTTTCTGATGAAATGCAGATGACTCAGCTTTTTCTCGTTGTTGGAGTAGGAGTAATTTTTCTTGCAGCATTTATGTCCTAAGCCTTACCCCAAATTTGGATTTGGATTTCAAAGGTTGAGAGTAGCAGACCAGCAAATAGGGATGGTAGGGCAATGGAAAGCATCTTGAATGAAGGCATAACATGTGAAAAGGTAGGGAGGCGAAAGCAAAAGTTTCTGTCTATGCGAAATGATTCATCTTTTCTAATTTATCTTGGGAGTCAATGGCAACATGGAATTTAGTTTATAGATATAATCCTACAACCAACTTGACTAGTCCATATCTATCTATGGGAGAGAAAACTGTATTTTTATTATTGAGGATTCTTTAGTATGGATAGGCCTGACTGACTAATTTGGGGGCTGTCTGAATTATTGTGCAGTAATTAGGCTGATTGCTGGGTATGGCTTATGGAATCAGTCTTGTAGGTCCGAGCATATAAATTATGCTTCAAAACCATTTTCAAAATTAAATTGAGGTTTTGGTAAGACACATAAACTGTTTGAGGCCAAAGTTTCAGTGTGACATCTATACTCTTAAATTTTCACTTGTTAATTTACTTTTTTATGCATCTAAACCATTTCTTCCTAACCCAACTTAAGACAATAAAACAGCAGCAGTAGCAGCAGCAGCAGCAACAACAATGCCTGAATTCAGTTTTACCTTTTATTCTTCGACTTACTCTTAGGTTGGGAATAGTAGGCTATATATTCTATTCCCATGTCACATATGACATGTGACATATAATTTGCTTCCATATTTAGACTTTTCTATGACTTTCCTGGTTAGTTATTCCGTATTTTACAGGGAACACTACAATTGGTCCTGAAAACTGGTGGTTCCCAATAAAGAAATCAGGCACAGTGTATGCCTTTTTATTTTTATTTTTTGAGATGGAGTCTCACTCTGTCACCCAAGCTGGAATGCAGTGGCACAATCTCTGCTCACTGCAACCTCCACCTCCTGGGTTCAAGCAATTCTCCTGCCTCAGCCTCCAGAGTAGCTGGGATTACAGGCGTGCACCACTATGCCTGGCTAATTTTTGTATATATATATATAGGTAGAGATGGGGTTTCACCATGTTGGCCAGACTGGTCTCAAACTCCTGACCTCGTGATCCCCCTGCCTTGGCCTCCCAAAGTGCTGGGATTACAGGTGTGAGCCACCGTACTAGGCCATGTATGCCCTTTTTAGGAAAATTTATTAACAAGATGATTCCAAAATGAAACATTTTGTTGTAGTGGATTGAAGATGGCTACAAAATCCTTGACATTTTTCCTGTTCAGAGGTAGGTCTGTGTCTCCTAGGCTTGAGTCTGGGTGATCTCTGTGACTGCTTTGACCAATAGAACATATAGAAGTGCTGCTGTGACAGTTTCTGGGTCTAGGACTTGAAAGAAAGGTCTACTTCTTGCCTCTTGGAATTTCCTCTTTTGCAACCCTGTTCTACTGTGTAAGAAATATAATGATCCTGAGATTGCCCTGCTATGAGGAAGCCCAAGCTAGCCATGTGGACAGGCAGCAAAAAAACTGCCCAGTATGAGACCTGTACTAATTTCTGACCTACAAAATAGTAAAAAATAATAAAATGGTAAGTTACAAGATTTAGGGGATAGTTTGCTCTGTAACAATAGACAACTAGAACTTTAATCTTAAAAGCTTATATAAAAATGTAAACTTCTTAAAAAATCCTTATTTATAATCATGTAAAGTTAATTTCTGGCAAAATCTAGAACCTTCTAACTTGAGTGACTTGGACAAATTTAACATTCTGTTTGGGTATTTTTAACTATTCAAAAAATGAATTTGTATGCTTATATCAAACATAAATGTTAAATTTCTTTAGAAATGTATTCTTTGCTCTCTTTTAAAAAAAACTAAATGAGTTTGACATATTACAGTATTATGTTGTATTTTTCAGTAAAATGAAATGTAACAATGCCACAAATACAAATCTTTTCATTCTGTGACTTGTTTGAACAAGGAATGTATACTATATAACATGGGATTTAAAAAGGAGAATGTGGATGATAAAGAAATGCTGCCTCTTTTACTGATAGTGCTTTGGGCACAAAAGGAATTTGTCCAGTTTATATGTTCATTTTATAAAGCTAAAATATCCGGACATATGGAGAAAATAATTATTTCTAGATTTCCCTCTTTGAATGGAAACATAAGCTATTTAAGATCAGTTGATGTCATATGTCTCTATCAGAGGTTATACATTAAAATTTAGTTTACAATATAAGTGAGACCTTACAAAATATAGAACAGCTTTTTCATGTAGGATTAAAGTTTTCCTAGAGTCTTCATTTGAAAAATTATTCTTAAGCATATAGGAGCTAATAAAGAACTGTTTTTATAATGAGCATTTTTCTTTTCTTTTTCTGATATCTATGTCAATGGAAAAGAACCCCCCAAATAAATGGTGCTCCTTCCATATCGTGCAAATGTGATTCTGGAGCACATTTCTCTGTCTTAATCACTGAAATTATTTGGTTATCAAAGCCATGCACAGTTCATGATTTGACTTTCATCCCTTTCAGACTTATCCATGATATTGCTCTGGCCTTGAAAACATTAAAATGGCCTTTGTTTGATATTCAACAAGTAATTTCAGAAAGACACGTTCATTTTTAAAATTGAGACTGAGTATTTAGTGTGATAGAAGAGTCTTAACAAGGCCTGCAAATAGAACCACATTTTCCAAGGGTAGGGGTAGGGGTGAGGATAGGTTGAGTAAACAATAAAATGGCTGAGGGTGTGTGTGTGTGTGTGTGTGTGTGTGTGTGTAGAGACAGCATGTGCAATTGTGGATTGTGTATGTATATACGTGTGCATACATTCAACTTTCTTCCCTACAGTGGCTAAAAGACATTCTTTAAAATAGAGGATATTTAGAAAAGAAAATGTTTAAAGTCATTTTTAATATAATTATTCTAAATGTGCTAGTTTGGGAAATATCTTCCCATCAGCTGTTCCTAATAAAGGGGCAAGTGGCCAGATGTTCTGTGACAAATCAGACTTGTTTTGACAATGGTAGTTGCAGAACCTGGTTTGGAAGCATTCAGACACTAAGAGATTAGATGTCACCTGCCCTCTGTTAACCTAGCCCTTCTGTATGAAGGTATTTTTCTACGTTAAATTCATATAAGAATAACATTGTTTAACGTTTTCAAAATAGAAATTAAGTGACTTTCTGATCAATGTGTCCAGGCTTTCATGCTGCTTTCTGACATCATCAGTGAGTGAACAGTTTTTGTGCAATTTCTGCCTGTGGCTTCTGCTACAGAAGGAGTTGTATTTATTTGATTTCTTTTCTTGCTCTGGGTCTTGCGAGGCATAGTGATAGGACTGGTGTGGAGGTCCTGACAAGTTGGGGGTTCCTCTGGATCGGGGCTTTGGGGACTCCTAAGTGTCCTGGCAGGGTGTCCTAAACTAGCATGGGTCTTAGGAGAGGAGGTGATTTTCAGAAGGCTCCACCATGCCAGATGACCCAAATTCACTCCATGAGACACAGTGTTCCAAGGGTTGTCACACTGTCCTTGACACTGAATAGACCTTAAATAATATGAGAGAACACCAAGATTTCTCCTGGTCTCAATGAATAATCAATTTAATGACATTTCAGGATATAAAATTGATAGACATTTTGTACGGGAAGACATCACATACAAACTCAATTTATTAACAAAAACATCTTATACCCTTGATCTTTTTCAGGACTGCTCTATTAATATTTGTGTTTACCACCATGGCATGTGTATATCTATGTAAAAACCTGCACGTTCTGCACATGTATCCCAGAACTTAAACTATAATAATAATCATAAAAAAATTTGTATTTACAATTCTGGTGTTTGTGTGTGAAATAGTTTGCCATTATGCATTCTTAAGAATGCCTTCCCCAAATCTTCATTTCTATAGAACAGATGAATATGTTTGTGCCTCTGCCTAAGAAACCCTTTGAAACATCCTGGCTTGATACACCTCTAGCTGAAAAGTTGGTGAACTTCTCTGATTCCTAATCATATTACCCCTGCCCATGCTCCTGCTTCTATTTTTGCTGTTTTTCTTGGTGCACCCTCATGACTGGTGCCCCGATATAATAAACTCAGCAGCTGTGGTCATGCAATCAGACCACCGCCACCTCTTTAGCCTTATGCTGTCAGGAGTGTGCTCCAGGGACCAGTGACACTGAAGAATTCCACAGGTCATCCTCACTGGCCTAGAAAACCGGAGAGGTTCTAGCTTTTGCCCACGGCTTGCGGCAGTGACACAGCTCTGTTTAGCACAGCTAAAGCATTCAGCAGCCCAAGACATGGTTAGAACGGCCACCTCAATGCCATGATGGTGTAGGAAGAGCAAGCCGTGTTCTTAAATGTAATATAAAAAACCCAAGTCACCCCAACCGCAACTTTCCCCTTTTGCCCTTTGATGACAAAGCTGTAATGCTGTGATTCTGTTGTGGGAAATACACAACTCATTCCAAATTATTTTCCAAAAGGTAGGAGTAAGCAAATAGCAGAGGCATCCCAAAGGACCTCAGTCAGTCAAATGTGGGTTCTCTTACTTCTTGTTTGCAGTTCCCCACTTTGATAAGAAAATCAACTAAGACACACAGACAGAGGTTAATTCCCTCTCCTGGAAGCTAAGCTGTAATCCAGGCTATTGTTTTTTAGTGAGCTCGCACTTGCTGGAGACACGTTAATGTCTTGATGAAAGGACAGGGAAATTATCACTCACTGATTTGTGTTTTTAAATTTGGAGTTTCTAAAGTAAGACCACTTAACGATACAGGCATGCCCATTTCCAGGACTGGATCTGCAGCTCCTGCATTTGATGTGTAACCTTGAGGGCTTCCTATGAGGTAATTATCGTGCTGGGATGAGCTAATCTCCCATAGAAGAGTACACCTGCCTCATTCTGCTAACAAATAGGCCCCTGCCTTCTAAAGACTGCCTGAGCTGACTTATTATATCTCTCCCATCAGCAGAAAGACTCATATCATCACTGGGCCAAAGGTGAATTGCCTAGAGACAAAGTTGGAATGGATTTTTTGCAGTCCCATTTCACCAGACATTCAAGCCACTTCATTCTGAAGAGCGGAGACCTTTAACTCTGTCACATATTTATATATGCTTATAAGGCCAGAGAAGGGTCTTTCTGCAGATCTGCTCCAGATGAATGCACCAAAATAGTATTCCAGAAGAAATCATGTCTGCCTCACAAACCTTTGTTCCCCAATGTTAATACTCTGAGAGAAGAGAAATACAGTTGCTGGCTTTTTTTTTTTTAGTTTACTTGCATTTTGGAAGTTGGATGTGTATACATTTGTCATGTGGTAATGGGCACAAAATTTGAAGTCCAAAAATAATATGGAGTTGTGGTAGGAGTGAGGGCTACATGAATGTCCATTTAATCCTGAAAAATGGACTTTTTACTTGATGCCTGTTTTCCATATAAAATGTGGCTTTGTTTTTTTTTTAATAGTTTTTCTTATTCCCTACAGCAAAAGAGGCTAATATTCATTTAAAACCCAATAACAATTAAAACCCCCAATAACAATTAAAACCTACAATGAACAACTGCTCTAGCTTTGTTTATTGCATGCATAAATAATCATACTTCAATGAACATGTTCGTATCTATGATCTCTTCCCGGATTAAGGTTGCCTCGAGACTGCTTGCTTTGGCTACTGTAAATGTGACATGAATTACGCTCAGGAAAATGTGTCTAACATGCTGGGTTTGAAGTAAATTATTTTCTTCTAATATACCTACACAACTGTCACAAGGAATTACACTGCAGATTTAGTGATGTTAAGTGTCAATTGTAATTTGGTGACAGCCATTTTATTGGCTATGCATACTGCTCTGCTAGGACTGCTTCTCAGTATGGAGGCCACCGTATCATTAAAAACCAGTGATCCTTCACTGATGACATAATTTGACTGGCAGAGAGAGGAGCAGAGAGGGGCTTGCTTCCACCTGCACAGAATCTGCTGTATGTCAGAGATGAATTTGCCTTCAAATTAGAAACAGCACTGCAGATGAGGGGCTGTGATTTTGCTTGAGTTCTTTTAAGGCATTTTTCTGGAATGGTTACTGAGCAGCTGATAGAAGTCTCTTTTAATATGTCAAACATATATATTATGCAGCCTGTAAACATTTCAAATATTTTTAGTCATAGCTTACAGTGAGTTATCTATAAAACAGTTTCAGCTGAATTGAGCCACATGTGTTTCTGCACACTCATCCATCCATTCTTTTGTCTATAACTTTGTCTTTGGCATAGGTTTCAAGAATAAAATTTATGTGATAAAATGGTAACCAAAGAGAAAAAAAAAAAAAACCCTAAAACCCAACCCAACACATAAAAACAAACCCTAACAAAAACCAAGCAAGGTTTCATTTCAGCCCAGTGTTTCAGCAGGTAGGATAAATCATTGGAGCTATGTGAAAATCTACAGTGAGAACAGGACTATAATCATACATTCTGAAAATCTTATAAACTGACAATTCAAGTTATGTGTTTTATGCTAATATACATTGTGGTAGGTTCTAATAAACTGTGACTCACTCATAAATAGTAGGAAAGCTGACAGCATTCACACACGAGCACATACATAGACTCACACACACTCCGCACTTATGCAGGAAACAGGAAATAGATTCCGATACTTGCTTAGTGAATTTAAATCAATATAGCTGCATTCCATTTTCAGTATTTAAATTAAAATTTTTTTGCTGCAAGGCACTGTAAGGAACAAAGCAAAGTACCTTAAAAGAAAGTGTATCGCTCCTAATTTTAGCTCATTTCACACCTATTTGACAGCTGCTCTTAGCCAAGTGGTTTCATTGAAAATGCTGAGAATATTCACCTATTAGAGTCCTGCCCTTCCATGTGGGGACCATTCCTCTTAGATACACTTTATTAACTTCCAACATGGAAAAACTACTTTTTCCCTCCTCATGTCACTGACATTTACCACTATTTTCCTCTTCTCTTAACACAGCATTATTTATTTATTTATTAAGAAAAGAAACTTTCCAGAACAATAAATAGCATAAATTATTCAGCCAACTTCAGTCCAGCCACATAAATCATACTCAAGCAGACAAGCTACTTGTGACAAATGCTTTGTCTAACAGAAATATACCACTGAAGGTTTAATCAGAGGCTCTAAACATTTCAGACTTCCCCATTTTTATTCTTGGCCAGAAACTCTATTTCTCCATCTACAGAGGCTCTTGAGAATGTTCTTTTTTCTCCCATGAGAATATCGTGATCATTTTCACCCACAGTAGGGAAGAGGGTGTTAATAAAAGTGCACTTTTCTGAAGAAAAATTCAAATAGGGGTTGGCAAATCTTCTAAATTCTTGAAAGCATATTTCAGGGCCAACTGTGGCTATGTTAATAGCTTTTCACATGATGGGCCATCAAGTCCTACTTTTCTTGACTGGTCAGAGGGTTCCCACATTGACCAAAGAAAAAGTAAACAATTTGGAAGCAGAATGAATCCAGTCTAGCTGGCAAAATCGGGAGACAGGGGTTCCTCTTTCGTCTTGTCATGGGCTCTTAAGGCTTCTGAGACTTCAGTTTTTTTATCTGAAGCTTCCTCCTTTACTGCCTTATTAATATAAATGGGATCCATAAAAATGCTTGATTATACCATGGTAGGCTAAAATATGCCCATAAAAATTCTTTTTTTGGTAAGCTTCAAATAATGGTGATTTTTTTTTTTTCCAGTAAGAGGAATGAAATCTTAGTTCCCCTAATACTTTAATTGCCAAATTTTCCTTTCATAATGTTTAACCAATTCCTGGACTGTCAATGATTCAAAGCATTTATGTTACTGGGGACATGTGCTATTCAAAAATACCTTGAAACTTTATACACACACACACACAGAGTAAGTGCACGTGTGATTTTGATAACCATTTACTCTGAGGGAAAGGAGATTGTGTTATCTACTTTTAAACCATTATGAAAAATTGGGAGAAGGTGGGGATAACCTGGCAGTGGCAATGGCAGTGGCAGAGCATTCAGGGATTGTGGTCTAGGGGTACAAAGGCAGGGAACTTGTCACAAAAAAATGTGTCTACACCTATGACACCCCCACCATTGGTGTAGGAAGGCAGTCTCAGCAGGCCAGCACCCCCAGCATGTGTGAAGGCACCCTCAGGGACCCCAGAAGGAAAGGCACCACCTGGACCTCCCTGGGGGCCTGTTTCTGAAGTGGTTTCTGGATTCAGCCTTGCTTGCCTTACAAGCTCTGAGTGAATTGTGGCCCAAGCAGCTGTGGCTATGGCCCACGTGACCAAGTATTTGTTTCTGATGCACATGTGGCATTTTGCCATAAAAAGGTACAGCACATGGATCTCCAGAGGAACATGCATCAAGTTTATTTTCTGACTAGTAAATGAATAAATTTTTCTGACTCAATTGGGAATGAAAGGAAAATAACCTGCCTTTGGAGCTATCCCAAGATCTGATTCCTTTGGAGCGGTTCATGTAATTTAACAGCAACAACCCAGTCATCAGAGAACTGCAGCATAGTATACAGCCAACTATAAGCCTCGCAGATGAGGGAACTCTGGATCCACAGGGGCTAAGAAGAAGTAGGTAGCTTTGGGCAGTACTTGGTGAGAGAATTTAGCTCAGGGAAATGTCAGTAAAATTCCCAGCATCCTGTTTTAGATAGACACATTTAAATCCCCAGGTTTTTAGAAGATAATAGTAGAATGGATTCTTGGAAATACTTTGGTTGTGAATATTGTCTGTCCAGAATTTGTGTCAATTTGGATATATTTGTCATCTATTTTATCAGGGTAAGTATGAAAGAAATTGGGGAGAATCCATAGTAGCATAGTGAAGATGCTAAAGAAGTCAAGTGCAAGAATTGGGATCTTATCCCAATAAGATTTCAGAATTTTTTAACTAAAAGGAAAAAAGTCAGTTCAATGCAGAATTTTATGAAGTTTTCAGTGAACAACTGCTCATTCTGAACTTCATTTCTCTTAACCAAGTCATCACTGTCCATAAGTAGGGTGAACCTATGTCCCAGTTTACCCAGGATAGTCCAGTTTATGTCTAATGAGCAGGCTCAATTATTAAGAATACCCCCTTTTATTCTCAAAAGTGTCCTGGTTTGGGAGATAAATTAGTCACCCTAACCATAAACAAAGCTCTCTTTGAAGTTAATAGATTTGTATAAATGATGAAAGCTGGAAAAATTTGATTTGTTTTTCAAATTTGTTCTTCTAAAGTCATAGATTGAGCAGGCAGGGTACGTGGAGACCAGAGCAAACCATGCCTGGGTGAGAACACGCCTAGGCCCTGTGTCTTTCTACCAGTTGCTGTCATTCTGTTTTGCATTTTTTTCTCAGAACTTCTTTGAGGATATTTTGAAATGTTTTCAGATAAACTATTTAGGACTTCAAACAAATTTCAGATTTTCTTTATAAGTTGTAATATTTAGAAAAAAAAACCCTGAAGAACTGGTTTTTATGACTTGCTTAAATTTTTGTAGAGAGTTGGGAATGGAATCAAATTTAATTTTACTTCATTGTGAAAATTATCTTGGGTCGTATGTTAGAATAGATTCTAGTCTTCTGAGGGCAATCAACAATGAATTATAAGTAGGGTATGACCAACGGATTCATTTTTTATATGGCATGGGAGAAGTTCTGGTTCTGCCAAAGTTAAAAAAACTACCAATGAGTTAAGAAACAACATGATTAAAAATATTTGTAAACAGGGTCACTACTAATTTTAAAATACTTGAGCAAGATTTTTCATAAAATTGGAAATTTCAGTTAATCATACTACTTATGTTAATTCCCTAGATGTTAAAAATTACACTTCATTGCTTGACAGACTTTTATGATTAAATACATGTTGGTTAATGTAAGGTTGCTGTGAATAATGATTTTTTTTTGTTTTTTTTTTTTTCCCCCAAAGCATGCATTAAATTGATTACTTTAAAATGCACACATGAAGTGATTCGTTCAAGGTCTTTGGGAAAACAGGAAATGTGAAGTGCTGGTGTGTTTTGTTAGGAATATTATCTTCTAGTTTGGTTCATTTATTTTCTGTGTAACAAAACTCTAAATTGTTAATTGAGGAAACACCTGTTTTACCTGATTTTCTTAAGTGCACTGGATGGATACTGAATGCCTTGAAGCAAAAGTCTTATTAAACCAAGGATCCCATGATATGGGCTACAATGGATGGATTATTGCATCCAAGAGAATATTATACTAAAACTTCACTGCATCATGGTCCTCAGGGACTTTGCTATAGAATTACTTGTAAATGGAACCATTTTATAAAAACATCCTTCTGATGCTTCAGAATTTCACAGAATTGGATCAGAAGAGATACTTTGTTATAGATAAGAAATTGATTGGAAGAGAAAAGAAATATTAGAAACAAATGGCCATTTCTTGACGTGAAAAAAGAAAAAGAAATGACAGGCCACATAGAGCCCATTTTATTTAACCTCTCTATAAACTGCCTGGAGAAACTTAAATGATAGAAATGTCCAAACTCTGTGCTGTCATTTTCTTGGCCCAATCATCATGTTATACTCCTCTGGCATAGCCATAGGTGTGTGGGCAGCATGGGACCTGAGCTATCCCAATAAGAGGACTTTGAATACTGGACTAGAAACACTTTCTCTGAAAAAGTTTGAACTTCATTTATAGCTGAAGCCATCCGACTTCTCCCATGGTAAGTTAGCTTTAGAGTAGTCTATCGGACACTTTTAGGGTAAAGTTACTGATAAAATTGCTGTGAGGATTTAATATGGAGATGCTACACTGTGAAATTTTCAAGCTTTATGATGACTTGAAAATATGGGCTTTTGGTCAATAAAACGTCAAGCTCATGAGAACAGGTTGAAGGAAGATTTTACAACCTAAGCAAGTAGCTCTTATGAGCAACGACTCAATACATCTTTGTTTTCTTTCTCCATTGCTGATCAGTTTCCATTCTCTGATTTGTCTCCACCCTTTCAGTTTGATACATGGATTGGTTTCCTTCTAGGTTCCATGGCCCAGTGCTTGGGAATTCCCTATCTATCTACCCAAGGGGCATGAGAAAACCCCATTATCAACCTTCACATGTTACTGTGGCTGATGACTGAACAGTACCCGGCTATCTCATGTTATTAGAGCAGTTTTACCTAATCATAAAGTAGCTGGATATTCCAATCATTCCTTAGTTAAGTACAAATTTCCTTTTAGGAAAACCAGATTCAGGGGCACAAGCTGTGGGAGCTTGTATATTCCAAAAATGACCACAACAAGATTTTCCCTTCAGCAGGTTTTCCAGAACTCTGCCTGTATTAGTTTGCTTTAGCGCTGCTAATAAAGACATACCCGAGACTGGGCAATTTACAAAAGAAAGAGGTTTAATGAATTTACAGTTCCACATGACTGGGGAAGCCTCACAATTATGGCGAAAGGCAAGGAGCAGCAAGTCACACCTGACGTGGACGGTGCGGTCAAAGAGAGCGAGAGCTTGTACAGGGGAACTCCTTTTTATAAAACCATCAGATCTTGTGAGACATATTCACTGTCACGAGAACAGCATGGGAAAGACTTGCCCCCATGATTCAATTACCTCCCACTGGGTGCCTCCCACAACATGTGAAAACTCAAGATTACATTTGGGTGGGGACACAGCCAAACCATGTCACTGCCACTCCCCCAGCAAAAGGCAAAGTCTAGGTCTCTTCCCCTTGAAGCTGGACGGGCTTTTGTGACTGTTTCAAAAGGAATAGAGTATGACAAAAATGATGCTATGTGATTTCCAAAGCTAAGTCAAAAAGAGGGGAGACAGCCTCTGCCTGACTCCTCCCTGTGGATACTCTCCATGAGAATCCAGCCAGTATGCCACAAGGAGGCCCAGGCTATGTGGGGAAGAACCTGGGCTCCCCCCAGCCAACAACTGGCACTAACTTCTCGCCCTGAGGGTGAGCCGTCTGTCTTGCATGTGGATCATCCTGCCGTCCATTGGGCTGCCCCTCCTAATACTGTGTGGAGCAGAAATGAGCTTTCCCTGATGAGCCCTGTCCAAACTGCAGATTTGAGAGCAAAAATAAATGATTGCTATTGTTTAAATCATTGTTTTTCGTGGTTTGTTATGCAATTGATATTAATCCTCACCAGTGTATGAGGTAGTGCTGCCATCATGCCCACTTTCTAGAGAGGAAACAAAGGCATCCCAACAGGTGAGTAACTTGTCAAGGCCACCCCAGTGATAAATGCTAGAGGCAGCTTCTAGAGTTGCCCCCGCAGTGCAGCTTTTCACAGAGGGTAGAGGACTAGCGTATCAGTTACGACTCACAGTATGGTGGTAAATAGGGTGAACTCTGGAGACAAACCACTGGAATTTGAGCATATAAATAGTGCAGAGCACTGCTCTTGATCCTGAGGGAATCAGTATGGAACAAAACAAACAGAAGTCCCTGCCCACGAGGAGCTTCCTTTCCAATGGTTTGGCGACAGTAATAAAGAGCCCTTAGCATATGCTGTGGTTTGAATATTTGTCCTTTCCAAAACTCATGTTGAAATATAATTGGCATTGTAACAATATTAAGAGGTAGGACCCTTAAGAGATGATTAGGCCATGAGGACTTTACCCTCATAGAAGGAATTAATGCCATTATAAAGGGTGAGTTTGGCTACCGCTTGCTCCCTCCTTGTCCTTCCACCTTCTGTTATGTGATTATATGGTGAGAAGGGCTTTGCAAAATGTTGGTGCCCTGATCCTGGACTTCCAAGTCTCCAGAGCTGTGAGAAATAAATCTCTGTTTTTTATAAATTACCAAGTCCCATGTATTCGGTTATAGCAGCACAAAACGGACTAAGACAGCATATAAGGCATTTAGCACAGCACCTGGCTCATAAATGAGACATGAAAATTGGTTGTTGGTATAATTATTGAACATTAAGAGAGTGTGGTTATTATTTGTGATCCTCATGCTATGAACAGTGCCACTTGTCCATTTGAGCAGTCAAATAGCTTGGATGGGTAACAACATTTGATTTGTGTGAGCAGAACGTGAATTTGAAACTGACTGAGATCATTCTAGCAAGTCATATAGTACTGGTATTTAATATTCAAATGTTATATGATGGCCTCTAGGACCTTGTGGACCTATGAAAAGGGGATTATAAAAATAATTTTATAGATATTAAAAAAGAAACTTCAATAGAAAAATAAAGTAAAATCTAGACTATCTGTTGTGTAATGGTGGGCAGGGACTGTGTTGATGATTGAAGTCAACAGATAGTTCTCAGCTTCCCAGTTTGTCAAATCTTTTCCCAGAGCTGATAAGCAGCAAAATTGGCTGGTTTAAATTTCACTTTCTTTTATTGCTCCCTTGGAGATGCTAATGAATAATAGACAAGGAGAGGCAGATAACTCAGGTAATTAGTCTGTTGTGGATGTTTAGACTTGGAAGAGACCTTTGCGATTCCTCTGATCTAGTTGCCTCATTGCAGAGTTTAGGAAACTGAGGCTTAGAAGTGCTAAGTATCCTCATGACACGTGACTGGAAGTATTGGAGCGGAAACAAACTCTTGAGGCTTTGGCTTCTGGTCCTGCACTTTATAGCTTCTCCCAATATTCACTCAAGCTTCCCCTCTCTTCTCTTCTCTTCTCTTCTCTTCTCCTCTCCTCTCCTCTCCTCTCCTCTCCTCTCCTCTCCTCTCCTCTTCTCTTCTCTCCATGTTTTCAATTCTTAATCATCTGGGGCCTATGCACAAGTAACTAAGTGAAATTAAGATTTCCTTTTTAATATTGTGGTCAGTGAACAAAGGACCAGAAAGGAGCCAGGATTTTCCTTTAGCCAGAGACTAGGAAAACCAGCCTCTGTGCACGTGCTTAGGCAACTGACTCTCCCTGGAGTGCCCAGTGCCCACTTTATTCTCACCCACCTCCTTCCCCACATAAGGAAAGACTGTTCGTTCTCATAGTCTGACTGTGATGCCATGAAGTCTTCTCTGACCACCTGGCTGAGCTATTGAGATGATTTCTTTCTCCTTCTATCTTGTATTACAGCCCCACATAGTTGCTTCTATTCTAAATTGTAAGCTCCTTTAGAGTAGACAGGCATTACAGCAGATGGGATAATGTAGTAGCAGCCATGACTACACCAATCTGTACGTGATATGATATGTATTGCATGTTCTTCCTAGTTTGGTAAGAAGTTTTCAACATGTCCCACTCAGCACTTTGCAGTTAGCCAGCTGTAAGGTATTGTCATATTTTCAGAGTGCTAGTAGCAAGAGTAATGAGTAATGGGGGAAAGTACTTTTTATCACACAATTACTAATATGCAGTTAGCATATTAAATTATTGAATTTATTCACTTTGTAAACACTTACATCACTTACTAAGTAAAAGAAAACATGTTAGACTCTGTTTTAAATAAAAAGTAGAATAAAATTACAGAGTCTTTTCTACTAGTGAATAATAATATGTTCAAACCTTATTTTCTATAATGCTTTTTCAATCCCTTCCAGGAAGGAGACGGAAGTCGAAATAGGAGTTGGAGAGGTAGGTTGTTGTAGTTTTATTTCCCTTTAGAGCCGCTCTTTGGAAACAAATGTAGAGAAGCAGCTGTGCTTGGGCTTGTGTAACTTGTAACATATGCAGCCAGGATTAAGAGCTGAGCAGCCAATGCTTTAGGGTTATCCTTTCTTTTTCTTGCCATTTTAGGCATCAGAACCTTGATTTCCATCGTCATTTGTGTCCACCTAGCTCAGATATCTAACTGAAACAATATTTGAAAGGGCAATAAAATTACACAATTATAAAGAGAGTTAAAATCTTAATTGAATAAAGTAGACCCTACACAAGAATGTGTGTGTGTGTGTGTGCATGTATTCTGAATATTTGAGATTAATTTTTCTCCACTAGGAACTAGTAAACTAGTAAGATGTAGTTTAGAGAATTTTTTTTTCTTTTCTTAGATGCTCTAAATTTATCTTGTTTTTTGCCCAGTTGTATTAATTAGGTTACTCCAAGAGTCAAATACACACTCATTTCAATAAAATGTGGTAACTTCTACAATTGAGATGTATCTAAAGATCACAGGGAAGGAATCCTGAATTTGGCCTGTGGGAACCAGAGCAATTTCTTCACAGAGTAAACTTTCAGTGGAGCGTTGAGAATGAGAAGGTGTTTTCTATATGTGCAAGTGAGAGTGGGGAATCTTAAATTGAGTGAATGGCATTGATTCAATTACTTACCCACTGAACAGTCATTTATTGACCATCTTCTACATGCCAGAAACCTCTACATGTGGTGGATGCTGTGGATACAAAAACGAAGATATAGTCCAGATATCAAGAACTTGCTTGGGGAGAAAGACACAAATAGATGATTATAAAATAAGATTGTGGGCCAGGTGCAGTGGCTCCTGCCTGTAATCCTAGCACTTTGGGAGGCCAAGGTGGGTGGATCACGAGGTCAGGAGTTCGAGACCAGCCTGACCAACATGGTGAAACCCTGTCTCTACTAAAAATACAAAAATTAGCTGAGTGTGGTGGCGCCTGCCTGTAATCCCAGCTACTCAGGAGGCTGAGGCAGGAGAATTGCTTGAACCCAGGAGGCGGAGCTTGCAGTGAGCCAAGATCATGCCATTGCACTCCAACCTGGGCGACAGAGTGAGATTTCATCTTTAAAAAAGTGTGCATGGATGCTGGGTCAGTAGCTCATGCCTGTAATTCCAAAGCTTTGGGAGGCTGAGAAAGGGAGATTGCTTGAGACCAGTGTTCAAGACCAGTTTAGGTGACATAATAAGATCCCATCTCTACAGAAAAAGTTAAAAATTATCTGGGCATGGTGGCATGTACCTGTAGTCCCAGGTACTCAGGAGGCTGATTGCTTGAGCCCAGTAAGTCAAGTCTGCAGTAAGCTATGATTGCACCATTACACTCCTGCCTTGGTGACAGAGCAAGACCTTGTCTCAAAACCAAAACTCAAAAAACAAACAAACAAAAAATGTATGCTCAGAGAATCAGAGGTATAATGGAAAAATAAAAAATGGAGTGAAGGTAGGTGAAAGCCAGCTTGGTTTGGTAAGAATATACCAATTCATGAGGAAATTTGAATGCACTTAAGAGATGGCGGATTCTATAGTGTCTTTGATGGGAAACTATTGGGAAATTTTTGCAGTTAGATTTGCTCTCATTTAATATAACAATATCACTTTCAACAGTGTGAAGGGGACAGACACAAGATATGAGACAACTGCAGTAATTCAGGCAAGAAGTAATGTACACCATGACTGGCAGAAGCAGTGAAGATGGAGAGAATAAATAAAATCTTTTATTCACAGATTTGATATAAGGTTAAAGGAGAAAAATACTTACAGAATAAATATAAATAAATGCCAGGGTTCAGGTTTTGCAATGGATGAGAGACAGAACATGTAGACCAAATACAGTCTTGAAAGGAAGATGATGATTCAATATCCTTTGGCATTTTCAGATGAATATAATCAGAGAAATTAGAGTTAAGAGTCTGAAGATCAGAATAGTGCTATGATTAATTTCGGTTGGGGAGGTAGAAGAGAGCTGGTGGTAGGTGATAACACTGCTTGATAACTGTATGTAGGATGAAAAGAAAAGAGAGACAAGGATAGAATTTGAAGAAGCTTCAGAACATAAAAGGAGGGTAGGAGATGATGAGCTTAAAAGGATGCTGGAGAGCAATAGCCACAGAAAGGAAGAGAAAAAAGAGAGTTTCATGTTAGAAACCATGAGAGGACAGTGTTTCAGTGAAGGATTTAGCAACAATATTAGACTTCAGAGAGATCATGTAAGGTAAAAGCTAAAACTATTGGATATTCTTTTGTCTTTTTTTTTTTTCTGCATCCGCAAGTGCTCAGGCTTTATTTACAATGCCAACACTGCAGGGAATGAACAGCCTCCATTCGGGCCTCTCTGGTCAAAACCACCTTTTTAAGTCAGAGGCTCAGGCCCAGGCCTCCCAGGTCATGGTACTCTGCCCTGAAGCCAGAGAAGCTGATGGACTGGCGGGCCAGGCTGGGCAGGTTCATGAGGCAGGCGGTCTGCATGGCAGTTAAGTCAGGGACAGTCACCAACAGCCAAAGCTGGGGATGCTGCCACAAAAGTAGACATGTGGGCATGCTGGGAAGAAGAACGGGTCGGTTTTGCAGAAGGGGTAACAACCTAGGGTGTCAGGGATTGTGGGCTGATGTGACGGACCCGCAGGGTCCACTCCAGGATCTCCAAGTGATCCTCCATACTGCTATATCTGAAAATGTCACACGTTCTGTCCCGATGTCCCCAGGAATCTGACTCCATCAATGGTGGCCTGGTAGGGTTTGATGACTAGCTGGAGCATGGAGTAGGCAGTGGCCAGCGGGAACATGCAGGGGTGGAGGGGCTGCTGGGGCAGTGTGTAGTTGGTGGGATCAAACTTGCCAGGAATCACCTCCACCGGCACTGAGGCGCTCAGCTGCAGGAGGATCTCATCCAGCATCTTCGTGACCTCCACGCTGGCTGCCTGGGTTTTCTTGGTGAGGTACTTGGCCTTATTGATAGAATCTCTGCTCTGGGTGCTGTGGCTGAGGGGTTTGCCGGCAAGGATGACCCGGGAGACGTGGGCGGCGCTGTACTGCTCCCCTTCGTCCCCAAGCTACCCTGTCACCACGTCCACCAACAACTGGGTGCCCAGCAACCACTCGCCCCCACCTCCACCCAGGCCCAGTCCAGACACCAGCAGCAGGAACCTATCTGTGTCAAGCAGGGGTGTGGGCTTCTGGGGAACGAGGTCAGCAAAGCAGTGGTCTTCCATCAGAAACTTCCCGTCGTCTCTCACGGAGCCAAACACGGCCAGGACTGTCCCTGTAACCAACTTTGACACGTCAATAGTGCCTTTTGGTTTGATACGCTGCAGTTCGTCTTCCAAGACCAGCTCGTCATCTGGGTGGATGTACTTGCTGCGAGGAGGCTGGTGGAGCAGGTTGTGCTCCTAGCTGATCTCCTGTAGGATGGAGGGCTGCAGCTGCATGGACTTGAACAGAGTGCCCGCCAGACAGCACTTCTCCTGGGGCTGCAGCTCACACAGTTTCTTCACTCCCACTCCCCTGCCCCAGTGCTGCTGGGCCCGCTTCTCCAGGAAGGGTCTCATTTGGATGAGGCGGGTGGCATAAATATGGGAGTACTGCTGGCTAAAACCGTGCTCTCCGCGAGGCGCGCCGCATCCCCAACTATTGGATATTCTAAATGGGTCATTGATGGACATGATATAAGTTCCTTTCCGTAGAGTTCTGTGCACTTCTGTTTATTCCTTGACCCATTGTGACTTCCTGTGTGTTATAGTGGGTCAAGGAATAAACAGATGTGCAAAATTGAGATTTTGAAAGTGAATTTCCTTTCAAGTTATAGAAACTTGTAGGCAAACAGTAGAGCATATTTAGGGTAGTGCCTATGGGGTGTTTGCATGATTAAAGAAGACTCTTAAGAGATACGGTGATGATGTTCATAGGTTTGCTTAGTGAGGGAGAAGGAACCATGGAGAAGGGAGGCTGAAGGATGAATAAAGGAGTGGGGATAATTGAGTGAACAATAGCTCAGAGAGGCAGAGGGATAGAGAATGAAGTTGCTGATTCGGTTTTGCTTGTCCCATGCTTTTCTTGTCCTGTAACACACTAAACTAGGCAGGACGCTTCTTTGTAAAACCTGAATATTAACTTGGTTTCTGTATTTATCTCCGCGGTGTTGAATTGAAAGAAACACAGTCTAGCCACCAAAAAAGTAAGTACTTTTTTTTATTGGTGTCCCTCTAAAAATGCCCAGGGCAGTGATAGTACCGTCCTAGGTTTGAGCAAAACTTTAAAAATTTCTCTTTTGACATCTCTTTCCCTTGACAATTTTTTTTTCACTTATTACAGCTGCATTTACTACATTTTTCCATAGTATATTATTGGACAATGAAACAGACTACCCTTCCTTTTTCAACCTTTCTTTCTCTTCCCAAAGTCACATGCTTTTGAATCTGGCATAAAAATCTCTCCTGCTCCCTCTCTACTTTCCAAAAGAAGTTCGTTCGCCCTATTAGCGTGAGGACTTGATGATGGATGGAAGAGAGCAGACAGGCACATGGAAATAAGAGGAATTAAAGCCAAATAACCGACCCACTAGTTGTCAAACTTGAACATTCATCAAAAACACCTGGACAGCTTGTTAAAGCCCCCGTTACTGAACTGTACCCCCAGAGTTTCTGATTCACTAGGTCTGGGCCGGGGTCTAAAAATTTGCATTTCTTTAGGTTTCCATGTGTTGCAGATGCTTTTGTGGGACACACTTTGAAAAACCACTCAACTAGCTCGCTTAATAAGCAGCAAATCAGAGCAGACTTGGGAGCAATGGAATAAGATTACTAACATGATGTATGAGGCACAGTCTTTATTACAAACAAAAGGGCAAGTCTGCTTATTAGAAGACCTGAAACAAGATTTGCTTGATGCTGAGCTCCTGACTGGCCCAGGGTCATTTACTCCTTGCAGGGCTTCACTGGGTCCACAGTTTGATAAAGAGGTACATATAGGAGTGGTAACTGGCTGAGCCAGATGTTAGGACTGGAGGGATTCAAAGATGGACAGGGAGGCAGGCTTTTACAAATTAGTTTTACAAAGGACAAGCAACTGAGGCAAGTGAGGTAAAAATTAGTATTTCAATATTTTCCCCAGAGAGTCTCAAGAAGTTCTGTGACTCATTCAAATGTAGTTTTGCAGCCAGACATAATTTTCTGACCCTTTAAATGAATGTTTTTTTCCACCTACAATGTGTCTATTTACAAGCAATTACATAGTTTATGAGTCTAATGTCTATGATAGCTTTACCAATTTTGAGAAGTAATAAATTCCCAAATGCATGTCTTAATCTATGTAATTATGTATAACTTTAGTGAAATTGAAGCCATACATTTCTAGTTCAAGTTAAACAATCAAATTTCCATATTGTTGAATAGCTAAACAGATTTTATGCTTATGATATCCCTTAAGAACTTGTTAATGTACATTTTACAATGTTGTGTTCCACAGAAAACATTGACTTATGTCCAGGTAAACAGATGCCAGAGCAGGAAAGAATATTATGGGAATGAGTCTTTACTTTCATAAATTCTCATATAATTTTAACACAGGTGAAAAAACATGTCTCATTTCCCTTAAGATTTACCTTTTCTAAGTAAGTAGTATTTAGAATTTCATGTTACTGTATCTATTGCTATGCAGTTGAGCAAGTTAGATTGTAAGGAAATAACCATATTGGAGAGAAGAGAAAAACAACAGACACATAATCACCTAAACTTTGGACAAACCTCTGAAATGGAAGCCAATCTAGCAATGAAATCACAATGAAATTATAAATTTATGGAGGAAAAGCTGGGAGGTTAATTTTACCCTTTAAAACCTCAATGAAGCACAAAATCCAGGGGAAAAACTAATAATTATGACGAAGAATTGTAAGATTTGGAACATCAACTCAGCAAATGAAGACATTACCACATGGCAGACATTAGCCAATAAAAGGTATCCAATCACTCTAAAATGAGCTCATAACACAAAATGTGAGCACTGTGGATTTCCAGAGAGATGGTGCATTTATTAAAAAAATCCATTTATTACTTTCTGCAACTGAACTCATCCAATGCACATTTACTGAGCATAGACAATGCATGAAGAGCACAGACAATGGGCTTGCACTTTGTGTGAAGTGCTTAGGAGGATTAAAGAATAAGTTAGATACAGGTCCTGACCTTAAGGAGCTTACAGTTTTTTTTAGAATGTGTGACTGAAGGGAAAAGAGATGAATAAATAACCATAAGGTAAGGTGAGACACCAAAGATAAAAAGCAACTCTTTTGACAAGGCAGAAAAAAATGAGTATGAGAAACTGGGGAGGAGGCAAAATTTAAGATGACCTTCAAGAAGGAGAAGCAACTGAACTGAGCTTTATGGCATGCATAATAGTCTTTGATTTTTTTTATTTTTAAATTTTCTTAAAGTATATACTATATCATTACACTGAAAATGCCACAAAATACACCTACAAGTGGCAATTTAATGTAAAACCAACACACTTTAACATGTGAATCAAAGCATAGTACATAGGAGTATAAAAAGATTGGTGGATATGGGTGATATACCAGACAGAAAGTTTATGCACTAGCAACAAACCTCTCCTGTATCTCAGTGGCTTAACATAACTACAGTTTATTTATTATTTACACAAAGTTGGGTGCAATCTGCTCACTCTTTAGCAACTGTTTGCCATGCAGTGTCTCAGGGACCTTCTCTCTAGTATTATCACAGAGCCTCCTCTCTGATCGCTGTATCAGGAAAGAGAGTGCTAGTGGATTCATCTTGACAATTAAATACTCTGGCCTGAAAGTGATATTTGTGGCAATGAGTCACAGGCTATTGGCCAAAATTAGTCACATGCCTGTGAGTGCCTTCAAGTGTTCAGAAAAGTGTAGTTCTCCTGCATCTTCAGATGGGGTTGGATGTAGGTGGGATGTGGCAGAAGATGAGGTTGGAATGCCAGGGTTAAATCAGATTCTGAAAGACCTGATGTGGTTTGATAAGAAATTTCACCTTGGTTTTACATGTAGTGGAAAAACAAAGGTTTTGAATAGGGTAGATATAATAGGCACTGTGCAGAAAATGACTTTGGTAAAAAGCACAGAGGGTTGTTTGGAGATAGGCAGAACCTTTAGAAGACTCATGGAGAAGCTGGAGCAAGTAATTGGGTTCCAACAAATGCAGTATTAAATAATAGCATGACTGGAAAGGATGAAATGGATTCAAGAAATTTTCACAGGTAGGTTTAATTGGAATTACTTGATATAATGACTGAAGGAGAAGGAAGAGTTAAATATAATTCACCTTTCTATCTTGGTTTACTGAGTGGGTGGTGATGCTGTTAACCGATGAGATAACCATTTACTCAGAAGCAGCAGAAGACTTGGGGTAAACTTGATTGTGATCCTTGCAAGAAAATCACTTGGAAATATTGACCAAGCAGTCACAAATACATTTTTGAATCAAAGAAGAGAGGCTAGAGCTAGACATGGAAATATGGAAATACAGTAGTACACCCTTATCCTTGGGGGATATGTTTCAAGACCTCTGGTGGATACCTGAAACCAGAGATAGTAGTGAACTCTATATATACTATGTTTTCTTCCCTATACATACATGTCTGTGATAAAGTTTAATTTATAAATGGGGCACAATAAGAGATTAACAAAAATAATGAATAATGAAATAGAACAATTATAACAGCATACTGTAATAAAAGTTATGTGAATGTTCGCCTTCTCTCTCTTTCTCAAAATATCTTAATATTTCCAGGCCATGGTTGGCCATGGGTAACTGAAACCCTAGAAAGCAAAACTGCATATAAGGAGGAGCTACTGTACTCGGCCTCAAGATGACAATGGAGGCTGTGGGGTTTCCTAGGGAGAAGAGGCTGAGGATGAAACTCTGGGAAACCTTCACTGTGTGAAAAGGTGGATGCAAAGCCCAGGTCTGCTCATTTCTAGAACAGAAGCTTTGTATTAGCCTAGGGCTGCTGTAATGGAGTATCACAAATGAGGTGGCTTAAACCACAGACATTGTCTCACAGTTCTGGAGGATAGAAGTCTGAGATCAAGGTGTTGGCAGGGTTGGTTCCTCCTGAGGGCTGTGAGGGAGAATCTGTTCCATGTCTCTCTCCTGGCTTCTGGTGATTTGCTGGTGATCTTTGGTGTTCTTTGGCTTTAGCTAAGTCACTCTGATCTCTGACTTAATCTCCTTGTGGTGCCCTCCCTGGATGCATGTCTGTGTCTGCATTCACATTTCCCCTATTTATAAGGACACCAGTCAGATTGGATTAAGGCCCACACTAATGACCTCGGTTATCCTGATCATCTGCAGACACTATTATCAAATAAGGTCACATTCACAGGTACTGGGGTTAGGACTTCAACATACGAATTTTGGGGTAACAAATTCTATCCGTAAAAGGCTTCTTCTACCCTTCCTTCTAGCATGATTTGGACTAGGGAGAAAGAAGCCAGACTGCAATAGGCTGATAATTAATAAGAGATTTTTAAAAAGCCAAGGCTGGGAATGTAAACTATTCATTTGGAACTACATCCATTACAAGTCAAATGATGAGGCCAAGGGCTCCGAGGCTCATACAATTTCCAGAACAAACTACTTTACAGTTTGCCAAAGAATCATTCAAAGTCTATGGTATATTAAGAGTGCTTGCTTGCTGCAAGATTCTTTCTTCAAACTAAAACACATGGGCTTGCTTGTTTGGCAAAGAATGCATATATCCCTAGAAGATGAGCTAGTAATCATTTGCTTTGCATTTAGTGTAATGTGCTCTTTTCTGATGAAACTTGGAAGTTTGAGTTTGAAAAATGATGTGTCTAAGAGAGTATGGACTAAGCAATTTTAGATATGGCAGAGCAATAAAAAACATTCTTGCCATAGATTCATTGGAGGTGCAAGGACACAGATTAACCTTGGGAGGTATATTATAGCATTTATTTTTTCAAAAGAAAGGAAAGACTTGGTATTTAAATTCTTGCTTTCATTTGAGGAAGGAAAAATATAAATCTTGGGATATCTGAAAAATATTAAAATGTTCACAGAATTAACCGTCAGTGATAATATCAAATGTCACATTTCTACTCCATCTCATATTGGGAAAAACTGATGTAACCAAATGGTGGTATATCAGGCTTTTTCCCTAAGCATTAAGGTGTGTGAATTTTCTACCAAAAATTTTGGGTATTAATATGGGTATTCAATTTTGTTTTGGGTCTTAAATGAGGTGGTTTTGTGATTTGCAGTTGGATTTAACATAAAAACAAAGGAATTGAAGTATTTTTGTAGCAGAATTTTAATAGTATCTATTTTTCAATGACATTTCTTTATCTTCTTTTTTTTTTGCTTTAAAAATGATACATGTTGAGAGAAGCTAATTGAATACATTTTACATTAAAATCAGTGATGCTTTTACATTAAAGTCAGTGATGTATAATGCCTAAACATTATACATTAAAATCAGTGATGCTTCTACAGAATCATGTTCTGAAAGAGCACTTTCATATCTTAAGGGTTTTTGTTCTTTTACACAGTTCATATGAGTGGAATATACTGTTCTTGGAAAAAATAATGATAATGTAGACAGATATTGAACTTATCTCTACTCTGATGGAAGTTCAGTGTATGTTGCTGATTATGTATGATACATTTTCCATAAATAGGCACAGAGTGACCCTAGTGGAAACTGAGCTCGCAGGGTAATTGTGCTCAGTATTGTTTCCCTATCATGCATGCCTATCATTCTATTCTCCAGTTGGTCTTGGAGACTTCACTGTTGCTTCTGAATCTGGTATTAGGAACTGAGCTCTTTATGGTTTGCCTTGTTTCGACAAGTGTAACAGCATCTCTCCTTATTTCACCCACAGTTCTACATTATTCTGATGGCAAAAGGATTAAAACTTCTTTTATGAGAAAACACTAAAAATGTTAACTCAGAAGAAGGTCTGTGAAAAGAACACTGAACTCGGGATCAGAAAACTTGAATCATTTAGGTGCTATTTAGCCTTGTTAGTCTACTTATGCGCTGCATTCTTGGACAAGATATTTGACTCCTTAGTAATTCATTAATTCAGTAAGCCATTAACTCATTCATCTATTCATCTACTCCTTTTCACCAAGCATTTATTGAATGTTCCCTGTGTTTTAAGCACTGTGTTAAACACAGGATGGTAAGATAAAAATCAGACATTCCTTTAAAGGCATTCACAGACAAATTAGGAAGAGTTAAAAAATTATGATAGGAATGATATGTTACAGTAGAGATAATCATTAGTAGAATAATATGATTTCTATTGCTTTTTTTACTTTTATAAGTTTACAGTTCTAATTCTATAAAAGTTCTAAAAGTTATTCACATACCTTTTGACTTTGGGATAAAACAA
This sequence comes from Piliocolobus tephrosceles, assembly GCF_002776525.5. NCBI lineage: Eukaryota > Metazoa > Chordata > Mammalia > Primates > Cercopithecidae > Piliocolobus > Piliocolobus tephrosceles. Next base: position 90,085,310 of record NC_045437.1, on the reverse strand, counting down.
ACCTAGAAATACAAAGATAAAAAAGTAAACCTGTTCCTGTACTCAACGGGCCACTGGTTTAGAAGGAAAATGGATGGGTAACTGAATGCATGTGTGTGTGCGTGTGTGTGTGTATACCTTATTGTGTCTTTGGAGTCCTTGGCCTACAGCATTGGTCTATTACTGCAGGCATCCTACGTTCATTTGAATGAATGTAATTCGTTCAAAGTAAGGAATTTGAAGTGAGTGGCAGCATGAGTGGTGCTAGATGGAGTAAGGAAAGAGACACAAAACTTTGTAATTCTCATTTCCATATGTGGGTCAAAATGGCAAAGGAAGTCAGAGAGGCCAGAAAGCAATAACACTCCAGAAAAGTACTTGGTATTCCTTCCTGAACCCAAAGAAAATTTATAAAGAGTGTAGGCAGTCCATGATTTACAGAAATATATGGTCAAAAATGAGTCATAATAATGAACGTTTCTTGTTTTCTAAATGGCTATAGATTCCATTTAGGCCCTAGTAGAGTAATTACCTTATAAGACTAAAAATTCTCTTTAGATAGTCTTGATGGTTAATACACACTACTCTAGAAGTCTACTTCGAATACTTTTCAACCACGATTTTAACAAAAAGGAACTAATAATATTTCCACAGGTAGACTTTAAAAAAATGTAATAGAGATCATATGATTGACATACTTCCTCTGTTTAATCACACAAACATAATCCAACTCAAGAATTTCAGAGTTAACTTAATACAGTGAATTAGTTTCAAAGTATTGGAAGGGCTGGGGCACTGATTGAGTAAGGTTACCTAGAAAGTTGTACCTATATTAAGCCACTACTACCCATAGGCCTAGAAGTCCAAAGGAGAAAATAGTGTTACCTACAGTCCATATGCAGGTGAGATTGTTGAAGTTGAAATCGGGTTACCTGAGTAGAACTTGGAGCCACATATACCTATCATTGTTATGGCTGCTACTGCCTTTAGAAGCTGGGAAGAAAATGGCCTCCTTCTTTCTTCAGTTTTCTTCCAGTGCTTGCCTTCCATTGGCAAAAATGTAACAGAAAGTCAAGGGAACTTGGGAAAAATAGCTTTGCTGGCTCCCTGTCCGTGAGGTACAAAAAAGGCAGAGAACAAAGGAGGAGCCGGGAGACAGCACCCCCTCCAGAACACATGTCATTGTCTCTTCTGTCTTTAATAATCTGTTAATTTTCCTGAAACTCCTTCATCACTATGATGCAGGGAAGGGAAGAGTGAGTTAACTAAGGGAAGGAGGAAGATGTTACATAGCGACAGCTCCTGAGAGAAGAGAAAGGAAATTAGGCAGAAAGGTCTGAGAAGAGGGAAAACAGAAAAGGCATATGAATGGCAAGGGGTCAGATAAGAGTTCTGTCAAATGTATGCTTAATCGGGCTCAAACCCTTTGGGTTGGAGTAAAGTGAAGGCTAACAGAAAAATCTAGTTAAAATTGTGGAGTTCATAGATAAGGGGAGGGGTTAAGCTTGATAGTTGCTTCAGGTACTATCCTGAGAACTTTCCAAATTCCTTGAAGAAATCCCATGTTTATCATGGTACAACACTAATATGGCAGCACATGGTTGGTCAATTAGAAATGCTGAAGGAAGCATTAGACAAGTGCATTAAATAATGCCCCTGGTTGCCCATGGCCCATGAGATTATCTAGGGATTCCATAATTTCTAGAGTGTCCTGTTATTAAGAGAATCAGTGCAATGCAAGAAGCCTGGGGTTGGGACAAGGATGCTGCAGAGTACAGGGACTGTGATTTAGGAGGTTACAGCAGGATCTAAGGACTTTGGGAATAGTTACTACCATGAACCCTCTGCCTCCTCTCCACACCCCCAAAGCACTAGGCAGTACAAAGCACAAAATATTGCACACTAGAACAGGGTGCTCAATAACCTGATACAAAGGGGAACAGACCAGCAGAGGCCAGCAAAGACCCAGATGCTAGTATGTAAGTCAACATGAGAACATGGGATTATCCTTTTATAGCCAGAGAGGACCTTGGGAAAAAGAAAAGGAGGTAAGATCACTTGAGAGGGAGAGAATCAGCTTTAGTACAGAGTTTTAAGCACTATTTTTTTTTTAAAGCAATTTAAAGTTCAAACTGGAAGATTACAACATGGATATACACAAAGCAAGATAAGGTGAGTTACATGGCAGTGGGGGGAATTCACACTGTAGAAGCTTATTCTTTGTCATGTCATGCTTCTGATATTATGAAAGATGTACTACTTGTAATTGGTTATAATGAAAGTCAACATTTTTCCAATTGAACCCTTTTTAGAATAGAAAGTTTAAGATTTCAGGCTGGGTGCAGCAGTGCCAGCCTGTAGTCCTAGCTACTCAGGAGGCTGAAGTGGGAGGATCATTTGAGGCCAGGAGTTCAAGGTTGTAGTCTGTGATGACCGTGCCCGTGAATAGCCACTGCACTCTAGCCTGGGCAACATAGCAAGATCCAGTCTTTAAAAATTAACAAATAAAAGATTTCAAATGGTCTGTGATATATAAAGTAGAATAGTTCCAGAAAATTAGTTACTTTCAAATTATTGATATTTATTATTTCCTGTGATGTAACATGGTTAAAGCTAATTTTCAGGATAAAAGTTTCATTTTGTAATTATTCATTATTTATACTCTGATGGGGATGGGATTTGGTATTCTTAAGACTCTACTGAAAACATGACCTTTTGTTCTGAGAAGCTCATAATTGGAAGTGATTCATTTATTTACAAAGATAGGGTTATTGTAGGAACAAAAGGATAGTCTTTATTAAAGTTTATAAGCCAAAGGACATGAGATTATTTCCATTCGTCCCCATCTTTCTATAATGCTTTTTGTAATGGGAACAAATATTAAAATGATCCATTTTTGTCTAAAAAGGTTATATTCAGATTTGGACAACTTAATAAATAATAGAGAACTCCTAGGTAACCCACCAATAATGGGATCTTGACCCGAAAGGTGTCAAACCACTTTGAAGTAATCCAAAAGCGCATCAATTGTATTTTTGTATATTTTATTTATGTTTGTGTGAACTACCATATTAAATTGCATTAAATAACTACTTAAATAAGAAAAACAATAATTTAGAAGTAAAACTATTTTATGTTTGGGCTTAGACTCCTCTAAGCAATCTGTACAGACTATTTGTGTCCGTACATGCATGGTGATCTCAAAATGAATTCATTTATCGTTTTATGCATTAACTTCTCAGGCTGCTTGGGTATCATTCTCTGCTGGCTATTATATTATCAGGTCACCATCGTGCTAAACTGTAGGACATGTTAGCTGATAATTCCTGAAAAGTGCTTACTTTTGAAATAAAGAGCAAAGCAAAAAAAAAAAAAAAAAAAAAAAAAAAAAAAAAAAAAAAAAAAAAAATCAAGCCACAATGCTGACTGAAAAAAATATTTATATTTATATGAAAGCCCTTAGCTAGATTCTCAGACACATCACTGTTTAAAATGCAGTCACCTGACAAAAACAGTTCTAATTATTACCCCCTTGGGCGAACATTTTTCAGAGTGACTGGCTAAAATGCACTCCAGCTCATAATTTCTGTCTCTGACAGTGGAAGACATAACCTAGTTTCCTCTAATGCAAAAGTCTCTAATCTAGAGGGCAAGACCCTGCTCAGTATAACACTGAAGGGAGAAAATGCAATTTGAGCACAAGGAAATTGCACACATAGTTGGATAGTTCTACCACTCTCGGTTTTTTTTTTTTTTTTTCTCCTTGGGTTTAAATGTCTTGTTTTATTTTATACTAAATTATGACCTGGCTGAAATTGCTATGTTTTCTTTGTCATATTCTAGAAACCTCTTACTATAAAAGTGAAGGTTATGCGATAGTTCCATACTTTCATTTTTTAAGGGGGTGGGAGTGCTCACATTTTGACAGTTCAGCAGTGAAAATATTAAAAGTTACTGTGCTTGCTACAGCAATATTTTTTCCTTTGAATAATAGCTCTTTTGTCTTGGCAAATGGGGCATATATACTGCATTAGAAAAAGGTAATTAAATCTTTTTGAAATGACAGAAGTGCAGATTTTTTGATTTGGACTAATCAGTAACAATTTCATTGTTGAATCTCTGAACGAGCAAACTTTTATTATTGTTGGGAGAGGTGAATTAACCTCAAATTGTTCTGGTTCACTTCACAGGCGGTGGCTGAGTAATACATCACCCTGAAACAACTGATAAGCCAGAAGACGAAAGAAGTTTCAGGGAAGTCAGTCAGAAGTCTTGGAAGGAATGCGGCTATGGGAGGGCATTACTGGGAATTTTCATGAACAATTTTATTTCTGTGAATTGGAGAGTCATTGCCCCTTTCCCATCTCTTTCTGCTGACAGCTGCTGCTTACCTCCTTCCTTCCAGCTGGGAGGGCAGCCGCATGGCTGCGTATGCCGCTGACGCCAGGATGGCTCCTTAGCGAGCAACCAGGGCATCAGTTTCCTCCTGGAGACTGCACATGTCACCTTCACGTCTCATGCATCTTCCATCATTTATGTGAATATATCAAGAGGCTCTGGTAGAAGGCACTAGGCTATGAAAGTGCAGTCTAACCGGTGACTGAGAACAAAGGCCGCCTTCAGCTAGGAATGATTCGCTACTGTGGTAAAAAATACTTTCTTTTTTCCTCCAAAATGACTTTGAATTCTAAAGATTTAATTAATAGCCTTTCTTATTCAGGAAATAAAAGTGAAAGGATAGCATAGAGAAAGGGTTATTTAAAGAAACTGATTTTCATAAACATTTATAAAATAATGGTATACAAAGGCATGACAATATCATAGTATGAACTTGCAATTTCAGGAGGAAGATTTGTCTCCAACAATTCTCAAGTGTGCCATCATAACTTATTGCTCCTGAATTCCTCAGCTTCCATCAGACAATAACATGGTCTGATCAATCTTATCCCAAATGCTGGGTGCCAGTTGGAACAAAATTAGGGTGAATTATTTAAAAGGTGCTGTGACAATAATCTAACAGGTACCTTAAAATACCCTTTGTGGCTCATTTACCTGTTTATTCCAGTGAGTTAATAAAGAAATTTTATAGTGCATCTCTAGAAAACAGAAACATCTATCTTATTTTTTCAATTATTATAAATATCAAACTTTTTTCTAAAAGATATTTGTTTTCCTAACACTCTATATTGTTTATGTCCTTGGGAAGCAAATAAGAATAAGAAACAGGATTGGGAAATAATTTGTGCTGAACTAACCCAGAAATGGTAGTGAAACACCCCCACCTCTCCCTTGCTCTGGCCTATCTAGGAAATTGGCCTGATCTACCAAAGTAGCACTGAAAATGTAGAGAAATAACCCAGAAGCCCAGAATGGTTATCATTGGTGCCAATTCACTGAAGCTCTGTTGGACAAAATTTTAAGGAAATTCAATTGTCAGACTATGGACACATTTAGCAGTTCCTTCTAGATACTCAGAGTATTCTATTTTAAGAATACTCTTAAAAAAGAAAACCTAATATATTTAATATAGTATTTTAAAATTGTCACTAAAGAATACGTTCTTTGAATGCAAGAAAATAGTTCACAGTGAAGAATAGTTATATACTGAATACGATGCTCTGAAACTATTTGAATATTAAGATTATCATTATTAATATTATTTAGAGTCCATAGGAATTTGTCGCAATCTATTCTTTGTTCTATTTTAACCTCACAATGTTTTCCCTAGAAGAATTTTAGAAATAGTATATCAACAGGCTTGCTTTTAAGTGGTTTAGTCAGACTTGTCTTTCATAAACTGAATAGTTTCTAAATATTTCCAGGTTTGATTGTCTGATATTGTCAGCATAATTATGAATACTTTTAGAAGTACTGGGTCAACAAGGTCTTGGATATTTTTTAACATGACTCTATTAACTGCTTTAAAACGCATACAATTCTAAAAAGAATTTTAAAATTAACTAAAATTAATGGCCAATCCGTTTAGTACTAGTTTTATACCTACCATTTATTGAGGGCTTACTATATGCCAGGCACTTTTTTCAGTGCTATACGTGTATTATTTCCTTTGCTCCTCAACATAATCCAAAGAGAAAGTTAGCATTATTCATTCATTTCTCTAGACGAGGAAACAGAGCTGGAGACAGCATACGTAACTTGTGCAAAGGCATATAACTGGTAAGTAGAAATAAGTATAAAAACCTAGGTAGCCTGGTACTGTGTTCTTTGCACTTACGTTTTGTTTACTTCTCCTTGTTAATATTGACTTAAAAGTATGTTAATATATGAGACTTTTTGAAAAAAACGTAGGAGTAAAACTCAGTGACAGGAGAAATAAAAATGGCTTTGTAATCCAGTGATCATGGTTTAAATTTGAAGCTTAAATTTGAAGCTTGGTAACAGTGTGGGAATATAGTGCACCTTCCTAAACAGAATATGCCATTTTCGTGCGGAAATGCTAAATAAGAGACACAGAAGTAACTGACTCAACAATTCCATAGACAATGGGAATATTATATTTTTCTCTTGCATATTAATGAGATTTCTATGTTAGAACAAGATAACATAATACATTTAATTAAAATCCTGACATACTGATACCAAAGCTAATATTATACGCTGAGAATATTTTTTAAAATAGATTTCTTTTTGAGAAAAGAAAACTGGCTTTTTAGGAAAAAAATACTTACTGGAGTTTCACTTTTTGATTAAACTGGTAAATAAATTCCATGATGAAAATTACTTTGGTAAAACTGACCTAAGATGTAATTTGAAGAATTAAAAACTGTATGAATTGTGAGTTTTCCAATAAGAATTTTATTTTGACCTAAATGATATCCAATAGATCAAGTTAAACCTTGGTGCGTTTTCAACAAAACAGAAGCACCTTGGCCTCTCAGCTGGTGTCAGACAAGAAATACTTTGTGCGGAGCCTTTATTTGACAGAGTTAGGCTACCGCAGTTGCCTGAGGTCTCCTTGGTCTACTCCTGATTCTCTATTACTGGCAAAGATAAAAGCACAAAAAGTGGAAGTTTCTTCTGAACAGACTATTTTCATTTGTAGACTTCATAAATGTCAGGAAGTAAGAGTAGATGCAACTCATATCCCGGATTCGTTTTTAGTAATAACATGCAGCAACTGAAATGCTGCTAAAATTTTTGTTAAAAATGAGAAAACATGTATTGTTTCTCACATTTGTTCTTTGGGGAAAAACAATTATTATTTTGTTATTAGAACCTGTAAAGTAAAATCTCAGTGAAGTCCATGTACACAAATCAGTGCAAAACTAACAAAAATTTTACATAAATGTCCTATCAACGGGAACAAATTTCTCACAATTCCAGATTCACTTTCTTCAATGAATTTCCAATCAGATCTAAATGGTCATGCTTGGGAGAATTTATTTTACACATATATGCACACATACATATAACAGAGAGTGGTTTGGGTTTTTAATTAATAAAATGACCAAGGCCAGCAATTACTATTTTATTTAGCATTTTACTTCAATCAAACACTATTTGTGTTTTCTACTCACTTCTGTATAGACCACAGTAAACATGTGGAAGGCATTTTGCATGGCAAGTTTGTGTATTGCAATTTTTGAGCAATGCAAACATCCCCCTTAAATAAACGAAAACAGATCCCAGAAAGGGTATGCTTCCAACACATTCCCCAAAGATCTGAGTGCCGCTGTGCATTCTTGCTCAATTTAAACAAACTAAACTTCAGTTAGTCTCCCCTCCCCTAATGGGCACCCCCACTGGGAACATTGTTAGGTTACCACCATGGACAAGGCCTCAGTACAGCTGGATATGTAAACAAGACCATAATCCGCATGAAAGAACTCTCAGAGTTTTGGCAGCACTCACAGTGTTGTTAACATATTGTGCCAAAGCAATAACAAAGCCATCATTTTTAAGTTTGTTCACGGATTTGTATTAATCAAGAAATTTTCCAGAAATTACTTCTAAATGAGGAAACTTCCAGAAAGTTACCATTTGGCAAGAAGGCTTCCAGATGCCTTTTTTTTTTTTGCTTATCTGCAACATATTTTTCCAAATAAATTACAAATCTGTGGACGTTCAGTTGAGACAGAAAACACATTGCTGCTGTGTTGGTGGAAGGAGGCTCCCTTCAGTTCATTTCCTGCTTCATCAAAGCCTGGCTAGTGCTTAGATCATTTTTGCTTGTTAAAGAGGAGGTGGCCAGACCATCTAACTTAGCATTCTGGTGATAAATATTAAGTATTGATATTTGAATCAGAAAAGCAATGATTAGGTTACAGTTAGAACTGCAAACTAAGCACTTAGGAAAAGACCAAGAGAAGGCTGCTGGACCTTTGTTAAAATTTAGTTGTTGGTTTTTATTCGCATATTAGGTGATCGATCTCTCAATTCCAATGTTCTTCAATGTAAACCCTTATTTTCAAAAATTGTGCAGAAGCAAGGCTTCTGTGAACTACTGTGACTGCTCTGTAGGAGAAAAGAGGCAGAGATAACAGTGCAATTAAAGATGACTAGTAGGACAAACCTAAAAGTTTTATTTTTCAACACTGGATCCTTCTTTAAATATTTACAGTAGTTTTTAATGTGATTTTTAAAATCCTGGGCAAAACAAACTTTTAAAGTGTGCTTAATATTTAAAATACACGTGCCTTACAGAGGGCATACGTGCGGCTCCAGTGATGGTTGTTCTATGTGGGCTCGCAGACTGTGTTGAGAGCTGAAGATTCGTGAGTGGGTTTTTCACCAGTGGTCTTGGAAATTATGGGTCACTTCAGGAGATCCAGGTCAGTCCACCAAAAGCTAATCCAAGCTCGAATGGCCAAAGCAACTGGGCAAGCACGTCTGGCTTAACTTCAAGTCTGCCCAGGAGTCTTCAGGATCCAAGCCAAAAGAAGTCGCTTGCCTCAGGTTTTGATTGTATTTAATCATTTATTCACGCTTATGATACCTTCTGGATGACACTTTTATTATAAGAAAAGAAACTCTTCAAAATAATAACTAATAGTAAATAAGCTCTTTCTCCAGCTGAAGACCACCCCTAACTCCCAAACTAATCTGAACTAAATACATCTTTGTTTCTTTTCATGGTGCATTGTTTTAAGCCCCAATATAATATGTTTATATTCTGCCTTGTTTTAAAGTTACTTGTGTTCATTTCTTACCTTTCCTTTGACAAATGTACTGTTCCTGGCTGTCTCCCCAAGTATCAAATACGGGGCTTTGCACATAGTGGACTTTGCATGAATGCTTACTTAACTGGTTTGAGAGTATTGTTTCTAGAAACAAAAATCCTTCTCCAAACACATAGCACTTGGAAGATCTTTTAACTCATTGAGACTACCCATGTTCTACTGGGTCAATTTCTGCTTCATTTGGGTTCATGATACCCCAGCACCCTCCTAGAAAACTATTTTACTTATGGAGGGATCTTCCAGTATGTGATGAGTAATAGGAATTGCAAAGATATGAAACAATAATGGAATCATAGCTTCAATTTCAAAGTTTATAATTGTTATTGAAGAAACAAAAAGGCTAGGTTAAGTCTTCATGAGCTTTTTGAGAATTAGCATTCTTTTCACAAAAGACATATACTTGACTTTTTCTGGGTATCTGACTGTGCATTAGTGTGGTTTGCCTCTGACACGTTGATGCTGATTATTTTTTCTGTATATGCAGTTGTTTCTCTAAGAAATATTTATTTACTCTCTATCCTTGAATTAACTCCTCTCTGAGGGTTTCGTTGCTATATGAAATTGAACTCATACACCTAATTCCACAAGAGAGCCTTCACCTAAGAAAAATACCTTGTTTCTGCTATTTTGTGAACCTGTGATGTGGTGGCCATTTCTGTTTATTTACTTACTTATTTCTCTTTTCTTTCCTATTAACAGCCAAATCACTTTACTCATGTGGCTGCATGGGCTTAAATTACCCAGAATCAGTTTTTCCAAATATTTTAAAAATTTGACTGAAGGCGAGGTAAATCAGTAGTCTGGAAGTTACTCTCTCTTTTGTATTAATAGAGACTTGGCTTCAACACCAAAATCGATGATAAATAAATTAAAATATTATTTCAGGCAAGAGAAGTTATCTTTAAAAAAGGATTTCTTTAATTTACATCCTTGAAATGTATCATATTTAATTTCTACCAGAAGCTACATCCAGGTGCATTCCAAGGGTCAATTCAAGAAACATACTGGAAAGAAAAATAGCTGGACATACATAGCAAATATGATCTAAATTCTATTAGCTGAATATTCTCAAAGCTGCATGGATCAGGGGCCCCTTGTTGAAGATCCAGAAGAAGGATTCCCTGTCAGTGGGGGAGGCTAGTGTGATGGCAGATTGTCATTTAATACTTGAATCACAAAGCCTTTAGGGTTCCCTCAACCATTTTTAGGTAAGATCTATTATTTACTAGAAAGAGAGATATGAAAATAAATAAGCATTGCTCACAGTCAACCAATGTTAAAGAAGTTCTTTCCAGTAAACAACAGTTTGCAAAAGGTGTGAAGGTCTCTAGTTGTTTTTCATGTACTCAAAAAGCAAAAATGAGCCCTGAAAAGCTGAAAACTGACACAGTGATGTCAATTAGCAGAGGAAATGGCAACTTCCCATCTTAGTTATTTTTACACTCCTGGCATCCAGTATCCCTTCACAATTTCTACTTAAAAAATGCTTTCGGGAGTTTTGCTTTAAAAGTGATAACACAACCAAACAAATATTTGTCTACCTACTCTATCCACAATTTCAGGATAAATGTAAAAGATGATCACTTTCTATAATATGTTACTGATTATACTGTTTGATGAAAGTTCTAAGGGGATTCAAGATTCTAATACAAACATCAAATTATAGAGGGAAATCAAAGTGGCAGCAGTTGTGGACAGTAAGTAGGAATAGTGGCAGGGATTGTAAACAGAGAGGGCTGCTCTAGGTGACAAAGTAAAAGTGTTGTGATGAGAAAACACACACACACACACAAAATACCACACACACACACACACTCACACACAATACCGCACACACTCTGTAGGCTGGGGAGGGAGGAGTCACTGAAGGAATGGATGTTTAACAGAACTAACAAAATGGCAGGTTATTTTTTGTTTGGGGAAGGAAAGGCATTTAACTAGAAACTTGGAAGAAGGTTAGATTGATTTGTTTATGTTACTTATTTTTTAATCAGTATGATAACTTGCAGAGTGGTCTGGAAACACAAGTTCCTAATAAAGTACTTCTGTGACCACTGTCTTAGCTTAATAGCTTGCTCATTTTAATTAATTAACTGGTTATTTAATTAATACCTGCTAGGTGTTCGGTACTATATTTGGGTGATAATTGGTCAAAACAGAGAAGGTCTCTGCCTTTATGGAATCTATAGTCTGTTGGGGAGTAAATAATAAATGAGAAAATTGTGTTTAATTATAAACTATAAGTGCTAGTTTCATAACCTCTGATCTAATTCTCATAAGCTCTAAACCAAGTAGTGCTTAATCTTGTGTGTGCCAAGTTCTTTTCCTCTTTTATTGTTATTTAGCATTTATTCAGCATTCATGAGCACTGTGTTAAAATGCTTTATGCATTATTTAATTCTCACAATTAATTTAAGGGATATGTACTATTGTATGCACAATATATAGTACAGTTAAATAATGTTCCCAAGGATATGCTGCTAATTGGAATAGGGACTGGATTCAAATCTAGGACTGTTAGTCTGTAGAGCTTTTGCTCTTAATAGTTCTGCTGTACCATCTCTCTGATAGGAGGATAAGAGCTAGGATTCAATATGTCAATACTTCTAATGAGTTGACACTCTATCATATATATTTAAATCTATGAACATGCACAAGGCATAAGTCAAAGGAAGAGAATTTCTCTACCCAGGTCATCCTTACTATATTATTTCTCTTGTCACACAGCTGGGCTGTTGAGTGTTGCTATTGAAAATCACAAAACTGTTCTGACTGGGATCTGTACAGAGTCATGCTTTCTAATTTTATGGTTGCTCACAATTCTTTTGCTGACTCCCTATCACATTTCCTACAGCAGCATTTCCACCCCATCCTCCATCTCAGCAAAAGCCTTTACTTCCGATTTGACTGAGATTAGTGTTTGTAAATGTGACTGTTGGGGGAACCCTCTTCCTAGTCCTTGTTTCCATGTTTCCCAGGAATGAACAGTAGTGGAGCAGCACTTCCCATTTCCCCCCACTCTTTACTCTTATCCCCCATAAGAGTAACCCTTACCCTAATACCATGCTTTTTTAACTCATTAAAATGAGTTTAGTGATTTTTAAAATGAGTGATTTAGCTGCTTGTCGATACCAAGAAAATCTGATGTCCATAGGTCCACATTCTTTTATAGGGCAGGTTGGATGTTTCAATTCACTATTCCCTTTGGTTGCAACTTCCTCTATGTCTTCCAGAGTAGCCTGTTCTCACAGTAAATGTATTATCTTCTTGCCTTCACATGACAACTTGCTGGGGCAGGCGCAGCACCACAAAGCATCCATTTATTTAGCATGTATCAGCACAGTCAACATACATCCATGCAACATTTACTCTCTGGCACTTACTGAGCAAGGCTCTGAGACGTGTACAGAAATGTCTAGAATCATTCTGGCCCTCAAAGACTTCACATACTGATGGGAAAATTAAGGCAAATAACTGTAAAATAAAGCCTATAACAAATAAAATGTACATGTTTCTAAGAGTAGTGTAAACCACAATATGTGGAATTCTAGAGAAATAGGAGGTCACTTAAAATAAGAGATGATCAAAAGGAGAGGTCACTTTCAATGGGATGATCAGGAAAATATTCCAAGTTCCATAATCTGAACTTTACAAACGTCTTTGATCTTATACATCACCACTCCTTTATGAGAACAGGAAATAGTGTCTTCTGTGTTTCAGTTAATTCTCATAATAATGCTATGAGGAGGTATGTTCACGTCAATTTTATAGACACAGAGCCACCTAAGAAATTAAATTTTGAGAAGTTACATGTTTTGCTGAAAATCACATGGTTAGTAACTGGTAGAAAAGAAAAGCCCAAGTTTAACTATTTTGATGTCCATATTCTTTTCTTAATACCAGACCACATTCCAAACTGTCTAGTGTAGCATAAGAACACTGGGTAAGATTGAGAAGGCCAGGGTTTGAGTCCTGGACCTGCTATGTTCTAGATGTGTGGTCTTGGACACTTCATCTCTCTAGTCTTCAGTTTCTTTATTTGTGAGAGATGAGACAGAAATTCCTGCTGACTCCAAGAACTTTGGAAAAGTTAAGATAGGGCATCTGTTTGCTAGTGTTCTGAACTAGAACTTTTTTTTTTTTTTTTAGCTAGGAACTGTGTAGGTAACTATACCCTCCTTTTGAAAGCACAAAAGTAGATTGGGATCCTTGGAACCAGATTGTGAGATGGGAAGTTGCATGCCCAAGCCCAAGTTTTATTGGAGAGTGGTTTTGGAAGATAACTTAAAAAGAAGTAATCAGTGAAGTACTGGATAGAGTGAGAAGCTGAAGCGTGATTGCAAGTGAGGTCTCCACCTATTTTAGCTAGAGCTCTGAGGTTAAATGGCCCTTCAGAGTTGACTGAAATTGAAACAAAGGCACCTGGGCCTCTATTTCCCTGAATAAACTAATCATTGCCTGCAGGTTGCCCCTTGGGAGGGGCTGTAATCCTGTGCAGCTGCAGGCAATCACCAGTGAGGGGTACAGCAGTTGATACTGATAGTCCCAGCAGCTTGAAATGGGTGCATTAGTCCCCAAGAGGCTGGGTCGGTCACTGCAGGATCCACTATAGTAATGGAAAACACTTAGAGCTGCATTGCCTTTGTCATGCTCTGTCTCAGTGCTTGCACCTGCATCTGAGGCCTTCTAACATTATAGTACACACCATTCATTTGGCCCTTTTTTCCCCACCTAAACTGTGATTGCAGGGTCATATCTTACATCTTTGAGTTTTCAGGGCCAAGGAGAGTACTGACTATAGGTAGAAGCAGTTCAGTTGATGTTCGATATTGGTGGTGTTAATGGTGATGATAATATGCCAACTCCACTGCTGAGTACCGAGGGATCTGGAAAAGAATATTAAGGCATGATCCCTTTTATTTGACAAATATATTAATCATAGAACAAAATTAAGTGATATGAAAGAAGTACTACAATGAGCAAAGTAACTGACACACAAATAATACCTCAAGATATTTGCGTAGAGCAGATGAATGAATGAATTGGATAAGAAGACAATCAGGAACAACAATGACTGCAGGTTGGGAAGTCAAGGATTGTTGAAGATGGTAGTCTTGAGCTCGGCCTTGAAGTACGGGTAGCATGGAAATTAGAGGAAGCTTGAAAGAGAATGCAGTGGGGTTGATAGGGGAATATTTTCAGGCAGGAAAATCTCAGACATGAGGGCAGATTTGGGTAATCACAGGGGCATGTGAGGACACTTGCTTGGGGTGAAGTGTGTGGGGGTGAATTGCAGGAAGCAAGGCTCAATGGGGGATTGGAATAGATTGGGAAGGGCTAGAGGAGTTGACGGCACTGAATCATGATGGAGCCCTGAGTTGGGGAGTGAAAATAGAAAAATGTATTTTAAGAAGTGCAGTGCTCAGAAAGGATCGGAGGAAAAATCAATTAGAGGCAGAGAGACCAGAGAGGAGGTTGCAGCAGCATTTAAATATGAGTGATGAAAGCCAGAACAAGGGTGGTTGAAGTTGAAATAAAGAATAAAGGTGGAGTTTATCTTCAGGAAGGAAAAATAGGATTTAATAACACACTGATGTTTATCACTTCTTTATTCCTCAAATCCAAGGATGTTGCTAAAGATTAGTCAAAAATAAACTTCGAATTTCTGAAGTATTTATTATCTTAAAAAATGCCTTTATCCACAATGTCTATGATCTAAAAACTTTAAGATGTACCTATATAACACAATCTGAATGACTGCTTTGACTGGACTGACCAGGTTAGTTAACTCCTAACCCAATCACTTCACTCAAACAATGAGCCAACTAGTATCTGCCCTCTGTATAACATTTCAGTGTAATTTAAAATGTGAACACACCTGGCAAAGTGGTCAGTTAATAATGACTCAATTTCACAGAAACATTTAAGCCAATTGTTTAGCATTTGTTTATATGCAAATGTTACACACACACACACACACACACACATACGGCCAAAGTTAGGTCACTAATTTCCTTATTTAATTTTGTAGTGACTTCCTGGTACCATATGACCTGAGTAAAAAGAGCATGTTCTTTGTAAATGCAGACACGGATATATGGTGTACATACACATCGAGGTATGTATCATGAGTATGAAAATTTTGGCACTATTTTAGAGGTGCAAAGTATATTAGACTAAATTCATTTTTGCCTTGTCTTTCATTTTTCCTTGATATGGTTTGGATCTCTGTCCCTGCTCAAATCTCATGTTTAATTGTATTCTTCAGTGTTGGAGGTGGGGCCGTGTGAGAGGTGATTGGCTCATGGGGATGGTTTCTAATGGTTTAACAACGTCCCCCTGGGCGCTGTTCTCCTGATATTGAGTGAGTGCTCATGAGATCTGGTTGTTTAAAAGCATATGGCACCTTCCTCCTTTCTCCCTCCTGCTACAGCCACGTAAGACCTGCCTGCTGCTCCTTCACCTACCATAATTGAATGTTTCCTGAGGCCTCTCCAGAAGTTGTCATGCTTCCTGTACGGCTCATTGAACCACGAGCCAACTAAACCTCTCTGTTCTTTATAAATTACCCAGTTTCAGGTATTTCTTTATAGCAGTGTGAGAACAGACCAATACATTCTTATTTTAAATTGCTGCATAATTTAATGGAAACAAAACATATGAGTCTACTTAAACAGTGACTATTCTGAATGAACCCTTAATTTCGAGCAATGTAAAATTCAAAATCCATTCTTTTTATATTTTACACATTTTAAATGTCAATGTCTGCACACATTAATTTATTCTTTACTTTTTATATTACTGATTTATTACATAACTATGTATATAAAAATAACCTATTTAAAATTTATTATATGTGTGGAAAAATACAACCTTTGAGATTAGTTTTTGCTCGTGTATATTGCTTCTTTTATTGCTTTCAGTTCACTTCCCGTTTTATATTGTTACGCAGATATTTTGGAAAGAAAATGCCTAGTTTTCCTTATTTATGATTTTTGATGTCTCTGTGCTTTATTTTTTGTAAAAGATACCAGCCATTATGTTGGGTTACTTTTTAAAGTTAAGTTTTTGCTAGGCATGGTGACTCACGCCTATAATCCTAGCACTTTGGGAGGTCGAGGTGGGCAGATTGCTTGAGCCCAGGAGTTTGAGACCAGACTGGGAAACATGGTGAGACCCCATCTCTACAAAAAATACAAACATTATCTGGGCACAGTTGCATATGTCTGTGGTCTCAGCTACTCAGGAGGCTGAAGCAAGAGGATGGCTTGAGCTCAGGAGTTCAAGGCTACAGCGAGCCGTGATTATGTTACTGCACTGTAGTGACAGAGTGAGACCCTGTCTCCACTAAAATAAAATAAAATAAAATAAAATAAAATAAAATAAAATAAAATA
>NC_045437.1:90017271-90068726 GCF_002776525.5 Piliocolobus tephrosceles | reverse complement strand
TAAAATAAAATAAAATAAAATAAAATAAAATAAAATAAAATAAAATAAAACTTTTTATTTTGAGATAACTGTAAGATTCACATGCAACTGTAAGAAATAAAATAGAGAGTTCTTGTCTATTTTTTACCCATTTCCCTCAATAATATCTTGCAAAACTATAATATATAATATCACAACCAGGACATTGACATTGATATACAATAGTCCTTCCTTTATCCTTGGCTTCCCTTTCCAAAGTTTCAGTTGCCTGTAGCTAACCATGGTCTGAAAATATTAAATGGAAAATTTCAGAAATAAACAATTCATAAGTTTTCAATTTTGCACCATTTTGAGTAGCGTGATGAAATCTCTTGCTGTTCCATTCCAACCTGCCCAGGACATGAATCATCCCTTTGTATATGCTACCTACCTTAGTCACTTAGTAGCTATCTTGGTCATCACATCAACTGTAGTGGTATGACAGTGCTTGTATTCAAATAACCCCTATTTTACTTACTAATGGCCCCAAGGCACAAGAGTAGTGATGCTGGCATATTGGTTATAATTGTTCTATTTTACTATGTTATTGTTAACCTCTTACTGTATCTAATTTAGAAATTAAACTTTACCATAGCTGTGTATGTTTTGAACTATCCATGGTGTCAGACATCCATTAGGTGTCTTGGAATGCATTCCCCGAGCACAGGAAGGCACTACTGTAGTCAAGATAATAGAACATTTCATCACCACAAGGATTCTTCATGTGGCCCTTTTGTAGCCACACTAACTTCTCTTCTGCTTCCTCCCCTCTTCTTTTTTACATTTGTAACACACTGATGGCTAGCAATGTTTAACATTTTTTCATGTGCTTATCTGCCATCTGTATATTATCTCTGACGAAATGGCTCTTCATTTCTTTCATCCCTTTTTGAATTGATTGCTTGGATTTTTACTATTGAGTTTTACGGGCTTTTAAAATATATTCTGAACATGATTTGTTTGTTGGATATGTAGTTTTTAAATATTTTCTCCCATTCTGTAGCTTGTATCTTAACAGAATCTCTTGCACAGTAAAAGTTTTTAATTTTCATAGTATCTAGTTTACTAATTTTTCCTTTTATGAATCATATTTTTAGTGTCAAGTCTGAGAACACCTTAGTGAGTCCTAAATCCCAAGGATTTCCTTCTGTATTTGTCTAAAATTTTTATAGCTAAGAATTTTGCATATAAGTCTATAATACATATTGCATTAATTTTTCTATAAGATGTGAGGTTTATGTCAGTTTTTTGTTGTTGTTTTTTGCCTCTGGTGGTCCAATTGCTCTACCACCTATTGAAAAGTCTGGCTTTTCTACAGTGAATATCTTTTGACTTTTCATCAAAAACCATTTGAGCATTTGTATGTGGGCTATTTCTGAGTTCTCCATTCTGTTGCATTGATCTCTTTACGAATACCACACTGTAGCTGTGTGGTAAAACTTAGTATTCTGCAGAATCATGTTTCCCACTTTATTATTATTTATCAAGATTGTCTTAGCAATTCCAGTTTCTTTTTTTCCCATAAACATTTTAGAATAATCTGTGTATACGTCTATAAAAAATTCTTGCTGATATATTAATAGGAACCAATTTGGGGAGAATTGATAGATTTACTATTTGGTCTTCTAATCCATGAAAATGGAATGTCTCTCCATTTATTTTGGCATTGTTTGATTAGTGTTGTGTCATTTTGAGTGTACAAGTCCTGTAAATATTTTGTAGATTTATATCTTTTTCATTTTTGAGCAATTGCAAATAGTATCATATTTCCAATTGCAGTGGTCACATATTCATTTCTGGCATATAGAAATACAATATATTTTTCTGTATTTATTTTGTATCCTATGACCTTGATGAACTCATTTATTACTTTTAGGAGTTTCTTTCTTTCCTCCTCCTTCTCTTTCTTCTTCTTCAAGATTCTTTGGTATTGTTTATGTAGACAATCATGTCTTCTGCAAATAAAGGCATTTTAATTTCCTTCTTAGACTCTGTAAGTATTTTGTTTCCTTTTCTGCCTTAATGCATTGGTTAGAATCTCCAGCATTATGCTGAATAACAGTGGTGAAAAAGAGTCATGCTTGGCTTGTTCCCAATATTAAGGAATATTAGTCAGTCTTTTACCATTAATTTTGCTTCTTGTAGGTGTCTTATAGGTGCTTTTTATCAAATTCAGAAAGTTCCCTGAGATCCCTATTTTTCTGTCAGCTTTTATTGTAAATTGGTGTTAAATTTTGTTAAATTCTTTTTCCGCATTGATTGATATGATCATATGAATTTTTCTTTAGCTTGTTACTATAATGGATTACATTGGATTTTTCAAATTTTGAACTTCGCATCTTCAGCATAAACCCCGCTTTGTCATGGTGTATAATTTGTTTCATATATTGCTAAACTCTATTTGCTAACATTTGGTGAAGGATTTAACATGTACAGTCATGAAGGATATTGGTCCATAATTTTCTTTGTTTAGTACCTCTTTGGTTTTGGTATTAGGGTATTCTAAGAGCTTAATATAAAGAATCAAGAAATGTTTAATCTTCTTTTGCTTTCTAGAACAGATTGTGTAGATTGTATTTAATTCTATTTTCCACTAGTCATTTTAAAAATGTGTTATTCAGTTTCTTTATCCATTTATATATTGATGGACACTTAAGTTGTTTCTTTATCTTGGCTATTATGAATAATGCTGAAATTATGAGCACAGATATCTCTATGAGGTGCTGACTTCCTTTCGTTTAGATATATACTCAGAAGAGGGATTTCTGGGTGATGTGGTATTTCTATGTTTAATTTTCAGAGATCCTCCACACTGTTTTCATAATTTCTGTACCTACTTGCATCACCACAAACAGTATACAAGGGTTTCCTTTTCTCCATCTCTCCACCAACACATATCTTTTTTTTTTTTCTTTCTGATTATAGCCATTCTAACAGGTGTGGGTTGATATTGTGTTTTTTATTTGCATTTGCTTGATGAATCAATTTTCATATACCAGTATCCCGTTTCATGAGAACTGTACTAAAAAAAGGTATACTGAAATTTTGCTAATGGCATAGATTTTAGGTGCTCTTACTACCAAAAATAGCTAACTGTATAAAGTTATGGATATGTTAATTTGCTTGATTGTAGTATATGTCATTTCATTATGTATACATTTCAATATGTGTATCAGAGCATTATGTTGTACACCTGTAATATATACAATAAGAAGCCATGCAAGATAGAAAAAAAAAGTGTTATTAAAAAGATTCATTGCAGTAAGAACACTTAACATGGAATCAAACCTCATAACAAATTTTAAATATATAATACAGTATTGTTTACTATAGATACGCAGATCTCTAGAACTTATTCATCTTTCTTAACTGAAACTTTATGCCTATTGATTGGTAACTCCCTTTTATTCCTCCCCCATCCCTTGGCAACCACCAAGTTACTCTTTAGTTATATGAATTTCACTTTTTAGATTTCAGATGAATACTCTCATATAACTACGATTCCAGTTATATACTTCCAATGCAATATTTGTCCTTTTGTGACTGGCTTATTTTATTTATCGTTATGTTCCCTTGTTCATCCATGTTGCAATTTACAGAATTTCCTTCTTTTTAAAGGCTGAATAATTTCCATTGAATGTACGTATCACATTTTCTTTATCCAATAATCTGTTCAAAATCATCTTGGTTTTTGTAAATAGTGCTGCAGTAAACGTGGAACTGCTGATATCTCTTTAATATCCTGGTTTCAATTCTTTTTGATAAATATTTGACAGTGGGATTTCTGTATCATATGGTAGTTCTGTTTTTAAGTTTTCTAGGAACCTTTATACTATTTTCCATAGTGGCTGCATTATTTTGGATTCCCACAAACCAAATACAAGGATTCCAATTTCCCTACATCCTCACTAACACTTGTCTCTCTCTTTCTTTGATAGTAACCATCCTGAAAGGTGTGAGGTGATATCTCATTGTAGTTTTGTGCGTTTCACTGATGATTGGTGATGTTGGATACCATCTCATATGCCTGTTGGCCATTGGTATGCCTTCCTTGGAGAAATGTGTATATGCCTATTCAAATCCTTTACCTACTTGTTAGGACTTTGTTTTTGTTTGTTTGTTTTTTTGCTATTGAGTTGTAGGAGTATTCCTTATATATTTTAGAAATTAACCCCTTATCTAATATATGGCTTGCAAATATTTTCTCCCATTCTGTAGGTTGTCTTTTTATTCTGTTGATTGTTTCCATTTCCGTGCAGAGTTTTTTAGTTTAATGTAATTCCACTTGTCTGCTTTTAGTGTTCTAACCATAAATTTATTGCCAAGAACAATGTTATGAAGATCTCCCCTGTTTTCTTCCAGGAGTTTTATAGTTTCTGGTATTACATTTAAGTCTTTAATCCATTTAAGTTGATTTTTGTGTATGGTATAAGATAAGGGCCCGGTTTCATTCTTTGTATGTGGATATCCAGTTTTCCCAATACCATTTATCGAAGAAGCTATCTGTTTCCTAGCGTGTACTCTTGGCACCTTTTCAATGATCAGTTGACCACATCTGTGTGGATTCATTTCTCAGCTCTATTCTGTTCTATTGGAGTATATGTTTTTTTTTGTTTTTGTTTTTTTTTTATGCTAGTACTATACTGTTTTAATTACTATCACTTTGTAATACCTTTTGAAATCAGGAAATGTGATTTTCCAGCTTTTTTTTCCTTAAGATTTGTTGGGCTATTTGGGGTCTTATGTGGCTCCATATCAACTTTAGATTATTTTTCCATTTCTGTAAAAAGTGTCATTGGGATTCTGACAGAATTTGTATTGAATTTGTAGATTTATTCTGGTAGTATGGAAATTTTACATCTTCCAATTTATGAGGAGGATATGTATTTCCATTTGCTTGTGTCTAATTAATTTCTTTCGTCAAATATTTCATCTCCTTAATTAAATTTATTGCTAAGTATTTTTTTTTGGTACTATTGAAAATGAGATTGTTTTCCTAATTTTCTTTTCAGATAGTTCATTGTTATTGCATAAAAATGTATTTTGTATTCTGCAATTTTACTAAATTTATTAGTTCTAACAGTTTCTTAATTGAGTCTTTATGATATTCTCTATATATAATCATAGCATTGGCAAACAGAGACAATTTTACTTCTTCCTTTCTGATTTGGATACCTTTTAATTCTTTTTCTTGCCTAATTACTCCACTAGGACTTCCAGTAGTTGTTAACTAGAAGTGGTAAGAATGGGCATCTTTGCCTTTTTCCTGATCTGAAAGGAAAACTTGTCAGGTTTTCTTCTTTGAGTATAATATTAGCTGTGGTATTTATTATGTTGAGATACTTTCCTTTTATCTCTAGTTTGTCCCATTTCCTTCTGCAGATTTTGGAAGTATTCATCCATTTTTTTTTTTTTTTTGAATAAGTTTTTTGGTACTTTCTCGTTTCCTTCATTTACTTCTATAAGGTGTATATTGGTCTACTTGATGGTCTCCATAAGCCCCTTAAGCTTTCTTTAGTTTCTCCTTCTCTGAAGAACTTCCAGTGACTTGTCTTTGAGTTCACCAATCCTTTCTTCTGCTTTATCTACTATGTTGCGGAACTCCTGTAGTGATTCTTTCAGTCCAATTATTGTATTCCTCAGCTCTATGATTTCTGTTTGACACTTGTAGATGTTTACTATAGCTTTGTTGAAATTCTCACTTTGTTCATGCATGACCTCGTTTTCCTAACCTTGGTGAACATCTTTATGATGGTTAGTTTGAAATATTTGTCAGGAATTTGGAACATATTTACCTATTTCTTCATTTTCTTTATGCTAGGGTTTGTGTATTAGACAAAGTGATATCCTCTCTCAGACTTCATGAATTGGCCTTGTGCAGGAAAAGACCCTCACCAATCAGCCTGGTCAGAGACCCTGTGGACCCCAAGACTTCACTTTGGTCCAACTTGCTTTCTATGTTATTTTCAGTACCAAGGTGTCTAGGGTATGCCTGGTCCTGTCAGTCACTGGAACAGGTAAGATAGAGGTCAGTTCTTTGGGCAGCCCTTGAAAAAGTTGAGGCCTTAGATACACAGACCAGTTATTTCCCTTTCCAGGGAGGATGCTAGTGGCTGTTTTTTGTTTTCTGTTTTGTTTTATTTTTTGTCTGTTTGCTCTGTGCTGAGCTGGGGGAGTTTATGGTTATTACTAGCCCAAGCTGCAGTCTCTGTTCTCCCCCATGTGGCTAGCTTATGCTGGACCTGTGAGTGATCTGAGACAGGCAAGACAGAATCCAGTTCCTTGTATAGCTTCTGCAGAAATTGAGATATTGAACATGCAGACCAACTCTTTCCTTCCCTTCAGAGAAGCTGGAAATTTGTGCATCACTTGCGAATTTAAGGTGCTGTACCAGGGATAGGAATTCTGGTGACAGGGTGCCCAAATATCTGTATTAGCTTTGATGAGTCTAGTTTCATGTTCGTCTGGGGTGCAGGAACCTTAAAATTAGTCTCTGGATTTGTCACAAAGTGAATTTGTCTACGAATTGTTGCTGAATTGGTGTATTCATTAAGTGAAGGAGGATTCAGTGCTTCCTGTTCTACCATCTTACTGACATCATCTATCTATTAATTCTTCTTTAGAAGTTTTGTAGAATTCTCTAGTGAAACCATACGAACTGCAAGAATTGGTGGTAGGGGGCAGTTTTCAGATTACAGATTAATAGTTATAGGACTATTCAAATGATCTGTTTCATATTGGATAAGCTGTAGTAGTTTGTGGTTTTTAAGAAATTGAATTATTTTATCTAAGTTGTCAAATTTATGTGTGTAGTGTTGTTTATAGTATTCCCTTATCCTTTTGATGTTTCCAGAGTTTTTAGTGATTTCCCTTGCTTCATTTCTGATACTGGTAATTTTTCTCTTTTTCTTTGTCAGTATTACTAGAGGGTTGTCAGTTTTATTAAAGTTTTATAAGAAATAGCTCTTTGTTTCATTGGTTGTCTCTATTTTTTTCTGCTTTTCATTTTCATTCATCTTCTCTTATTTTTGAGATGTACTTCCTTCTGCCTGATTTGTTTATTTTGCACTTCTTTTTCTAGGTTCTCGAGGTAGTAGTTTAGATTATTGTTTGAGACTTAACTCTTTTCTAATATAACAATTTCGTGCTGTAACGTTTCCTCTTAGCATTGCTTTAGCTCTACTCACAAATTTTGATATGTGTATTTTCATTGTCATTCAGGTCTGTGTATTTTTTGACTTCCTTGAGACTTCTTCTTTGACCCATGGGTTATTAGAAATTATGTTGTTTAGTTTCAAAGTGTTTGAAGATTTTCCTGTCTTCTTTCTGTTATTGATATCTACTTTCAGTTCATTATGGTGGGAGAATACATTCTACTTTTTTCAACTTGTTGAAGTTTGTTTTACAGCCCAGAGTATGGTCTATCTTGGCATATAATCCACAGGCACTTGAAAAGAATGAGTGTTCAGCTGTTATTGGATGAAGTGTCCAAAAAATGTGAATTAGATCCTTTTGACTGATGATGTTGTTCAGTCTTCCTATATCCTTGTTGATGTTCTGTCTACTTCTATCAGTCATTCTACAGGGACATTAAGGTATCCAGCCTTATTTGGATTTGTCTATTACTCCTTTCAGTTTCACCAGTTTTTGCTTCACATATTTTGTAGCTCTGTTATTTGGTGCATACACATTTAAGATTGCTATATCTTTTTTGTGGATTTACCTTTTTTATCATTAGATAATGTTCCTCATTAGTCTCTGGTCATTTTCTTTGCTCTGAAGTTGACTTAATCTGATATTAAGTAGCTATTAGCTACTCCTGCTTTCCTTTGGCTAATGCTGGCATATCTATCTTTTTTGATCCTTTGCTTTTAACTTACCTGTATCATTATATTTACAGCGAGTTTCTTTTAGACAACATGTGGTTTGGTTATGTTTTTCAATCAACTCTGCCAATCTCTACCTTTTCATTGGTATATTTAGAAAATTAATACTTAATGTAATTATTGACATATTTGGGCTTAAGTCTGCTATTTTAGTTTTTGTTTTGTTTGGTCTCTCTGGTTTCATTTTACTTTTTTTCTTTTTCTTGTTGTCCTGTGGATTACTTGAGTGTTTTTTATAATTCCATTTTGATTTACCTGTAGTGTTTTTAAATGTATAATATTTTTAGTGATTGCTTTTGGTATTATATTACATACACATAATTTATTATAGTCTATTGGTTTCACAATTTTACCGGTTAAATGAAGTATAGAAATCTCATCTTTCTTTAAACCCCTTCCTCCTCCTTTTATTATATAATTGTCTCAAGTATTTCTTCTATATACATTTAGAACCACATCAGAAAGTGTTATAATTTTTGCTTCAACTGTCAACTATAATTTAGAAAAAGCAACAGATGATGCATATTTTTTTCTTCTTTAGATTTCATACTTGTTTCTCCTTCCACTGTAGACTACTCTTTATTTAAGTTACTATTCTAAATTTCTTTTCAAGATCTGTAAGTCTTACTGCTTTCCCTTGCTACCAGCCATTACTTATCAGATGAACTTATTTCAAAACAAGTTATGTCAAAACTCTGGTCCATTTGCTTCTGGAAGAAAATGAAATTTAATTATCATATTTCATACATACGTAATAGAGATAATAAAATCATGAAATGTAAAAAGAAGATGTAAAAATGAACATTCACAATAAATTCAAAGAGTTTTAAGACACACATTTGATGTGTACACTGATCTACAGTGAGATCTTGAAATTGTCATGTAATATCAAGATTGCAAAATAGATACACTGTTTTCATCTTACACTAATTTTTAACAAAAGATAGGCCCCAATAAAAGCCAACTGGACCTATGCCAGTCCCCAGGCTTGTGTACAAGGAATTGCACTGCATGAAAAAACAAAACCACAGTAAATAACATGATTGAAACAGACAGATGCTTCAGGTGAGTGCGGTTTTTATTTTTAATAAAAAGCTAATGATACTTTCATTTATATGACTTCACATCTCACATTTTTTTCAAATGTACATTCTCCAAATACGATTTTTGTTAAGATTTTTTAAAATTATATCTTATTTTTACTGTCTATTTTGCTGTGACCCTCAATACAAATTATAAATCTTATTATTTTAAAGCACTCTAGTTTTATACAATAAAGGCAAGTTTTAAAAATTGGCTTAGAATTTGTATACTTCAAGTTGTGTGGGATAATAATCATTTGATTGTAGAGCTTGATTAGAGAACCTCTGGGAGTTGTTACTTCCTTTCTGGCCTTTGATGTGGTAGACCTTGTCTCTTTGGAAGCACTTTTTACATTACATCTTAATTTATCGACATGCCTTTCTCTCATGAGAATGTGAGCTTCTGGAAGGTAGGGATTAAAACTTAAACGCTTGTTAGCTGAACTAATTTGTTACTAGAAGGGATGATTTTTTGTTGCAAAGTTCATAACTTTTTAATAAATATTATAAACAACTTTTTAAATAGATGACAAATGTTTTTACAAATTAGTATGGTAATTTTAGAGAAAATGAATCTGTTGTAGCTAGTGGCAGAAATATTACTGTATTATAATTTATAAAGTAGAAATGAAATATAATATTTATCTATTTAGTAACTGGTATGTATTCGACATCTTCTTCAGGTCCTGAAGTTTACTGGTCACTGTGGGAATGGGAAGATAGTATAAAGCCTAATTCTCTTCTCTTAGGAGTCCCTACTCTAGTTAGGAAGATAAGAACAATATATAAAACAATCTGAGTAAATCTAAGCTTGTATAAAATGTGGGCCTAAAACAAGGTGGTAAAGAATATATACATGAGAGTTTCAAAGTTGGCATAGATTACACAGGGCTGGAGGATCAGGGATTTTTGCAACAGGTGAAACTTGAGTAGAGTCCTGAACTATGGGGTACGGTTTGAGTAGATGAAGGAAAAGCACTACTGGTTTTGGTAGAATGAGAAATTTCTGGAAGAAGGAGATTTTAAATAGGAAATACATTTTTAAATTACAGAAAGGAAAGACAAGGTCTCAAGAACCAATGAATATTGAGATTTGTGCTTCTTCTCTGTCATATGGTGAAGACAAACAAGATGTCTCAGAGGAATGATGGGTGACATAAATAATGAAAGAGATATCCGAGGCAGTGGGTGGTCTGGATAATGGCTGTCCAAGCCTGATGAGCCATCTTCCGAAATCTCAGTAGTTAGTAGAAACTCAAATACTGAAGACTGAAGTTTGTAAATATGGTAAGATATCCAGGGGCTTCTGGGAGAAAGGAAGATCAATAGGTGGAGCCTTAAGCCTGGGTTCCTAACTAGGCCAAGGTGCCCAATGTGACATAAGGGCAGTGGCCCAAACCTTTAATCACTGAACTCATTAAAAAAAAAACTGGCCTGGCACGGTGGCTCATGCCTGTAATACCAGCACTTTGGGAGGCTGAGGTGGGTGGATCACCTGAGATCAGGAGTTCGAGACCAGCCTGGCCAACATGGTGAAACCCTGTCTCTACCAAAATTACAAAAATTAGCCAGGTGTCATGGTGCACACATGTAATCCCAGCTACTCAGGAGCCTGAGTCAGGAGAATCACTTGAACACAGGAGGCCAAGGTTGTAGTGAGCTGAGATCATGCCATTGCACTCCAGCCTGGGTGACAGAGTAAGACTCTATCTCAAAAAAAAAAAAAAAAAAAAAGAAAGAAAGAAAAAGAAAAAAAGGGAAAAACAACTTTGGGTTAAAGATTTATTTTTTTCTCAACCATTGCTGAATACATGGACCCTGGCATAGGCAAATATCTCTAAATTGGAAAGATTATACCCATGTGTAAATTTAATACATAGAGATTTAATTATGTAAGTCACATATTTTTGGTATTTGTTTTGAATATATGACTTATGCAATGTTGTCTCACAGAAAATTAGCATATATATGTTAAAAATTTGTATCAACATAAATTGTATATAAAAAACACATCTTCTATATACTGGTAGTGCTATCACTCTTTCAAACACATTTAAAGGGGGAAATCCATTTCCACATTGGAGGCTCAGAAATAAGTAAAAAAAAAAATACCCATAAAACATAATTCTTTAGGTTTTCCTGGAAAATATTCTCTCCGCTCCATATGTGCCTTGAGTTTATAATTAAAGTCATGCGTGGACCAAGTCATCAGAATTTTAAAGGTTATATACATGGAATGTCAAAACTGCCATTTAAAACACATTGGTAGAGTGAAGGATTGGCCGAGATGATTTCAAGTTTCTACCACGATCAACATTAACTAATTCTGTGAATGAGAAGCATTTTGTCTACTGGAAGTGCTTTGGTTTACACTCTGCTAAATGATCAGGTTTACTGGCTTTCTTGACTGGGTAACCAGATTCTTTGAGGATGCAGACACAACTTCATGTGAAGCAACAACCTCCTATAATCACAAGTTCTGGTAATTGTGGTAGCAGATTAACAAGAGAGGCAGCTGTCCCACTGCCATTTGTCTGTGCAACACATGTTTGCATAAAACATTATAAAGTACTTTATACTTGGAACTTGTTTTGTCTGTAACTTTTTGAAAACAAGAGAACTTTTATCACCAAGTTTAGAATGGTCTTGAATTTTATGGCTTCTTCAATTTGTATCCAAATTTATGTCAGCTGGATTTCACTTTGGTCCTGTTGGCAACACATGACTTTCTGGTTCTGAGACAGAGTAATGAGAAGGTGCATAGTCATCAAATTGCTAAACCACACATTTTAGGGAGCTAAGTGTAAACAAATAAAAATCTTATGAACTAAATTTACTGAAAAATACAAGTAAATTTAAAAATTAATGGAAAAAAATCAATGCCAAAATGACCAGTGTCTTGTCTCAAAACCAGAAACACTTAAAACATTATTTGCTGAACTTAAAACTGTAGCTGGGCTTGTTATTTCCTATTTGAATGAAAAGAAGATCAAGATGGCAAAGCACTGGACAGAAAAGTATTCTAATAAACAAAAGAAAAAACTATTTTAGAAGACTGTGTATTTCTTATTATGAAAGCCATCTGTATTACCTCAAGATGTAGAATTTTGCACCTGGAATCAGATAATGTAGTCTCCAGGCTGGAAAGGCCTTGAAAATTGTTCAGTCATGGCACCATATCCTGGGCTTGAATCCCTGCCATGTGACTGGTGGCTTGTGCTTGGACCATCTCTGTGGCAAACAAAGATCTGTTTCTTCAGGCAGCCCATTACACATTTAATGGACTATTAGAAAGAAACCAGTCTCTCTGGAGCTTCCACCAATTTGTGTTTAGCCCTCAAGACTATACAAAACTGGTTTAATTCATTTTTTTTTTCTTAGAACAGTTTGTTTTAGCTATTTTTGTTTTGCAAGAGCAGAAACTCACAAATGTGAGTTAGAAGCCAATTAGCAATGGAACCTGGAAAACATAGTTTTCAGGGATAAATCCTCTATGCTACAAACCAGAGTAGAGCAAAAGAGAGAAAAGAAAACTGGATCTAAGGGCAAGTGATCAAATGACTACTATATGAATTTGAGAGTAAAAAATGTTGGATAATAGATTAAGGATCAATCTGAAAAGATTTGACAGGTGATTTTAAAGGAAAACCCTAACAAAATGAGTTTTCCACATTTAGTTATTAAAGAAATATTTATTAAAGACCTTTATATGACAAACATGATCAGTGAAGAAGGTAAGCGCCTAAAGGGCAGGAAGCATGTTTTGTTTATTTACAAAAATAAATTTTTTCTTTTTAACAAAAATTAAATTCAAGCAATGTAAATGAAGTGTCTTGAACGTCAGTACAAAGAGCCAACAGTACATAAAATGGGAGAAAGGCTTTCTTAGAAGCATGTACAGAAGGGACTTCAAGGTTTTAGTCAACAACAAATTCTATGAGCCAACAAGATGAGGTGACTATAAGAAAAAAACAATTGAATCTTGGGCAGAGTTGAAGCAAAATATTAAACATAGTAGATGATATTCCTATCCTAATATCTGAACCTAGCTAGGTTCAGATAATGATGATACCCAAGGGGGATTGGAGGGCAAGAGAACGGGAGAAACCAGGATGTTTCTCCCCATCTCTCTTGCTTTGACCATCAGTCTCCAGGGCAGTGTCTGCTGCCTTTGTAGGACAGCATCTCAGTTCATGGTGTCAACAACTCCTTGGCTCTTGGCCTCAGTAATATCACCTCCTCTCTTTGTTATTTTAGTCCTAGAGGTAGCAGTAGCTTTCTGAGTCTGGCTAATCTCTGGGTTGCCTCAAAGTCACCTGTTGGGCCTTTTAAGTTTTTCCTATCCCTTTGTAAATGGCTCCCATATTGAATTTCCTTGGGTGAATTACCTAGTTGGAGGCTGTTAGTCATAACTCTATATATTCTCTCCTTCTCGTTTACAAATAACAAAAAGAAGATTTGTTGAAAATATACCCCATTAGCAGGTCACTTGGGGCGGTATAATGGAGCAGTGATTAAGAGCATGAGCTCTGGAGTCAGATTTTCCTGTCTTCAAATCCTAGATCCATCACTTATTAGATGTATCACCTTGAGCACTATGTCTACGTGTTTATACTGTCTTTATCTTAGTTTTCCCTTTGTAAGTTCAGAACACTAAAAGTGTACTGTAGAGAATTGTGAGACTTATGGGAAATACCTTCTGTATTTGAAATATTTTGTGTCAGATAAGTTTTGGAATTTGGAACTTTTTGGATTTTAGAAAGGTAATATGGCACAAGTACCTAATATTTACCATAAACATTACCATATATTATATATAATTAATTTATATGTATGTAATATACCATACCTTATGTAATACTCCAGTGGAATCTAGGGCACCAATCAGTAACCGAACATTAACACTTTCTGCAGCTAAACATCAGAACAGATTTTGCATCCAAATGAGTTTGGCCAAGTTTTGCTGCTGACTGAGTTACAAAAATAATTGGTTTCAAAGGCTTTTGGTTTTTAGAATTACCAGTAAGGGACTATGGGCCTGTACTGCAAAACATTTAGAAGAATGTCTGCCTCATAGGAAGCACTGGATAAGTGTTACTGAAAACTTCTTCCAGTTTGGCACCAATTTATTACCCTGTATCCTACTTGATTAAAAAGTCCATTCGAGAGGAAGGGTCCCAGGCCTTTCCCAGATTAAATAGCTCCAAAATCATGGTATAAATCAACCTCCAATTTTTAAAGTTCAGAAATGCCACATGCCTTTTGCACTGATTATTTTTTAACTCAATGGGAAATACAAATAAGTATGGAATTTCACAAGTCATCCACTGACTAGGTAGAAATCCTGTTCTATTTTGTCACGAAAAAATATCTAATATGACGAAGGCTGAGAGCTTATCACATGTAACAGCCAAAAAACTAGGAAAATATTGTTGTGAATTTTCGTTTCATCCTGGGTTTGACTCACTCAATGACAATGACTTATTCCCCAGAAAATCTGAAATCTTCTTCAGCCTCACTGACTTCTTAGCCAAACCGATCAGTCTTAAGTAGCAGTCTTAAAGATCAGCAATTCTGTGAGTTTCCTCAGCTTTGAAAGATTCAGTAGGTTACATTTGTCTTGGAAATTTAAGTTCTAGGATAAAAGCAGAATTGGTATTTTTGTTATCAAGTTTTAAGATAATATTTTTTAAAAAAACCTCTAAAAGATAGTGTAAGAAAATCCTTCATAGATTTAAAAATTGAGACTGTATCTGCCCCTGTTAAAGTTGCATAAGTTAGTACATCAAGAAATTCCTTAATTCCCTTCCAACCTTTCCTTGCTTGGACCATCACTTTTCTTGCTGACTAATTTTATTAAAGGTTTTGGAAGAGCTGACAGCACTTACTTAAAAATTTCACCACTTAAGTATTATAACAGCAAAATTAAAATTCTTTGAATAAAAGCCCTGTTTTGTTCTCTACAATTTTTTCTCTCATTATTTTCGATGGTTCTGTAGAAATATTTCTTTTGGTACTATTCATGGAGACCTGTTCTCTGTCTTTTCTGACACTGGTAATTATTCCAGAAGGTACCAATAACTCCCAAGTGAGTCATTTAACTCACCAGGAAACTCAATAGACTGAAGCCAAGCTTGCTAAGAGCTTAGGGCTCTTGTTTTTGTTTTTGTTTTGTTTTCTTGCTTTTTCCTTAAATATTTTATTTTATATTTTGAGACAAGGTCTCACTCTGTTGCCCAGGCTGGAGTGCAGTGGTGCGATTTTGGCTCACTGCAACCTCCACCTCCTAGGTTCAAGCAATTTTCTTGCCTCAGCTTCCCTAGTAGCTGGATTATAGCTATGTGCCACCATACCCAGCTAATTTTTGTATTTTCAGTAGAGATGGGGTTTCCCCATGTTGGCCGGGCTGGTCTCAAACTCCTGGCCTCAAGTGATCTGCCTGCCTCGGCCTCCCAAAGTGCTGGGATTACAGGTGTGAGCCACTGCACCCGGCCACAGGGCCGTTGGTTCTGCTCTCCCACACCAATCAAGCGCTCCAGTAGCAGGGAAGCCACAATTAGGGGCACAAAAGACCACGCTGTCAGAAGCAGAGATGGATCTTCTTCCTCTTGAACAGTAAGCACACAGGGGCCAGTCTCCTCTACCCCCAACAAAAACCCTTCCTCTGTTTCTTGTCACCTTACACAACTTCAGAGTGGGGGCTTTCAGCAAAGGGCCTTACCCTCCTCTCCACCGCCTGTGCCATCCTCTTGTGGCCACTATCAATGGCTCCTTGGGCAGTTTCCTTTTCTACCACCTCTGTCGAGCTTAAATCTGAGGTTGCCTCAGTTAGACTGTCTGCTTTATATCAGAGTCTGACCCAAAACTTGGGAAATTTCTGGCCTCTTAGGTATTTATTTAATTGTTTATTCAATACAATGTTTCTTTTTCACTTTCTGGTGTGTTATGTATGTCTCTTTATATTATATATTATATTATATGTCTATGTATATTAATCTGTTTTGGTCAGCTCAGGCTACCATAAAAAAAATGCCATAGACTAGGTGGCTTAAATAACAGAGATTTATTTTCTCATAGTTCGCAGGCTTCAAGTCCATGATCAAGGTGCCAGCAGGGTTGAGTTCTGGTGAGAGCTCTCTTCCTGGCCTGTTCCTGGCTGCCATCTCACTGTGTGCTCACGTGGCCTGGACTCTTCTTTGTGTGCATTTGTTTGAGAAGAGAGAAAGTGAGCTCAATCAAGCTCTCTAGTGTCTCTTCTTATAAAGGAACTAATCCTGTGATGTCACACTCATGACCCCAACCAAACCTAATTACCTCCCAAAGTCCATGTTCAAATAACATCACATTGGGAGTTAAGGCTTTAACATATGAATTTTTTGGGGGTAACACAAACATTCAGTCCATATATATGTCTGTGTGTGTGTGGCATATACATATATATGTGTGTGTATGTGTGATTAAGTGCCAAGCCTGTGATGTTCCATCTAAATTGAGGGCAAAGCTATCAATATTTGTGACAAGATGGTAATCATTTTGTCCTTTAAAAAATTCTGGTAGAAATTAAATATGTTTTGAGAAAGTATCGGTCTCTTCCTAAGTAAACAGAAAAAGTTCAAATACAAATTTAAAACCATTAGAGGAAAGGCAATATTTAATAATAATGAAGCCAGAGGTAAACACAGAAACTCAGAAGTATCAAATATTACTTTGAACCAATTTCCGTTTCCAATAATTCCCATAGGAAATGCCCTAATGAGACAATACATATGTGAGACAGTTTTGTAAAGGCACAGTTTTTAAAATGCGTTTGTATTATTTGCATTGCTGACTTCTGCTGTTTTGTTGCTACATATCTTGGCCCAGATTCTCATTCCTCGGGGCCAGGAGACCAGATTAACAACAGTCTCCAGAGAAAAGACCTCCGGGTATTCTGCCTGTGTGGGGGGCTAGGGTGGGGAGGGGGGAAGGGTTGCCTCTAATTCCCAGAGCCCGTGGATAGGAAATCTGGTCACAGCCCACTTGGTCACTCTAATGACTCTTTCTGTGGTCTCAGAGAGAGGGAGCTAGCAGAAGACGGCTTGGGAGAACAGGAGAGAGGAGAGGAGGGCCTGCAATAAAGGCGCAAGCCAACCAAACATCCTCAGCCTTTTCAGTTATCTATTATCAGAAAGTGAACAGAAACTTACAGGCTGAGGGATGTTTATTCTCTCATTGAATTTCATTCGGTTTTGCCTGATGGCTGACAACCTTTCTGTATTGTCATATATATATATATATATATATATATATAACACTGTAATTAAGAGCATGGGGCTGTGGAGCTAGCAGAGACCTGAATTGAGTCTTGACTCTGCCCCTTACTAACTGTGTGGTCTTGAGCCAATTACTTTACATCTCTGGGCTTGTCTGTTCATTTGTAATGTGCGCCAAAATTAGTACGTACAAGATATTCTTGTTTGTCTAAGTAAGATAATGCAGGGGAAACACCTAGCCCAATGCCTAGCACATAGTAAGTACTCAACAAACACTAGCTGCTGTTAATTTTATTGTGGCCACTATTTATTGTTCTTGCCTGATTTGGAATCCTGGCTCTGCCCGTTACTAGCTGTGTAACTTTGGGCACATTGTTAAATCAACCTTTCTGTGCTTTAGTTTCCTCATCTAAAAAAATAGTGATAATATTATTACCCGTCTCATAAAATTATTATGAGGATTAAATAAACTGATATGTATATAAAGTTCATGGAAGAGTGTCTAGCATGCAGTGCTATATATGTATGTTAAATCATTAAATAACACTATTATCATTACGCTAATCAAATTAAAGAGAAATTCTTCTTTTCTTTATCCATGAAATACAAAATCAAATTCTAATGAGATAACATTTTTCAAGCTAATGGAAACATCTGGTTAACTGTCTTTCAATGATTAATAAAAACAGGAAAAATTACCTTAAAAATCTTATAATAACTTTATTAATGAAACAACCTCAATTTTTCAAACATAAAAACATTGCATTTAATTCATAGAAATTATATTTTCATCAATATTAACCTACGTTTTAAAATGTCCACTGCATAAAGCTTGCAGGCAAATCTCAAGGCAATCAAAAGATTTGCCTCAGCAAAATCTAAAATAATAATAAAAAAGGATATTGGATTGGGAGAATGGACTAGATATGCTGGAAACTGAATTATGTAAATTGACAATCAAACTTCAGGAAGTAAAGTCACAATATCCACAGATTAAAAACTCCTTTCTTTACCTGCCTGAAGAAAATGTGGAGCATAGGTTAATGGAGGGCCTCTAGCTCCCTCCATGACCAGATGAGGAGAGGTAGCTGCTGGGATGTGGTTAGGGCAGGTGCTGAGGTATTATTACTGAAGAGGGCATCTTAATCTTTCCTTTGATCACATACTTCTTTGAGGATCTAATGTAATCTGTGGACCATCTCCACTGAACCAGACAACTTTTTTTTTTTTTTCATCCTTTTACATCACAGACCCCAAGATGAGAACTTCTGGTTACACATCTTAAAGAAGGCCTATACTCCACACCTTGGAAGGTGTTCAGAGTCTGGAATAAGGAGATTGGTTTCTTCAGGGATCTCTGGAACTTTTTAGTGTCCCTGTGAAAGTGTGACAAGTCACTCTTCACTGGCAACATCCAAGTTTCCTTGATGGAGGACAGGCAGGTCTGTGGCAACTGTGTGTGTATACGTAAGTATATATGTAGTGGGATAGGGAACTAACACCATCAATTCTGTGTGCTTGCTATGAACTAGGTTATATCATTTTTGTCCCTGTAACCCTCTGAGATAGAAATTCCTCTCCCCACGCTGGTTTACAGAGAAAAAAACGGAGACTCAAAAAGGCAGGAAGCATATCCAAAGTTACACAGCCAGTACCTGTGGATCTGGAGTGTGAACTCCAGACCTGTGTGGTCTCCAGGCCTTACTCTTCTTCCCATTCAGGAGAAAGGGCAATTCTTCTCTCTGTTCCTAAAAAGATCCTTTGAAGATCTCCATCCAGGTGAAAAAAGAACTTTCTTATCAGAAGAATTTATATTTATATACATTTATATTTAAAGAAAGTATTTATATATTTTGTATTTACCTTTAATAAAATCACTTTGGGGGCGATTATTTTCTTCTATTTTTTTGTATGTAAAATTTTATTCTTGCAACCTTTTATTATCCTGCTGAGAAATAACAATCCTAAATTGCATTTATTTGATAACGTTCTTTTAAGAAACTCAGCAAATATAACTCCTGACAATTCTAAAATTTTTTAGTAACTTGAAATTATCTTGAGAATGTTAAAGTCAGTTCATTTCCCAAAGGGTTTTCTTTTGCCTTTTCCTATTGAAGAAAATTTTATTTCATTTATATGAAGTCAATTAGTCTATTGATCAAAGAACATTTAGTGAGCACCAACTATACACCAGATATTATGTTAATGAATTTGTTGGACTTATTTTTAAGAAAATTCCAATTCTATTTTTAATCAAGATTTGGATTAGCTTGCATTTTTACAAACAGCAAGAGTCTGAATACAGGGTATGTAGGAATAATACAAATTGGGCTAATAGCTAACCTTTGAGGGCCACCATGCTGATTGTTCTGTTTTCCCTCTAGATCTCTTCTCTGCCCTTCTTTGCCCTGTCCCGTTCTTTGGGGAGTGTGTGGCAAGGGGGTGGTGGGAGTACTGATCTCTACATATTGATTCTCCTGGCATCTCTTCCTTTTTGTGTTCTGGCTCTATTTGGTTGACCAGCAGGAAAGCAGGGGGTGGGAGGCGAGAGAACCCGTTGTATTTATTTCTGCTCTCTCTGCTCTCTCCCTCCCTTGTCGTGGTCTGGCAGGGATGAGTTCCTCTGCTGCTTTGAATCTGTCAGGGGTGCCTCTTTCCCAGTTCCAGCTCTCTCCTGGCTCTGTAACATTGTTTTGACTACTTGCCCTGTCAGACCTAGGGCTGATACTGCCTTCCCACTGTTCCTAGTCCCTGGATGCCTCGCCATTCCCTATTGGTTGCTTTAGCTTTGCCCACACCCCTGTAAATAGTCCTTTATTTTGAATGTGCCATCTGTTTCCTTTAGCATCCTGACTGATACTGCCAATTAGTCTGTGCCAAGTACTATGCTATGACTTCTACATGGATTATCTCATATAATACATACCCACCCTATCTGTTAGGCTCTAATATTATTCTTAGTTTTTATAAAAACCTATCAAAAGGAGATTTAGAGAGAGTAGTTTGACCAAAGGAACATAGGGAACATAGCTTGAAAGTGGCAAGACCAGGATTCAAACCCAGGCAGTTGGATTCTAGAGCCCCTCTCTTAGGCATGACAGTGTATGTCTCTGGTCAGGTTCTCTGGGAGGTGGACTGTGAGAGGAAGGTTTGCAGGCAGGCGGCATCTTTGGAGGTAGAGCTCTCAGGATCAATGCCTCTGAGAGACTGAAGGCAACAGGATTGGGTAGAAGGGGAAGGTCAATTATAATGCAATGGCAATGTGAGCCTATGATGACCACATGAGGAGTTCTGGAGCTGGGATAACTCTCAAACTAAGGTAGGGGAACTAGAGTTTTGCACCCTAGTATTGACCTGCTCAATGCAGGGCTTTAACCTGTGGCTCTCTTCAGCCAAAGCAAGTCCTGAGGAGAAACTGTTGAGAGTGGTGACTGCCAACGCTTCCAGCAGCTGGGGGATGAGGGTCTAGTCCTGCAGGGCAGATCTGGGCAACACACCATGGCATCATTACATTGTTTGAAACACATATGGGTGTCAGAAGTTAGCAGCTGGCTCAAATTATGGGCCATCTTGGAACATTTTTATTAGACTCATGTATATGGTTGGTTTCTCTAGCTTGTTTGAGTGAGTGTGTGAGAGTGTGTGTGTGTGTGTGTGTGTGTGTGTGTGTGTGATGATAATAATGATTACAGTGTAATTAT
Organism: Piliocolobus tephrosceles; assembly: GCF_002776525.5. Taxonomy (NCBI): domain Eukaryota; kingdom Metazoa; phylum Chordata; class Mammalia; order Primates; family Cercopithecidae; genus Piliocolobus; species Piliocolobus tephrosceles. The sequence goes on along the minus strand of NC_045437.1, from coordinate 90,047,787 downwards.
TCAACGTTGCTGAGAAAACACTGAAGTAAGAGTTAAGATATTTGGATTCAAGTTCTTGGTCTGCTGCCGACTATCTATGTGCTTTTGTTCAATCTACTTGATGTTTTTGGATCCTGGTTTCCTTATTCATAAATTGAGAAGCTTTGATTAGATGGTCTCTAAGGCTGCTTTCAGCTGTAAAGTTCTATGTTTCTCTTAATTTATTAGCTTTCTAAAAGCCAGAAATAGCAAAAATAAACATGTTGGAATGCTTTTTAAGTAACACTGGATATTATTTCTTGCAACTCCCAGTTAGTGACTTTCTCAAGCTTTCTCAATAAATCATGATGAACCTCATGAAAATTCACAGAGCCTCAGTATCAACCAGCGTTCTCTGAAGAACAGAGATGATCCTTTTCTCCCTAGGATGTCTTTATTTGGCATATATGAGATTTTGGAATGCTAGACACTTCTCATTCTTTCTGAGCATAGCTCATACAGATGTTTTATTTTAAGCATTGTTTTGAAATAATTGCTTTCACAGGGTCATTGTTATAGTTTGTACAGACATGGTTTAAATTTGGGTAGATATATCTTGATCAAAGCAAGAAGGAATGGAAAATGCCCTTAGCTTGGGTTGGTGAACTAAAACTGATTCTCAGAGTATAGAAAGGCTAGAGAAACAAACACACAAACAGATAAACAAACAGAAAGTAGATAACAAAAAAGGAAATGAAGGTAGTCACAGAATTCTGAAAAAAAAAAAAATTGAGTAAGTACTCAACATTGTGAACCCTAATTAAAACGAACCTAAATATATTTTAACAACAGAGAAAAAGCTTAAATACTGACCCAAGTAAATACAGAAATCTCTCAAGATTGATTTTTCTGAGCTGTGGCAAACAATTCAATGAAAATGGGAAGTAACTGTTATTGTCAGTCATGTATGGCCCTGTCTGTATGATTTCCCAACATAAACCTTATGGTCGAAACGGCCTGAACCATAAATAAATAAATAGACGTACCTTCACTCTGACTTCCTTACCTGACTCTCGTTAAACCCTATCAGTGACTGTAGAGGGCCAAAGAAGCAATTTCAATAAATATTTCATTACGTGGGAGCCCATTTGCTGGTATTTCAAATAAACAAGTACATTTTCTCACTCGGTAGACACTAGAAGGGAAAACTCTCCAGTTTCCATTTTCAGACTTTCTTTTACTTTCTGAGGAGGTCAGTCATTTTCGTTTTCCAGTGTACAACTCGATTATTTATTGGAGGAAAATGTTTTAAACCAGGAAAAGGAAAAAAAGAAAAATCCAACCAAATAATTTATGGAAGACTGTCTCCTGGCAGATTAATCCTTGCCACTTGGCCAGGGCTCATTCCAGAGTGATCAGACTGGCCAAGCTTAAATTGTACATCCACAAGAAATTGCATAAATAACCCCAAATATTGTGAACCTCTTTGCACTCGGTCATCTCCACGACCTTCAAAGCAAATGTCAGAAAGGTACTAAGAAAAAATATAGCCTGAGATGCTCTAGTTATGGTATTTTCTAATAAATAACAACCTTTTTGGCTCCTTTCATCTAAACACATTTATCAGTTAAGACACATATACTTCTTCTAGGTAAGTGAGTAGAAATATGGCCCTTTTCCTTGTGGGTAACCTGGAACTATAATTAAAAGTACTCTAAGCCATGCTTCGGAGCTGTCTTCTGAGGCTGAGTTAACTCTTCAGTAATATCCTTATTTTATTTTCTTAATTTTATTAATCTGAACATTGCCACGAACTATGGTTTGTTTTAATTACCTTCTTTGCAAAGAGACTGGGTGGATGTGAGAGGGATTGAAGAGGCTATTTTCTGAAAAGTTCCAGCTTCCATCTTGCTGATCCAAAAGATGGCCCTTGATTTATAGCTACAGAGAGACAAGAGCTGTCATAGGTAGAGACTTTGCCTGGTCATTTTTTGCTCAGCAATTTCATTCCAAAACTGAAGTCATATTCTCGCCCAAGCTCTTTTCTGTCCTCAAGTTTTCAATTTTGGCTGGAGATACTACAAGTATTCCAGTTTCCCAAACCAGAAATCATAAATTTCTTAATCCTTCTTTCTAATTCTCTTCAATATGTTATGTGCTGTTGAGTCTTTCTCAATAGACTCCCTTTTTAGTGAAGAAAGTGATAGATTTAGAAAAGGGGACCTGGAATTCTAGTATCCCAACTCTGCCACTTACTGATTGTGAGAGCTGGCAAGTTACTAAGTTTTAGTGTCTTCACCTATAGAATGAGCAATAGCCATATACGTTTGCTGACCTCACAGAGATGCTTTCATTATGAAATGAGTTGGTATAAATTGTTGATTATGCCAATCTATATAATAGAAAGAAGCAAGGGTGACCTAATAAGATTGTCTTTCTTTGGGCACCAGAGCATGACACTTCTGTTCTCTGCACACCATCAACTCCCATCCATACCTTTGCCAAATTAAACGACTAGCTTGCTGTCACTTACTGCTGATACCCATCTCTGATCATCATGAGGATTAAACCCTCTAGAAGCTGCTCATCACAGTGCTTACCCCTGTGGACCAAGAGAACAGGCACACAACACATTACCCCGTACCATTACTACTGAAAGGCCATTCTAAGCTGCAGCTGAATCTAGTTATGCCAAAGCATCCACAATCCTTTCAGAGACTACAGAGACGAAATCCACCCTTCTTTACATTCATGTTTCCTCAACTGCCTACTGGACATCTCCTTTGGGACATCCCACAGGAAGATCATACTTGAAAGGCCTAAAATTGGAGTTAATATTTACTTTTCCCACACTGTTTCTTTCCAGTGGCCCCCATCTCAGTGCATAGAACTCCCATTCACTCACTTGCCCAGGGGAGCAATCTGGGGTTGCCCTCTCTCTAGTCAATATCTAATTAAACACGAAAGCCTTTGTGTCTGTTTTCTAAACACTTAATTCTATTTAATTTTCTTCATCTTCATTGCCATCTACCCTATTACAGGACATCATCGTTCCTTACCTGCATTACAGCCACACCTTCATAAATTGTCAACTGGTCTCTCCTCATTCCGCTACCTCCCTCGATTCTGTCTCCATATTCAAGCCAGAGTTACCATTGTGAAAAGCAAATCTGTCTATGTCACCACCCTGCCTGAAATGTTTTCAATGGCTTCCAATTGTCTTTAAGATACTGGCCAAATTCCCATGAATCCTGTAAAGTTAAATTTCCCCTATTGCCTCCAGCTTTCCTCTCCCCATTCATACTATGTATGAACAGCTTATAAATTTAAGTGATTGATTACTTTCACTTTCAAGAATGTGCCATGATTTTGCAATGCTAGTCCTTCTTACTTGGATTACTTTCTTTCCCCTCTTTGTCTTGCTAATTCCCAGTCATTTTTTGGATTTCAGTTGAGATGTTGCATCTTGTAGAAGGCTTTTCCTAATTCCACAAGCTCTAAGAACACCCTGTGCTTCTGCTGTAACAACACTCATGACATTGTTTGGTCCTTGTCTTTTTACCCACCTGTGTCCCTCACTAACACTCCACAGAAGCAGGGATTATGTCTGGCTGGTTTCTCCCTATAGTTTGAGTATTCGTCACAGTACCTGAAACATAGAAAACTCTCAAGTATTTGTTGAATAAAGAAAGAAAGAAAACAAATGATATCTTTGTTCATTTTCCTGGGGAAACAGAATGATATGGTTAAAAAATCAACCAGGTGTCAGTGGTCCCATATTAAAGTCTGACTTCCCAATTATGTGATTGAGTATCACACAAACTTCTCTATAGAATGGAATAGCAATATCGGTTTCAGACTACTTCAAGAGTTGTTTTAATAGTAGTGAGGTTATTTGCATGAAAGTTCACTAGGCTGGGCATGGTGGCTCATTCCTGTAATCCTAGCACTTTGGGAGGCTGAGGTGGATGGATTGCTTGAGCCCAGGAGTTTGAGAGCAGCCTGGGCAACACGATGAAACCCCATCTTTACAAAAAATACAAAAATTAGCTGGGCATAGTGGTGAGTGCCTGTGGTTCCAGCTACTCAGCAGGCTGGGGTGGGAGGATCACCTGAGCCTGGGGAGGTCAAGGCTGTGGTGAGCCATGATCACACCACTGCACTCCAGCCTGGGTGACAGAGTGAGACTCTGTTTAAAAAAAGAAGAAGAAAAGAGAAAAAGGAAGCAAGCTCACTGTAAACTGTAACATTTCCTGCAAAGACATGTCATTTTTACAATGGTCATTTATACCTTCATTGGCATATTCATGTATATATTAACTATTGTAGACCTACTATTTAAATTTAGCTACTTAAAAATTTTATACTGTGTGTATATATGTATTGTGGCATAATAACCTTCTTCAAAAACTTAATGGCTTAAAACAGCAACTGTTTATTTAGCCCATGATTCGGTGGGTTGGCAATTTAGGCTGGGTTCAACTGGGCAGTTGGTTTTGGCTGGCTCTCTAGCCAACTATTAGGTTAGCTGGAAGCTGGCTGGTCTGGGGTGGTTTTGGCTCAAGAGCTTGGCCCTGCCTCATCCTCTAGCAGGTGAGCGTGGGCTTGTTCACTCAGTGGAGGCAGGGTTCCTTGACAGTAAATGGAAGAACATAGGGCCTCTTGACTTTTTGGCTTGGAAATGGCACAATATAACTTAGCTGCACTTTAGTAGACAACACAAATCCCAAGTCAGCCTATTTTAAATAAGTAGGGAAGTATTTTCCACCTCTTGATAGGAAAACCCCCAAAAGCATATTACAAAGAGGTGTGGATACAGGGACGGAGGAATTGTGGCCACCACATGCTGTCATCATCCTCTTTCAATTATTTACCACGTCACAAATCTGACCATGTTACCTCCTAGACTACACTATTAGGTGACTCTTCATTGTCTATAAAATAAAGTCCAAGTTCATAACAAAGGTCTCCATGAACTTTTCATATTGGCGTCATCTACCTGGCCCTTTATGCTTTAAGAATAGGACATTTCTTATAATCAAAAGCAAAAAACGAAACACTTGTACAGTTTCTAGCCTCTGTAGTTCATGCTGCTCCTTCTGCCTGGAGAGCTCCTCCCACCTTTCCATGTTTGGCTGAGCTTACTCAGTCTAATAATAAAAACAATGCCACTTATTATATGCCAGGCATTGACTGTTCTGAATACTTCATATGTGTGTAGATTATCTCTATGAAGGGGGTACTATTTTTTAACCTCCTTCTTACAGATAAGGAAACTAGGGCACTGGGAAGTTAAGTAATTTGTCCGAAGTCACTCGGCTAAAAGTCTGCTTCCAGAACTGCGATTTGGAGTTTGTGCATTTAACCTCCAGGACCCTGTACCTCTTAAGACTTAGTATGATCTGATCACATATGTATCTTAACATGTTCCATGTTCAATTATCTATTTGTGTCTGATGCCTCTTTGAATTACAAGCTCCTTCATGCACCCAGAACATGTCTTACCTTTAACCATCAAATTGAGTACAGAATCTGTGTTGCCCTCTCCACACTTATCAAGATGCGCCTTTTGCACCATTAAAAGTCTCTGCTTCTTCTTGGAAGAAAAAATCAGAGTGAAGACTATTAATCCTCACAGCATCTCCAAGAAAGAAATGACGAGTGGGAAGCTCTATCTCATTTTGCAAACAGGAAATTTAGGCGTGTGGAGATGAAATCACCCAGCGCTGTGCCAGGTTTCTTTTTTGGGTTTTCCGATTCCTAGTTTTGTGTTCTATCTACCAAAAAGTGGTATTTGTCTATGAAGTGCAGCTGATGGTTGCTTAATTTTCCCCAGAACAAAGTTAAAAACATAACAATTAAATTAAATCACCCAAGAGGGACGCTACCTTCCATTGTAAAGTTTTGAGGGAACAAACTTTTAGGGAAACTTTTTGTCCCTCGGGTATAGTGCTTTCTTCTCTTTCAGCAGAATATATTGTATCTGATGGAGCAAAAAATTGTTTTTAAGAAACCCTGCACCAATCTGTCTGCCCCAGCTCAGACACATGCTCACACAGAAAATTAAATTCACAGAAATGAGAGAAAATCAAGAAAACCAAAGGAGCATGTCTTCTGTTTCCCAGAATCATTCTCTAGTGTATTTAGTGGCCTGTTGGGTGACAGGGTGATGAGGGGAAAAGGTTGTTTGAATGCAACTAATTTTTCATGTCTTTTTGCTTATTTCATCAAAGCACCACAAAAAAAGCAAGCATTATGCACATTTCATCTACCTGGTTTTAATCTGTAAGATGCTTTATTAGAACTTAGTTTAAAGTTTTTTGTTTGTTTTTGTTTCCAGCTTGAGTTTCATGACTACCATTTGCTTCATTAACAGCAGTAACTTCTTGGGTGTAAAGCTTGCTTGAAATAGGAGGTACTAAGAGAAAGTAGGCAGGGAAGGAGAAATAAAAGAAGAGGCTTAAAGAATAGTGCTATTCAAATACATTCACGGGAAAGAGAAGCTGCTGGATGATCTCTCTAGCCATTTAACATGTTTCTCCTCCTAAAGGTTTTTGGCATTGGGCTTAAATTCTATTATTTCCTAAATTGTAATCTTTAAATATTCTTCTAATCAGATGTTACACACATCTTATTTTGACCGCACCTTAGTTAGAATTTTTATTCATATGCAATTTGTTTTGTGCTGTTTTTGCTTCATAGCGACTTCCCAATTTTATAGCTTTCCTTGGGCTTAAATCTCCCTAAACTTCATTTGCCCAGATAACCATGCACTTGAGTACTGGCGTATAATCTTTGTGAGAGAGGAACTTTGGCATGTCTTGCAAACCATGCACTTAATAAATGCTGGATGAGGATAATGGAGATGACGCTGCAGATGCTGACCTTTCCTAGTAATCTATTTGCCTTGAAATAATTGTATTTGTCTCAGTGACTCAAAACATTTCTTTTCCCCCCTATTTTTAGCAGGATGAAACACCTTCCAGATTTTGTTATTTTCTACTCCTGACTTAAGAGTTTGAGGAACTGGAAGCCAAGTTCCTCCGGTCATTGTGCACAATCATGAAGCTGCATATGAACTGGCAATTAAAACTCGCCAACTCCTCAACACTGTCTCGGATTCTTCCACCCGATCTCTTCTCACCTCTATTCTCAGAATGGCTGGTTTGTTATGAAACTAATTCTTTTCTAGGCCAAGTTTCCTTTGAGCAGGGTGCAAAGGCATATGATCCTGTGGATTAGAAGTGGGTTGTCATCAAAATGATATAGCTCTGTTCTTCTCTGTTCCTTTCTTGGAATGGCTGAGAACAGACTTGCGAAGAGAAAAACTTGTTGGCGTTTGGGAGCTGCCAGGTTTTAGAGAGCCCAATTATGTCTTTTTGGAACTAGCATTTCTTTAATAGAGTTTAATTTTAAAGTGTTTTTTCATTTTTGACATTTCTTGCAGTTTTTAATTTGAAAAGAAGAGGATGTGTTTATTCATCGGGAAAATAAAAACAGACTGTGTATGAGTAAGCAGGGTCAGCTGTCCATTTGTGATAATATTTGAGTGGCCATCAGATAACCCCTGTGCTCCAAAAAGGGCCCTTTTTATTATCTCCATCCCTGAAATGCCCTCATTGCAGTGCCTTTGCTTTAAATCACTGTAGTTTGACTAGAGCACTAGTCTAGTTTGTGGTTCAGCATCTATTATCTCTACTTCTTAATACAAGTACCCACAAGTTCCCTATGAAAATAAAATAGTCCCTCCTCCATTGTGGAAGAGCTGATTCCACCTGAGTTACAAGGCTGTGCCAATAAGTCTAGTCCAGTCTCCTGACAAGGAGAATTGGTTCACATATGGGCACATAGCCTGATAGAAGAGATGTGAAGAGACTTTTGCTAGATGATTTTTCTTTTTAAGCCAAGTGTTTTGTTTTTCACAGGAACTACTAGACATTTGATCTCTTTTTTCCACTGGAGTTGTTGGTGGGAGGATGTGATGTATGTAATCACAGTCTTCGTTTTCTATCACATAAGTTTGGAATGGAGGGGACCACTGAGTGGAGCCTAAGCTTGAAGTAGAACATATGGAAAGTGGGACAGTGAGACAGCAAGAAGCTGCACCCTTTGCAACATCCTTTGAACGTTGAATTGAGCCTCACCTGAACTAATTGCCACCTAGTATGCATGTCATAACTAGTAGTCATGTGAAAATCATTTATTTGGTTTAATTCTATATATCACTGCCTTTCTTGTTCCAGAGAGTCCCATGGGGTTGGCTGAAGCATCCACGTCTCTATCACAGCTTTATTTCTCTCTCTACCAAATACTGCTTTCTTTCTTCTATAGGGGTTGATCCCAAGGGCACTCCCTAATAAACATCCTGCACAGGAAACTGCATCTCAGAGTCTTCTCCCTGGAGCACCCAATCTATAACAGATGTAGCTTGTTGTAGGCAGACTGATTTTCCATGGGCTCTCCCCCAATCAAAACAAAACAAAATAAAACAATTTTTATTGTATGTCATTTTTACAAAGTTTTGGAAATCCATCTATAAGCTTTTGCTTTGAGATCCAACAGTTAACCAATGAGGGGTTGAGTTATCCCAGTAAGGGGTAGGAGGGAGAGGAAATCAGGTTAGACCACAGACTTCTGGAATCTCTAGTCAAATTTATGTTTTATTTATTATTTTTGATGCATTTATATACCCATGAAGCCATCAACATAATCAAGATACTTTTGTAGTTCCTCCCTGCCACTTCTTTACCCATCCCCATGCAGCCACAGATCTGCTTTTTGTCACTATAGATTCCTTTGCATTTTAAAGAATTTTATGTAAATGGAATCATACAGTATGCACTTTTTTGGTTTGCCTTATTTCACTCAGCATAATTATTTTGAGAGTCATCCATGTTGCATGTATCAATTCTTCATTCCTTTTTACTGATGAATCACTTCCCATTGTATGCGTATATAACAATGCGTTTATTCATTCACTTGTTAATAGACACTTGGTTTGTTCCCAGCTTTTGGATATTATAAATAAAGCTACTATGAGCAATTAGGTACAAGTCTTCACACAGACATATGCTTTCATTTTTCTTGGCCAGTTTAACTTTTTAAGAAACTGCCAAACTATTTTCCAAAGTGGTTGCATCATATTACATCCCTACCAGTGGTGTATGAGAGTTCCAGTTTCTCCATATGCTCACTGGTTCTTGATATGGTCTTTCCTTTTACTCTGAGGTGACATCTCATTGGTTTTAATTTGTCTTTCCTTAATGACTAACAATGTTGAGCATTTTTTCACACAATTATTTGCCAATCATATACATCTTTGGTGAAATGTCTGCTCAGATATTTTGCTAATCATTTAATTTTTTATCATGTTTTAAGAGTTTTTAAAAAATGATGTATTCTGCATACAAATATGTTACCATACATGTGCTTTGAAAATATTTTCTCCTAGTCTATGGCTTGTCTTTTCAATCTCTTCTCTTAACAATATCTTTCAAAGAGCAGAAATTTTTTATTTTAATTAAATCCAATTTATCAATTTTTTAATTTTATGGATTTTGCTTTTGGTGTCATAGCTAAGAAATATCTGTGTAACCCAAAGTCACAAAGATTTTCTTCTATGGTTTCTTCTAGAAGTTTTATAGTTTTAGGTTTTACATTTGGGTCTATGATCCATTTATTTTTAATTTTTTATATGATCCATTTTGAGTTAATTTTTGTATATGGTGCAAGATATGGATTGAAATTCATTTTATTTTTTTGCATATGGATATCCAAGTGTTCCAGCACCATGTGTTGAAATCGCTCATCTAATTTTAAAATATGGAACACATAATTCCAGTGTGGTCCATAGACTATCTCAGCATAATCACTCCTAGCGCTTTTTAAAAATGCAAATTCCTAGGTCTCACACTAGCCCTTCAAATTAAAATCTTATGACAAATATCCTAGGTGATTCTTGTGGATACCAAACTTTGAGAGCAACTGGCATAATAAGATTACTATTCATTAACCCTTTATTTCAAGTCAACACTGTCGCCATCAAATCTCAGAGAAGATATAATTTAGCAAAAACTCACCTGCTTAGGGAAAAACTTACAAGCTTAAAACACAATGTGAAAAACCAAAAGTATGAAAAATAGAATAAGCAACTGCAAAAAAAAGTTAAAGATAAATATATTTGTTAATATATATACAAAAAACTTCAAAGTATCAACAAATCTTAAATGATTTAAAAAACAAGTAATAATCTGGGAAATATTTTTGAAGATGTCAAGTGATTAAGTTTTAATCTATAAAGAGATATAAATTATTTTAAAATGAGTAAAAAACTCAGTAAGGGATATATAAAAGGACAAAGAACATAAAATACACCATGGAGATTATATCAAGAGAATATTATTCAGCCAGTAAGATTGTCTTAAAAAATGGTTTCCATTAGGTTGGTACAAAAGTAATTGAGGTTTTTGCCATTTACTTTCAATGGTAAAAACCACAATTACTTTTGCATCAACCTAAATACAATGAAGAAGAAACGCTTATAATATGGTGAAAAATCTGAATACAAAATCATTGTTTTGTACGTCTTTATGTATATAAAACAAGGCTTAGGAAAAAGTGACTGAAAGCAAATACACTCCTGGATGGTATTTTTTCTATCTCGAATGAGCAAGTGTATATGCCCATGTCATCAGAAAAGAAAAAAATCCATTTTTGTTTAAAGAAGAAAGGGTCATACATGATATCCTTGGCTAAGTCAGACACTGGCAGAGAGAACAAAGATGGGCCAAAGGAAAGGCACTGGGAGGGGCTGAAGGCAGGTTTTGCACAGCTGCGCCTCAAATGAGACGGCAGAGGTGGGAGTTTCCTGGTTTCGAGTATTTGCTGTTGCTAAAGACTGCCTCAATGTGATCAGTGCAGATTGGGGTGCCAAGAAGAGTGGACAGATTCGAATACCCGTGTCACAGTCTGTTTACCTGATCAGGTGTAAATCCTACTCAAATAAAAAGAACCACTTTTTTGACTAAAAAGTGAGTGGTTTACAGAGGAAAAGAAGCTAAAGCTTTTAACAGCCCTTTCTATTTGCCCAAAGCCACCCAGTATATGAAATGTCTGTTTATTGACAGATTCTGAAGTGTTGCTTTGTTTGTATCATCCCTCTTCTACAGTTCAGAAACGAAATCTGGAATATTCCACCAAATTGGAAACTCACTCATATCTTCTGGGTTTCTACGTCTGAACTGAAATTGAACTCTGGCACTTTAGTTCACATGATGTTAGAACAATATAACTTTTTGTTTTGAAGAAAAATGGCTTTAAAAGTCTCGTAAATGAGTGCAGCCTGTTCTTGGATATCAAGTAGCACTTACAAACTCTAGTACTGAAATTCTGTGTCATTGTGAATAAGTGAATACCTAAGAAGCAGACATGTACAGATTATGTACCTCAGATTACACACAAATGTAGAAATAATAAAAATGTGTTTGCCCCTTTAAAATCTGGTATTGGAAATTGCATCAAGAATTGAGGAAAAGGATATTGAAAGACAAAAACGGATTATGATCCAGTATAACACATTAATTAATCTAAAAAAAGGAAATTACAATGTCAAGTAAGGCTGGAGAGATGGCTGAAGTACAACAAAGATTACTGAAGGAATTTTTATGTAGTTGTTCTTTAGAAATGTCTATACTTTTAAGTTCCAGGTAGTATAGAACAAAATTTTCATGCAGTTTTCTTTCGTGATCAGTACTAAAATAGCTGTTGTCAAAAGAACTATTGAGTATCCGAAGCTTGCAAAAAATATCTCATAAAATAAACTAAAATAAATAAATTTGTATAAGAAAGATTTTCTCAGGCTTGTCAGGAAAATAATCCAGAGTGACTGTGAACTACAAAAGCTAGACAACTTCTCCAAAATAGCAACAGGCAAGAATTTCTTAAGGAAATCCAGAGGAGCTTAAAAAATAAATTCAAGGATCCAGGTTATTTTCACTATTTTTGTGGAGTCTCCTCTCAAAACCAAGAACTGAAGTATGTATTAATAATATGATAATTTTACTTAAAGGAAGAACAGAATCTGTTCTCAAATAAGAACAGGACCATACAAATATGGTCTCATTGCTACATATTTCAAAATATGCACTACTAGTGATATGGTTTAGGCCTATGGCCCCCCAGCCAAATCTCATCTTGAATTGTAGCTCCCAGGATTCCCTTGTTTAAGGGATCCGGTGGGAGATAATTGACTCCTGGGGCAGTTTCCCCCATATTGTTCTCGTGGTAGTGAATAAGTCTTACGAGATCTGATGGTTATACAAGGGGAAATCCCTTTCACTTAGCTCTCATTCTCTCTTGTCTGCCATACCATGTGAGATGTGACTTTCACTTTCTGCCATGATTGTGAGGCCTCCCCAAGCACACCATTAAACCTTTTTTTTATTTATAAATTACTCAGTCTCTGATATGTCTTTATCAGGAGTGTGAAAATGAACTAATACAACTAGATTTCTCTGACATGAAAACCTTGCACATTAGTTTCACTTACTTATATGTGTTAGTGGAAAGTATGTTAAACAGTAGAATAGAAAAAAAGAATTAGAAGTAGGATTATCAGTCGGGCTGGAAGTTCTGGATCCCAATTCACCTACAAGAGTAGATGCCATATCCAAATATCCAGGTTTGTGGGTCTTAATCCTGCCATGCACTTTCCTCTTAACTTGTTGAATAGTTTAATAAGTATTGTAAGTTAAGTTTCATAAATGTGTAAGCCATATTTGCAGCGATAATGTCCTATTTTTGTAGGGAGGAGTTGTCAGTACAGTATATAAATAGTCAGTATTTTGAGACTGCTATGATGGTGTGCTTATCAAGATGAGCCTGGTTTTCACAAAGAATTGACCATATCTAGAACATTTAGCTCCTGTTACTTAGCCAGTTAATTCTGTATTTTCTCAGATTGTATACTAGGATGAGCATTTTGGCTAAGATGAGCATCAAATCTCTCATTTGATAGTCAAGGCAACACTATCCAGTTGGCAATATACGAGCCATTATTTTGGAAAATATGAACAATTCTGTCCCCAATAAGTTTGATTTACCTGGTTCCATAGAATTGAAAATTATATCAACTGAACTATGCTTAGTCGCTTAGTGAATGCCAAAGTTCTTGTTCCTATATCCTTATTTGAAGATAATCTAAAAAGGCAACAAACAAAACAAAACATTTCCCAACCTTTAATCACGCTGTTTCTCATTGAAAAATTTCCTGGATTCAGTTTTAAAAATAATCGGTTAACTAATAATAAACAAAGTACTACCTTCCATTTCAAATCAAGAGCCACTTATCAAATGCTGCGTTTGTCAGGTTCTGTACTCAGCACTTGAAAGAAAAAGATGAGGCTAGTATGGTTTCCACCCATGGATACACTATTTTACATTTGGCAGCATGCAATTACATTATCCTGTTTTATCCTCATTGCAACTCCATGAGATAGGTATCATTTCCCCCATTTTGTAGAAGATAAAACTGAAATGAAAATGTCACTTGCCCAAGTTCACACTTGTACTAGAGCTAATACTATAGCCCATGTATTTTTCTGACTTCCAATTATTTTCTCTTTTGATTATTCAAAAGCATGTGTTTTCCCTAATGTTTTTAGTCAAGATAAACCATGTAAGTATTTTAATGCAGAAGTCTTTCTAGTCCAAAGTAAGAATTTCTATAATTTGTCTAAATTTCAGTAGCCATTTCAACACCATAGGAGCAGGAAATTATTCAATTCATGAGAAAATTCATGCACCTGTGGATTTCATCTTTTGTGCCAGATGAATGGGTGAGGTTGGATTTGATTTGCTCCATGACTAAACTCTAAAATTGGGATTTAAAATGGGTCTGTAATCTCACTCTGATTCCATTTCTCCTGTAATGCTGCCTAATGGTTATGCAAGTCTCAGAAACATATTTAAAGTAATAACATGTCCTTTTATCCAATAACATCAAGCTGAGATCTTTTTTGTTCACTTTTGTTAGACCTTTAACCTCTAAAGGTGAGTCAGGCAGCTGCAGAAAACCTGATCTTATTTTCTGCCCCTGGCAAGACTTTTTCAAGTTCATCTTTTTTCCCTTCTCTCAAAATCTGATGAAAAATGAAATGTCAGGAAACAAGCTCTTGGGCTAAAAAACTTGTGTCTGTCTCTGTGACAGATGTCATTTTGAAAGGTTTCAGGTCACCTGTCCTAAGTGTGCCAGTGTGATCTGCACTCACGTGACTTGACTTCACACCAACATTGAGTTCTGCTTTTAAAAATAGCCTTGAAAAAGAATTAAATGACTTCAAGTCATTGCTTTTTCCACTGTCTTTTAACTCTGATTAATGGGACAAAAAACGGGGGTGGGGGAGAGAGAGAGACTTTTAAAAAGGACAGCTTGACCTTTGGGTGCCCCTGGCAGTGAACCAATCAGCATTCTTGTAATCCAAACACAGATGCCTGGAGCTAAACAAATCCTATACTTGTGAACAAGAATTCAGCTTTCTGTCAAAATACAGTGAAGATCAGCACAATAATGCTTTTAACAAAACATCATGAATTAAAATTTAAATGTATGTGATTAATTGAAAAAATGAGATTAAACAATGTAGAGTTTCAATAACAGCTCAATTTAGTAGCAAATATTTCCAGCAAAAACTCATGTGTTTGGAAAAGTCCTGTATCTTAACTCTACCCTGGACATAACTCCCTAGTATTTTATTCCAGAAACACCACTGCTATTATTGTACAAGTCAGTAGTTTGTAATGGCTAATTAATGGTGTTGAACTCTGTTCACTTTCTGGATTAGTTATACAATGTATGAATTATTTATCACAGTGATTTAAAAAACGTTTCTTTTTTTTTCCCCCTTTTTTCTCCCTTTTTCTTATGACCTTTTATCATAGCCCAGGCGATTGAATAGTTTTTTTAAAAAAGATAATTTTGTTTCATCAGTTTGGGAGTAATCTCAGGGCTTTGCCCCATAACCAAGAAAATAAAAAATTGTAGTTTCAAAGACATGTTTGTTAAATCTGTCACCCTAAACAAGAGGCCAGACTGGGAGAGATGAGATGATCCATGGATATAAACCCAGAAACTTTAACAGCACAACAGAGATGTTAGCTTTTTCGTTTTCTTTGCTTCATTCTTATGTTGGCCCAGCCTTGACTTGAAATGAAGGTACATTTCTTGAAGATGTGTTCATTGTATCCTTGTCTGGAACAAGGTTATTAGTGTGTGTGAAAAACTTGAGGGAGAAAAAAAGATGTGTAGACCTAGAAAGCAGTTAGTTAGCTTGAAATAGAAGGGCAAGTTGATTTTTGGCAATGATTTGTGAAATATATATAAATTTCTTTACCTTCTACAACGATGTCTTGGACCAGTGCTTCTCAAACTTTAATGCACTCATGAATTACCTGGATCTTGTCAACATGCAGATTCAGATTCAATAGGTGTGGAGTGGCGACTGAGTGTCTGCATTTCTAACAGATTCCCAGGTGGGGCAGATGCTACTGAGCCTAAGGTTTTAAGTGACTCTTTTTAACTCTCCCCAAGTATGTCAAGTGCCTCAAGATTCCCATAGAGTTCTGAGGTTCAAAAAGATTATTTTAAAACTCCCTTCTGACACACTTTTCCTGCTTATGATCTTTTTCTATGTGTCAGTGACTTGATCTCTTTTAGGAACTTTCTAATTTTAATGTAACTGTAGTTACATCATCTCACAATGACTCTATCTTATTATGAAGAAAAGATACGCACAACGATGGAAACATTGTCAGATTTTGTCACCCTTGCTCTTCAATCATTAGTTTCTCACTAGGTCGTGGTCTTGGTGAGAGCATCTTGCATTCTACTAGGTAGTCTCATTAGTACTGACACATGTCTTCTTTGCTATATTGCAATCAGAGTGTTCATAATCAAAGGTTGAAGGTCTTTGTAAGAATGCACTTGGGCTAAGAAACACCCAGGGGAAAAACAGTTAAAAACAAGAGCAGTCAGAACTATCAGCAGTGTTTAGACCCAGATAACCACAAACATCCTGGAATTTACTTAACCATGTCTGATTTCCCAGTGAGTCATGTTTACAGCTCTAGATGTTAGTTTACTTTTCTTTCATTTTTTTCTTGATCATTCATGCAGTAGAAAGTGGAAACGAAATCTTCCATGGCAATTAAAGTGCCAATACTTGTGGTAGCTATGTGTTCCTGCTACTGATAGGGAGTGATCTGGCCATTAGTCAAACAAAGCTGTACCAATTTTCTCATGCTCATTACCTATTTATAAATGGACATTCTTATGGCATATCATGCAGCTGCTTTAGCAGGAAACTAATGTCAAATGAGAGTGCCAGATTTAGCTTTATCAAGAGAGAATGCACCATATTTAATGCTCAATTTTCTTTCTGTGTATGTTAGATATACACGTGATTGCTGAGAATTTTATTCCAGTGTATTCATAATTGTGTATTCCACTACAAGTTATTTTTGCACTTGGTAAAGATTCTTACTTTCTTTTGGGTCAATTGTTTAACAAGTGAAAAATAATATTTGCTAATTTTCTCAAAAGACTGAAGGTGTTTTCTCCACTGAGGGTATAGATGATTACTACCTTATATTAGAAGAACCAAACTCTGAGGTGGGTTGTCTCTCACACAGCAAGGCTTTACGGACTACTATATCACTTCTTTCATAAAAGCCTTCATTTTATGTTGCCAGTTTCATCTGGTGAGTCAGCTGGACACTCTGGAGCACATGATTGTGGATGAGACCCAGAAATATAGATTCCATTACTGCTATTACACTAGACTCTCAATAACGTTACTCTGAATAAGCTTTCTCCTATGAGAAAACCGCTTCAACCTTTTTGATGAATATTAGTGGAAGAAAATAAAATGGGGGATATGGCAATTGTGAAAAGAGATTTTCTGGCTGAAATTAATAATTCTGAGCAGCACTAAAATTAATTACTCTGTAGTTATGAGTAGGCAGTGGATTTATGGTAAATGACAGAGTGTTTGCAAATTTTCCTGACTACTCGATTAGAAAATGCACAAGTGGAGGCGTCA
The DNA here is from genome assembly GCF_002776525.5 of Piliocolobus tephrosceles. Lineage (NCBI taxonomy): Eukaryota > Metazoa > Chordata > Mammalia > Primates > Cercopithecidae > Piliocolobus > Piliocolobus tephrosceles. Next base: position 90,030,733 of record NC_045437.1, on the reverse strand, counting down.
GCCGAGCATGCATTATTTAAGTGGTTGGTGTCTGGCAACAATCTGGAAACTGCAATTGTTGTGGTTGCCGTAGGAAAATTCGCACTTTCTGAGAGAAATTCTTTCACCTTTGTGTGCCCACAGCATGGATCTCTCCTCATGGCAGCTGTAGGAAACACAGGAACTCCGTGACCTGGAAAATGTGGGACAACTGCCACAAGGTGACCCTGGAAGGCTGGGGTAGGCCCAATTAATTTAAAATTTTGCTTGGCCTTGTCTCTTCCAATTTTCTAAATCCTCTGGAAAAATGATTAATGCGTACACTGCCAATGCGAAAATATTTTTGACCCTATTAAAGTCGACCAAGGGTAAACCAAGTGTAGGCTGGCATTGTATCAAACTAGCTTTATTAAATTTGATTGGAGGTTTGTATGAGGAAGGGACAGACAAGGACATTATTTTGCACAGAGGCTCTCTTTTAAATGAAAATATCAAGAGGAATACAAAGTAGCAATATGCCCTGGACAGGAATCATTTTAAATATAGAAAAATGCCACCAAGAACTTTGTTTAAAGGGTAAACCGTATTTGCTAGAAAATATTCTGCTATCTTATTGCTATGCTGGTCAATTATCAATGAGGGTGTTTTAATTTATGTAAGGCTTATGAAAGTCTTATATTTCTTTATTTATAGATGAGCTAATTCCACCTTGCTTTCTTTCTCTTGTCTGTTACTGAATTCTACAACTTAAAATAGTCTTTCTGCTTTTTGAACCTTAGCAGGGCAAGGCTCAATCTTATAGCATTTCCCCAGTGAATCTATCCTACACAGTTACCCAATTAATTAATAAAGTGATTAATTTTTTCCACTTGTTATGTTGTCTTGAATAAAAATGGCACAATTCTGGCACAATTCCAAAGAATAGAACTTCTCACAGGCATTTCTTCTCCAATAAAGAGAAAATCTGTTCAATTTTCATAAGGTATAGTGAATGCATAATTTAATTTAGGAGTCAACACCCATATTTCACATTTAATGTTTTCCTATAGTTTTCTCAAACCTAGGAGATATTCAACCACATGTATGAGATCATAAAGAGTATATTTTACCCATTAATCATGCGGAAAATATAATACTTTCCTTTATAGTAGGGCTGGATCTTACTGACCTTGATAGAGCTAGCATATAGTAAATATTTATTCAATGACTGAATGGCAGAAACAACCTGTAACCATCTGTCTACCAAGGGAAGACTAGAGCTACAGCTGGAGTGACAGCTTAGCTAATGGTAATAGCTCAGTGAAGGCTCTAGAATACATGAGTAATTGTTAGTCATTTTAGTCTAGCAAGCATGGATGTGGAGAATAGGTAGTTACAGGAGTAAAAAAAATCCGTGACTTGGGATATTAGCTTTGCCTCAGACTTACTAACTGAAAGACATGAATGAACTATTTATAAGACTTGTCATAGATTGTATAACTCTTCACCCACGGCTTTCCTCCTCTGCAATGTCTCTTCCTGGAGGAAGGTTATACATCCCTGCACTATTTAACTCAGGCATGCCATTTTGATGTGGTTTAGCCAGTGAAGTATGAACAGAAGTGAGGTATGTCACTTTCAGGCAGAAGAGTCAAAGCATAGTTGGATTATTCCCTTTTCCCAGTGAATGACCATCAGCAAAGTTCCAAGTAAAGGGCAAAGTAGAATCAAGTTATAGCTGATTTGTGATAGGCACAACAGTGTGAATGGGAAACACACTCTTGTTACTGTTAGCCATTGAGATGTAGGATTGTCTATTATCACTACAATACACAGATTATCCTGACTGACACAGAGTGAACTATATCGTTTTGGCATGAGTTAAAGAATATGGTGTTAATTATAACTCCAAGAGTTTTGAGATGAAATTAGCTCTCATCTTCCTGCTGTCATGCATGGGAACCTGCTTGCTTTTACATCTGTATCTGTTCTTTCCTTGTTAACAGATAGAGCAAACCTGGGACCAATGGCCAAGCCCCTGCCCGTGCTCTGGGTTCCATCGCCTCTCAAATACAGCCTTTTCTCTGGGAGTTATCTCTTCTGTCCGACAATGCCAATCTGTCCTTTTCTAGTGGGCCATTCATATCTTCCATGGTAAAAACAATTCTTGGCTCTACATTCCTTTCAGCTAGCCCCTTTCCAGTTCTCTCTCCCTTTTCTCAACCAAATATATCAACTACTTAACTGTGCACTGTCTCCACTTCCTCACCTCCCATTCAATCTCTAACCTACTCTGATCTGGCTTTCATCCCACTACTGAAAACAAATCGCTCTTGTCAAGATAACCAAAAGCCTATGTATTGCCCAGTCCAAGGGACACTTTATACTGACTTTACTCAGATTCTTAGCAGCATGTCACTGAGTTGGCCATTTCATCCCTCATGGAAAACTTCTCTTGGCTTCCAGCACAGCCTTCTGCCTTTATTACAGGCAGGAGATTGTTTGTTACAAACAATCCAACTATATCTTTAAGTTATTTAAAAATATACAATTAAGTTATTATTGACTATAGTCACCTTACTATGCTATCAAATAGTAGGTCTCATTCCTGCCTTTATTCTTTTTAAAAATTTTTTTTCTAAAATTTATTTTTATTTTTATTTTCCTTTAAGTTCTGGGATACACATGCAGAACGTGCAGGTTTGTTACATAGGTATGCATGTGTCATGGTGGTTGGCTGCACCTGTTAACCCGTCATCTAGGTTTTAAGTCCTGCATGCATTAGGTATTTGTCCTAATGCTCTCCCTCCCTTGCCCACCCCCCACCACAGGCCCTGGTGTGTGATGTTACCCTCCCTGTGTCCATTTGTTCTCATTGTTCAACCCCCACTTATGAGTGAGAACATGTAGTTTGTTTTCTGCTCCTGTGTTAGTTTGCTGAGAAAGATGCCTGCCTTTATTCTTAACACTTGGTAGTCCACTCTTTTTCTTCCTTTCCTCACCTCTAAACTTTGTGAAAAGTAAACTCCTGTAGATCAGTATCGAGTTCTCTTTTCTTCTATCTACATATTATTTTCTTTTATTGAGTTTAGTTTCATGACAACTCTAATTAGCTCTAGAGTTGCTATTTGGAAGTCCCCACCTAAAAACATTCATGAAAGTGTTGTTAATATATACTTCCTTAGTTCCCACTTCAAAACATCCCTTATAAAACTTCAGGCAGAATTCATAACTTTGTTACTTTAATTCCCTCATTTGATTCCTTAAAAAAATCTACTGATCACCTATAATGTGCCAGACACAGTAATAGATATTAGGAATCAGATATAATTCTTGATCTCAAAAAAGGTACTTATTAGTGATTAGTGGGGAGGAAAATATGTACATAATTATGGTAAAATGAATAAAATGAGAGCATTTCTCATAATGTAGCTGTATAACACATGGAGGGAACATAAAGGAAAGAGAATCTAGGCTTTCTTTGGCAGTAAGAGAAAAGTTCCCAGAGGAAGTTATGTTTGGGCAAAAACATGGTCAAACAGGAATTTATCAGATGGAAGGAATAGAAAACATTATTCTTAAAGACAAGGTGATGTGAGAAGGCCTGTGATGTTTAGGGAATTAAAAATAGCTTAATATTTTTACAAAGAATAAGGAAGATGAAAATAGGTAAGAAATAAGTCTCAAAGTGGGGACTGGGCCCAGGACATTTTATGGAATTATATTCTTTTGATGTTCCACATGACATTTCTGAGTCCTTCCAACTTTTCTGTGTAAGCCATCCCTATCCTATAAGAATGGGCTCTATTTATTATACTAAGGGGAAAGTGAGCATAAACAAAATTATAATTTTTGAGACTGGAAACATTGCAGTCTGTTATATTTCTAGTCTCTTTATTTTTCTATTATATCTCTGTCTATATTGTGATCTTCTATTATTTTCTGTTTACTTCATTTGGTTTTGAGTAGCAATTTTCTGGAAAGATTGACTCCAAAACTGAATGTTTTGACAAATATTACTGTTCATAATAATTTAATTCCAGTTTTTACCTTAAAAACTACAGGGAAACAGTAATTCCAAATATTGAATAGCTGTTTGAATACTTAACTCTCTCTATTTAAAAATGGATAAAATCAGGTATAAAATGTTTGGTAGTTATATACTCGAAAAAAATCTCGGTGGTGAGTGAGTTGTAAAATGCAGCTTATCTGACAGAACCCATTGAAAGTGCATGCAACTGGGTAACTCGGCCCTTTTGGAGCAATGGCACATATGAGAGTCTCTGTAATTCTATTATAACTGTATTATAAGCCTAAGTGTATTGGTATTTATTATTATGCTTTTGGTGAATAACATTTTTAAGAGATTAAAAATGACAAACCCAGTATATATTCATGGGTTCTTGAATATTTAACACCTGCTAGAGCAATACAACAAATAACTTCTTTTGAAACTAGCTCAGGTAAGGCAATTTTGCTTCTAAATACAATAAAAATAGTATTTAGAATATTTAAATTTTGTAAAGCAAAATGTAGTTGAGTGATGTGAAAAATGTTTTGATTTTGTTTTACCTTTAAAAAAATCTCTTCTATTTTCATTTCTTAGTTTATAATATGAAAAACAAATTGATTGTGAACAGGATGTTTTAGATAAGACTTTTAACTTCATGGATGAATATGTTGGGGGTGAATCAAGTGGTTTCTGGGACAAACTTTTGCTATGGAGTGCAAGCAGTCACCATTGTCTTACTTGAATTATTTTATAGTGGCAACTGAATGGACTCTGATCACTTCTCCAGTAAATTAGTCATTCTGGTTGGCTGCCTACAGCATTTCTGTGAAAGCAGTAGAACTGAGAACAAAGATACATCAGTGGTATGAATCAGATTCTACCCTATGACTTCAAAATAAAGTTGAAAAAAAAATGGGATGGGAGGAAGAAAAGTGCAATCTTAATTTTCTAAAGATAGCTGCAGTTTGTAAAATGACTCTGAATACACAGCCATTTCTTATTTGTAGAGCTCCAGCCTATTCAAGTGTTCATTACAATCTTCTATTAACATTTGATAGACCACAGCTGGGTAAGTGACCACTGACAAGTAAGTCGGCTCCACTAAAGTAAAGACTCATTTCTTCCATGGAATTTGAGTTACTGGGCACAGGGATACTTTGTCACTACCTATTATTCACCACTCTCCAACCACATGTGTTAAGACATGTGATGTCCTTAACACAGACACGTTCTGGAATAAAAGTCTACACTTCAGATTGTGTCAGAAGAAACTCAACAATTCGCAAAATCATTTAATAAAAAGCTAAGTAATTATGGGCTTATTTGTTCCCCACAGTGCCTGCCTCTTCTTGGCATTAGGTAAGGTGTTTAGGGATGTTCATTAAGGTTTTCAGGCCACTAGAGTACTACTAAGATCATTACTTTTCACCACAAATCCTCAAATGTATTATTTCTCAAGTAGGTACTAGAGAAACCTGGTTTGTTATTTCTTATAATGAAAAATGTACTTTTCCGCAATGTTAGTGATGAAGTTCCCAGTTGTGGATAGGAAGGAATTAGGTGTTCCTTTTCTAGGTGTCTAGGGTTCCACTCTATATCTCAATTTGTATGTTATGGCTCTCACATAGCAACCAGTACACTTACAGAAGAACTTAGCCTGCTAGAAAATGGGAAGGTCCCAAGTGCAGAGAAAAGGTTGACTCAGGGCTCAAAATGTAATTAAATGAGAAAAACAAATGCCTCCCTATTTGTCCATTGGATTAAAATAAAATTAAATAAATACAAAATTTTAATTAAAATATTTATTTGTTATTTCTTAAAACTGTTATAAAGGTTTAATTTCAATGTTCTTTAAGATGTGGATCAAACCTTTATTTTATGAAGTTAATACAAAAATTATTAGCCCTGGTATGTACAAGATACTGTTCAAAATGTTGAAGGAGATGCATAAGTTTAAGTGTAAAGTGCTATTCTGGGCCGGGTGTGGTGGCTCACACCTGTAATTCCAGCACTTTGGGAGGCCAAGGCGGGAGGATCACCTAAGACTAGACTGGCCAACATGGTAAAACCCCGTCACTACTAAAAACAAAAAATTTAGCTGGGTGTGGTGGCAGTTGCCTACAGTTCCAGCTACTCGGGAGGCTGAGGCAGGAGAACTGCTTGAACCCGGGAGGTGGAGGTTGCAGTGAGGCGACCTTGTATCACTGTACTCCAGCCTGGGCAACAGAGTGAGAATCAGTCTAAAATAATAATAATAATAAAAAGAGGATGCAATTATTCAGGTCTCTCAATGGAGTTTACCTTCTAGTCATGAGATGGTACCAAATGATCATGAAGCAAAGCACATGGGACTTAGAAATACACAACATAGCAGAGAAGAGTGCCAATAGCTTGCTCCGATGATTGACTGAAATCTGTTCTTTGTGGTGGCCTACATGAATTCAAGTTGAGATAACAGAAATTCTTTAATGTTTTAAAGTGGAAGGCATAAAAATAATTGTTTAGATATAAGTATTGTCTTGAAATTATGTATAACCTGCTGACTTCAATTGTTTTCTAAGAGGGTCCAGAGAGCATTGTCTTCAATGAAACATTGAAACATTCATTGGTGAGGGAATAACAAATTTCTTTAGAAAATCAGTAGTGGCTCTCTCTATCTTTGGTAGTCTTGATAGGCAATTTGATGGGCAATCTTCCAATAAAAATGGACTTTCCATTTTCCTTGGGACTTATAGTATTCCAGGATGGCAGAGTATTTAATCACCACTTTAAATCAGTAATAGGGGTGAGTTTTATTAAAATTTCTTGGCATCTATCGAAGTTATATTATTTTCTTCCTTTAATCTACTTCTTATGCTGAATTACTGTAATACATTTTTAATGTCACATCGGCCTTTCATTTTTACTATAAATCCTATTTGATAATATTTTATTTTGTGGCTGTACTGTGGGAATAACTTATTAATCATTCTTGAATTTACTTACTACAGTAAGTGAAATTGGACTACAATTTTATTTTATTGTCTTATCCTTGTCCAATTTTTGGTATCAGGATTATGCTAGCCTTGAAGAATATGCTGGGCAGACATCCACATTTTCCTATTTTCTATCCTCTTGGGGATAATCTGTTCTGAGAAGGATTTGTTAAGACTTTTCTATAAAATCATCTAAGTCTGGTGCCTTTTTAGCCATAAACTTTAAAACTTTCTCCTATAGTAATTATTCTGCTCAGATTTTCTACCACTTCTTGAAGCAATTTTGATCATTTATAGAATTCATCTCATTGAGCTTTTCATTGGTATAAAATAAAACATTCTCAAATTGTTATTTTTAGAAAGGACACGAGAATGGCAAGCTTTTTGAGTCTTTACTTTCCTGAATCTGTAATTATTTTCCCCTTATAATTGATTACAAATGCGGCTGAATCAAGGTTTCCAGGTTTAAATAAATATCCTTCCCATTCTTTCAAAGCATTGCTCCATTGTCTTCCAGAATAAGTTGCCGTTGAGAAATCTAATATAAATATAATGAATCTTATTCCTTTGTACATCACCTGTTTATTTCTCCAAGAAAATGTTAAGATTTTTTTCTTCCTTTGGAGTTCTGAAACTCTACAACAATTTGTCTTGATGTGCATATGTGTGTGTGTGTGTGTTTATCTATATATGTATATGTTTTAATTCTTTCTACTGAGCCCTAGGTAGACCCAAAGGCATGGTCTTTCTTTAGCTCTGGACAATATTATCTCCATCCCTTTGAAGATTCTATTACCATGGTCTTATTTTCAGGTCTTCCATATGTGTGTGTGTGTGTGTGTGTACGTGTGTGTGTGTGTATATATATATTTCATCTTTCAGGATTCTGAGAAAGGAATCCAGCTGTGTGAAGGATGGCCATATCATCATAAGACCACAACACTGGGCTCTTTTCTTCAGAGGCTGATATTGAACAGATTACCACCTCAGGTAATGACTATAATAGGCAGTTACTTGAGATCAAAAGCACCGAAGTATCTGTAGACTCAGAGGATAGAGGATATATTCTCTGTAGTAAATCTGTGTTCAGAAACTTGAGGAAATCTAAAATTCCTGGTTTATGTTTCTAGTGAGATTTAAAAATACTTGTGTATTAGACCCTAACAAGCAATTATGAAGATAAAATAAAATTGTGATAATAGTATTGTGTGGATATGAAAAACACAACTGTTAGATTAACAACTTCAAGAGAAGAAAAGATTAGCAGAAAGAAAAAATTAACAAAATAAAAAAGACGAAAAATAGTACAATTCCGGAAAGTATAAATAATTAAGAATAATACAACAATTTTAGTGATATGAAGATCAGAGATATATGATCCAATCTATGCATATAAAAAGAGAATAGAAGGAAGAATTAATAAGCAATGATATAATAGAAGAAGATTCACTAGCAAAAGTAAGACTGATTTTTAAAGATATAGAAATAGCTTATATTACTAGGCAATATTAATTTCAGTAAGTATTATTGACAAAATTACCACATTCTGAAAATAGAGCAAAAATCTCAGAAATATTAGCAGGAAAACTGTGTTACTAATATCGAACAAAATTTAGGTTAGCAATGGACTTCTCCAAATATTTATTTTGGATCACATCTGAAAAAACAACATGAAAGAGAATGTTAAATATAAAGTTATAGACAAAGATATGACAGACTTCCACAAAAACAGAAAAGAATAGAGGAACAAAAATTAGCAGAAGCAATATAGTTTTAATATAAAATAGAATTTAAGAACAAGAAGCATGTAACATGATGTTTTTATATTGACAAAAGCTAATAATAATCATAGTAGACATATAATAGTCATGAAACACTTGCAACTAAAAAGGTAATAAAAAACATATGTAGCATAAACTGTTAAAAATACATTGGAAGGCTGGTAGAAGCACAGTTATGATGGCATGCTTTATCATACACCGTTGTTAGTCTTTGACAGATAAAAAGCCTAGAAAAAACATGTGGACTGAAAGGACTTGAAAAAAATGTAATTAAAATAATAATTTTATCTATATCTATATTTCTGTTTATATGCGATGTATGGCTTACATATCTATTTAAAAACTTTACAAAACATATGTATGTGGTTGTATAAAAGTACTGTACTCTATGCAAGCCATATAAGAAACATTTATAAAAAGTGATCACATGCAATCCTAATTAAGAACAAGGAGTAGAAAATGCATAAATTATATTCTTTAATGGCATTGCAATGAAATTAAAACCTAATTGCACATGTCTAAACAAAAAAATTCATACCACTTGGATTAAAATAAAAGTACTTGGCTAAAGAGTTCTTGGATTAAAGTAATAGTACAGACTTTAGCTATGGAGTATTTAGAGAGACAAGGATAATTTTTAAAATTAAAACCTCTATAATGTGTCCAAAGTCATGACTTTAAAGCAAATTTGTAGCCTGGAGCTCTTTGTTTATTTAACAACAAAGAACAAAAATCAAGTAATTTAATATTAACCCAAAAGTTTGAACATAAACAATAAAGCAAACATAGGAAACTCAGGAAGAACAATGTGGTTTAGTCAGTAATTAATTTTTAGGAAACACAACAAAAAATTTATTAGAATAATAACTAATAGAAAACTGGCATAGTCAAAGAAGAACAAAAGAAAGGAAAAACTAAATGTAGAAGTTTATGATTTATAAGGGGGATATATTAATAGAGAGTTTAAATACTTTTAAAGAACTGTACAAACTGTGCTAATAATTTTCCAAATATCAACAAAATAGATAAGCTCCTAACAAGGCATAAGTTATCAAAATTGGTCTGTAAAGAAAAGGAAACATAGGTAGGCTTACATTTTTTGGAAAAAAAAAATTAAGGTATAAACTCAAGTTTTTTTTGTTTTTGTTTTTGTTTTTTGTTTTTGTTTTTGTTTTTGTTTTGAGACAGAGTCTCACTCTGTCGCCTAGGCTGGAATGCAGTGGCCGGATCTCAGCTCACTGCAAGCACCACAGCTCCGCCTCCTGGGTTTACGCCATTCTCCTGCCTCAGCCTCCCGAGTAGCTGGGACTACAGGCGCCCGCCACCTCGCCCGGCTAGTGTTTTGTATTTTTAGTAGAGACGGGGTTTCACCGTGTTAGCCAGGATGGTCTCGATCTCCTGACCTCGTGATCCGCCCGTCTCGGCCTCCCAAAGTGCTGGGATTACAGGCTTGAGCCACCGCGCCCAGCCTAAACTCAAGTTTTAACTTTTGTGCTTTCGAAATTACAATGACTAAAAATTCCTGTAGTACATAAGCTGATTGAGAGCATACAGAGAGAACATCTTTCAAGTAATTTTATGAAGCAAGTGAGTTTTAATAACAAAACATGGCAAATTTAGCATAGCGGTAAAAACTACAGATTAATCTCATTACTATACCACACAGATGCAAATAAATAACAGAAAATAAAATACAGAACTTTGTTAAAATAATAAAACACCATAACCAAAACTAGTTTTTAATCACCAAATAAAATAATAATCCATTATTACTTGACATAATAATTTGAAATTTATGTCATAGATTGCAGAATAAAGGTAATATGATCAATATGAGTGATGCCTAATGGAATAGTTTCTTATTGCAGCTGAAACAAATGATCACAAACCTAGTGGCTTGAAACAACAAATTTTTTATCTTACAGTTCTGGAGGTCAGGAGTCCTAAAATCAAGGGGTGGATAGGACCGCATTCCTTGTGGAGGCTCTAGGAGAGAATCTGTTTTTATGCTTTTCTAGCTTCCAGAGGTCATCTGCATGCTTTGGCTTGTGTGCCTTTCCTCGTATCCCTCCAATCTCTTCTTCTGTCATCCCATTTTCTATGCTGACTCTGACTCCCCTGCTTCCCTTTTATAAGAATACTGTGATTACATTGAGTTCATCAGGATCATTCAGGATAATCTCCCCATATCATATCAAGGTTCTTAACTTAATCACATCTGTAAAATACCTTTCGCTGTGTAAAGTCACAGATCCATAGGTTTTGGGGATTACAGCATGGACATCCGTGGGGGCTGTTATTCTGTTCACCACATCCAAAATGAATTTGATTAAATTTAACATATTTTCTGATAAAATTCTTATTAAACCAGGACCAGAAGGATAATTTTTTTTTCACATCATGAAGCATTTGCATTACCAATTAATTACTGTCATCTTATTTTTTGAGAAACGCTGGAGATATTTCTATTAAGATGAAAATGAATGTTACTCTGCTATTACTTAATATTGTTCTGTCAGAAGGAGCCAATAACACTAATGAATAGGAATAAACCTTTATCTTAGAAAGAAGATTCAATTTTCATTATTTTCCAGTGATTTCATTGTATATCCAAAAAAGCAGAAAAATTAATAGAAAGACTATTTGGATTAATATAGGGTTTAAGAAAGTGAGTGGACCATGAGGAAACAAACAAACAAAAATGAAATAACCAAATAAATAAATAAATAAAGACTTTATACGAGCAGAAATATGTTTAGTTCAGGCACCAAAAAAAAAAAAAAAAAAAAAAAGACCCTATGACCTCAGAAACAAAAAGAAAGGAAGAAAATCCAGGTGGGACTTAGACCAATGATTCCCAAATTTTTTGGCATCAGAATTCTGTAACGTTATTAAGAAGTATTGACAATGCTGATGGGCTTTTGTTTATGTGAGCTATATCTCTTTATAATTATTGTATTAGTGATTAAAATAGATAAATTAGAAAAGTACTATTACTATTTAGTAGTTAATTTAAAAACAATAGTAAAGCAATATATGTTAAAATAATAACATGTATTTTATGAGAAACAACTATGTTTTCCAACCCCTTCCCTCTAAAATGTAGTGAGAAGGGTGGCATTGCTGTTTACGTTTTTTTCAAATCTCTAATTTAATGCCAGGCTTAACAGAAGATAGCTGAATTTGTATGTCTGCCTCTGTATTCATTTTGTTGTGATATGCTGTTTTGATTAAAGTATATGAGGAAAATCTGGCCTTACACAGATATGTAGCTGAAAAAGGGAGGGACAGTTTAATATCCATTTGGGAGAATTATGCACATTTCTCCTTTTAACTTGACAAGTGATAGTTTCTTGAAGTGCAGTTGCAATGAAGAATCCAAAATGATATTAATGAACTTTTTGTACTCTGCATCATTGAAATCCACTGGTCTGCCTTGTACTTTGAATAAATGTTTTACTTATGCATGATTCTGATTATTTGATCATCATACTTTGATCTTTCGGAAAATATTTGTTTACTGAATTTTCAGATTTCCAAAATGATGACACATTTCATTAGCTGATATCTAAAGGTGGCATTTGTTAATATCACCACTGATCTCATCAGAAGAGTTTAAGTACTCGGAAGATGTCAAGCTTGTAGTGAATATAAGTTCTCTAAAATACAACTTTTTGCTTGATAGCGGTGAGATTTTGGGATTGTGTGCTACTGTAGCCTAATCCAAACTTATCCTGACCAGTATGGAGGTACTAGGAAACTTTAAAGCTAGTCATTTCTGTCTTTTCAGTCAATGGTTCATTCATGATCCATAAGAAAAATAAGCCATTAGCGGTGCTTAGACTGTAAAGTTGAAACACATGTATATCTGGTCCCCTAATAGTTTACATAAATTCTAATGAGCATCTGAAAACCATGGTAAGAATCGAAAGACTTATTTGGCAGTTTTGGAAGAATGAATTGGAAGTGAATGAGTGAGGAAGGAAAACTGAAGGAAGTGAGGAAACTGTATTAGTAATTTCATTACAGTAGATCCTAATTAGGTTGGGAGTAGTGGAAGTGGAGAAAATGAAATGTGTTCAAGCTATTGCATCTGTAAGTCTTATCGTTGTTATTATTGTTACAAATAATTCAAAGAACTTGATGAGAGGTTAAGTCCTGCGGTAAAAGGAAGAGAACTGATACATGACTCTAAGGCTAAATTGCAGAAAGAAGAAAAGTTTGGTATTAAAATTGAGTTGGTTAGTGACAGCCTGGATTAGAGAAAAATGAATTTCATTTCCAACAGACCAAATTTCCAAAAATGGTGTTCTGTGGATGGATGGAAATATGAATTTATAATCCAGGTGAAATCCCTCAGGCCTGTAAATGTTAAAAATGGGAAGCCTATTCTGGACATGCTAGAGTTCATTTAGAAATGTTCTCCAAGCGGGCTGGGCGCGGTGGCTCAAGCCTGTAATCCCAGCACTTTGGGAGGCCGAGACGGGCGGATCACGAGGTCAGGAGATCCAGACCATCCTGGCTAACACGGTGAAACCCCGTCTCTACTAAAAAATACAAAAAACTAGCCGGGCCAGGTGGCGGGCGCCTGTAGTCCCAGCTACTCGGGAGGCTGAGGCAGGAGAATGGCATGAACCCGGGAGGCGGAGCTTGCGGTGAGCAGAGATCCCACCACTGCACTCCAGCCTGGGAGACAGAGTGAGACTCCGTCTCAAAAAAAAAAAAAAAAAAAAAAT
>NC_045437.1:90007478-90017171 GCF_002776525.5 Piliocolobus tephrosceles | reverse complement strand
GCAAAAGAGGCTGAGCTTAGAAAACATCCACAGATAAAATGAGGGGAGGAACAGGAGCCATTGAAGGAAAGAGAGGAGGGGCAATCTTAACTAAAGGAAGATAACTGTGCTGCTTCTGTATGGAGGCCTGGAACCCCAGGGTCACGTGCTGCTCAGAAACTCAGGATGAGAGGGGGATGGAGGAAAGGTCACTTCGGTTACTGAGAGGGAGAGAACATGTGTTCTCAGATGGAGAGATTTTTAAGGATATTGTGGTAGGAAAACCATTTTATAAGAGATTGTGGAAATTACAACAGGGAGTAGAGATCACACAAGAGTGGCAAAAGGAAGACAGGAAAAAAAAAAATAGCGATTGGAATAAATCCTGAGGTCAAGCGTTTATTTAAAATGGTTTTTCAAGTTCCTGTGGATTTAAAGGCAGATGGAAAAGAGCTGATGAAGAGAGAAAAAGGTTAGAGATTGAGAAATAAAATAAGTGTCCTAACGGGGCTTCCCAGGGTGTGGGAAAGAATGACATCCAGTTTGACTTTGAAGCGGAATTAAGATTTAGATTTTGATTCTATTATACTCAGAAGGAAAATGACAAAAAGGGGATAAAAGTCATTTCATGTCATGATGATGAGAGTTACACGTTAGGAAGAATATATCATCCGCTGTGATCAACTTCACGAAGATTGAGGCGTTAGCTGTGTTAGTCCTCGGGTAGACTTCGCCTGCCATCTGCTCACTGGGAAATAGGCTGGGTTTGTACGTGGAGTGTAACCTGAACACTGAAGATTAACATCTGGTTTTATCTAATGCAACACTGCAATAAAAAGATAATAATAGTCTCCGTTGGAACTTCATTATAATGAGGCTCTTGCAGAACAATTTCAATGATGAGACTGTCTAAATGTAAAGATCTTCAGTAAAGAAAGCTCCAGATATTTGTTTTAAGTTTAATTCAATGTTAATGAGCTATGTTTTATCATTTGAAGGTTGGCAATTAGGTTCCAGTCAAGTAAAACTGATTTTCTTTACCATCTTTTTAAATTTATGTATTTTGAAATTAATGTAAACATCTTTCCTCATGAACTTATATTACTAAATAAAATGATCTTCTTTCTGCTTATAGAAATGTAAGCAGAGATAATATTAATTTACACATTGTTTATACATTCATTTTAAGAAACCTGCCCTCTGATTTATCCATACTATAAATTGGAATATTTAATGTTAGAATCCACTGATTCTACCACCTTTCCCTTTACCATACTTCTCTCTTTTCCTACATTATATTCCTAGGTTTATATTATTGTTATAGTCATGCAGTTGCGTATATCAACACCCTGGTTCTCTCTCACCATCGATGTCACCTCGAGAAATTCCTGTCCTATTTAATGCCAAGTGTTTCTCCATTTTGTGCTCTTACACTGGTAACTAAAGTAGCTGGAGAAAAATCACACATCTCTTAAGTGTAAACTGAGGTTTTACTGATTCAGAGTGAAAAATACACATTGGATTTAATTTTCTGTTACCAAATTTATAAATTAAACCCATTTTGGTTTCCCAAATCACTTAGAATTCTCTCTTATGCAGAGTCAATTAAAGTTTTTAATTTTAGTAAAACTAATTTTAAATAAATTTAATGAATGAGTTATCCCTTTTGTTTTTAACTGTTGATGTTATTAATTCATTCAACAAATGTGTACAGAGTACCTCCCATGTGCCAGTCATTAGGGAAATAGAAATGAAAAATGCAGACAAAGTCCCTGCCCTTGTAGAGCTTACATCCTAGTAGGGCAGAAAGATAAGAAATAAGTAATTAAGCACATGAGTACCTATGAGGTGACACTAAGCCCTGCGGAGAAAAAGAAAAACGGATGAAGAGGATAAATTGTAATGCAGCTTGGTTGAGGAGGTTGAGGAGGCGTTCTTAAAAAGTGTCATTTGAGTGGAGATCTGAAGGAAGGGAAGGACCAAGCCATGTGACTGTCTGGAGGAAGTCTATCTGAGGCCAAGGGAATAAGGAGAAAACTGTTGAGGTAGGAGTGTGCTTGGCATGCCCAGAGAAAAGCCAATGTGACAAGTGTGGTTGGTGCTGGATGAGTGAGGTAGAAAGTGACTAGGAATAATGTCAGAGCGGGATGGATGGCGATATCATTGAAGGACTTGGAGGTGATGATGGTTTTTACTCTGAGTGAGACGACTAGTCACTGGAAGGATATGAACAGAGTAGTCCCATGATCTGATTTGCATTTTAAAAGAATCGCAGAGTAGACAGAAGGGTTGGAGCTGGAGGTGGGTGAGTGGCATATGTGGAAAGCAGGGAGCTAAGTTAGGAGGCTATTGCAATCACCCAGGTGGGCACTGATGACCATTTAGATGAGGATAGTAGCACGAGAGTAGTGCAATGTTCTGTTTCTGGTTATAGCTTGAAAGTTGAGCACATATAGTTTGCTGATAGATCATATATGAGATGTAAAGAGGGGAGACAAACAAAGATAACTCTGAGATTTTTGTCTTGCAAAAGTATTTTGTGAGATAGAGCAAACAATTGGAGGAGCTGGATTTTTGTCGTGGAGTAAAGGAGAGGGAATCAAGAATTTTGTTTTTGGCACATTACGTTGAAAATGCTTTTTAGACACTTAGAAAACTCATGCAGGCAGCTGGATGTTACTGAGTCTGGAATTCAGGGGAGAGATGAAGACTGGAGACATTACATCTGGGAGACATTACTTCAGGGAATAGATGTTATTTACAGCCACAGGAACTGAATGAGGTTATCTAAAACCTGAGTGCACTTAGAAAACAAAAGTCACAAAACTGAGGTCTGAGGCTCTCCAAAGTTTAGAGGTTGAGAAGATGAAGAAGAATAAACAGAGAGAATGAGAAAGAACAGACAGGGAAGTGGAAGGAAACTTACAGGGAATGTTGCCCCAGAAGCCAAGTGCAAACAATAAAAAAGCTTAAAAGGAGGAAGAGATGATCTGTGTCTTATGTTGTTGACATTGAAGTGGATGAAGTCTGCTAATTGGCCATTGTACTCATCATTGTGGTAGGCATTACCAATCTTGACAAGTGAACGCTTGGTGGAGAGGAGGGAATGAAGGCCGTATGGGAGGAGGTTCAAGGGAGAATGAGTGAGAAAAAGATAAGGAGAGATTCCATCAAGGGGAGCAGAGAAAGTATTTATTAGCTAGTCGGCCATGGTCTACTAGATGAGGTGTGGTCCAGAGAGGCTTTAAATAAAGATCAGAACATTCTAGTATGTCTGCATACTGTATACTAATCCAGTAGAGAAAATTGATTATAGATGAGAAAGAGAAGTCAAATTCTCAAGCAGTGTCTCAGTAAACAAGATGAGATAGAACCAGGGAAAATGGGAAGAGGTGGAGAAGCTGGACCCTCGTAAGAACAGTTACAGGAGTGAAACCACAGGAAGGTATGACGATGTGGCTGTAAGAGTTGTTGAAGTTCTTTTCTGATTTCTTCTGTCCCATAAGACCCCAGAGAGAAGAGTGAAGAAGCTGATATAGGCAAGTGAATAATTATAAGAGTGGACCATAGAATCCAAGGTGGGAAGGAAAGAGGACACAAAAGAAGTGAGAGACATGAAGGGGTGCTAGGATCAGTGAATTACATTATTACATGTATTGAAATTCTGGCATACAGCATGGTTAAGACAAAAACCAGATTATTTATTGAGTGAGTAAGCAATGTGTAAATTTACATAATTTTACATTACTGTGTTTATATTTTATCAAAGACAAATTCTTGGCAAAAATTGATTGTAGAGAGTAATTAATGAAGGTTATTTAATTTTCATAAATCATTCTGATTGTGTAATAAGTTTTGTCTGTTTTGGAATTCATGCTCTGGATCAGACGACTGGTGGCACCACTTTAGATACCACTAGTGTCACCTCCCTTGTCCTACCCCCGCTGCAGCAGCTACAATTGAGTGGGCTCTGAATGACTTCATGCAGGTGCAATCTGACAGAACCTACTTGGTGTCCCTCTGGGTCACTCACCTACTACACAGGTGTTGATTTTCAAGGGTGGAGCACCACGTGGTGAGCTTGGTGCTCGGGGTCTCTGCATATGCAACTCAGAAATGTGTAGGGAGTTAGTAGGGTGACATTTTAACCCATAGAAAGGAGGAGCTGATGGAAAAGTTCTTCCTCCTTTTGCCTCCTCAGACAGCTTATTCTGAGAGGTTGGATATACAGTTTCTAGGGAGCTGGAGCACTTAGTTACACTTAGCAGTGCCCAACTTCAAACACATCGTGAAATCTTGTACTGGCTCCCTCTCCTTCCCTGTCTACCTGCTTCTTCCTCACTCCTGCTGTGAGGATTCTTCTTCAGGCTCTGCTCTCTGGGAACCCAGCCTGAGACAAGCACCATAACATGTTTATTCTCTGCCACCTTCAACAAAGGAATAAAACTGTACTATTTCAACATATCACTTATCTTGTGAATAAACATCAAGAGAACCTGAAGAAATTTAGCTCAAGATTAGCAGCTATAATTTTTCTTTCCTAACATAGACCCTAATTGAGATATGATTTTAGTCACTAGCTATTATTTATGAACTTAAATTCTACTAACATTGCATTTTGTGGCACCGTAGACACAATATACATGATTAATCTGATCTAAAAAGTGACAAAGAAGTAGAACCAAGTATAATTATGTTTATTATACATTATATAATATGTACAAATAATTGTAATTTATCCTTTTCTTACTTTTGCTTAATAAAAATATTAGACCTTCATTATTCTTTCATGGATTATTGAGTAGCTCTTATTTCATTTCCCTCCTTGTGAGTTCCTCCTTTGAAGTCCTACATGTTGTCCTCACTGATTTTTCTAAAACACAGATTTGATCAGCTCATACTTCTCTGCTTAAAAGCCTTGCATAGTTCTTCATTACCAAAGATTACGTCCAAATCTACAACTTGCTGCTCTCTTTTTTCCACCCTCCTTCCACCCCATGCACTATGCGTGTTCCATTTCTCCTGGTCCTCTGTTCAGGGCCATGTGGTTTTGGTCACTCAGGCAGTTCAAGTGCCTCCTCTGCTGCAAAACTTTCTTTCTCTACATCCAATTGGATTTCATCGCTCTCTTCTAGGGAGGTCTACTTTGTTCTTCCCCCTTTTATAAGCAGGAATCACACTGTATTACAATGATTGGCTTACGTAACTCTCTCTTCCACTAGAGAGAAAGAACAAGGTTTTGTTAGTTATTGTATAGCCAGTCCTTAGCAGAGTTACTCATTGCTAACAACAACGATATGTTCTAAGAAATACATTGGTTGGCCGGGCGCAGTGGCTCACGCCTGTAATCCCAGCACTTTGGGAGGCCGAAGCGGGTGGATCACGAAGTCAGGAGATCGAGACCATCCTGGCTAACACCGTGAAACCCCGTCTCTACTAAAAATACAAAAAATTAGCCGGACATGGTGGCGGGTGCCTGTGGTCCCGGCTACTCCGGTGGCTGAGGCAGGAGAATGGTGTGAACCTGGGAGGCGGAGCATGCAGTGAGCTGAGATTGCGCCACTGCACTCCAGCCTGGGCGACAGAGCGAGATTCCGTCTCAAAAAACAAAAAACAAAAAAACAAAAAACAAACAAACAAAAAACCTTGGTGGGTGATTTTGTTGTTGTGTGAACCTCACAGAGTGCCTTCATACATACCTTAATGCTATAGCCTACTACACACTATAGTATAGCCTATTGCTCCTAGGCTACAAATCTGTACATCATGTTACTGTACTGAATATTGTAGGGAATTGTAACACAATGTAAATTATGTGTGGACCTAAACATGGAAAAGTTACAGTAAAAATACAGTATAAAATATAAAAAAAAGGTACATTCCAAAAGGACACTTACCGTGGATGGAGCTTGCAGGAGTGGAAGTTGCTCTGGGTGAGTCAGTGAGTGGTGTGTGAATGTGAAGGCCTAGCACTTTACTGTACATGACTGTAGACTTTATAAACACTTTACACTTAGGCTACACTAAATTTATAAAAAGTATTTTTCTTCAATAATAAATTAACCTTAGCTTACTGTAACTTTTTACCTTATAAACTTTAAAACTTTTTTACCTTTTTGACTCTTTTGTAATAACCCTTAGCTTAAAACACAAACACTTTGTATGGCTGTACAAAACTATTTTCCTTATATCCTTATTCTGTAGTTTTTAAAATTATTGCTTTTTAAATTTTATTTTTAAATTTTTAATCTTTTTTGTTAAAAACTAACACACATACTAGCCTAGGCCATGTGAGGATGTGCCAGCTTCCCCTTCACTTTCTGCCATCATTATAAGTTTCCTGAGGCCTCCCCAGTCATGCTTCCTGTACAGCCTGCAGAACTGAGTCAATTAAACCTCTCTTCTTTATAAATTACCAAATTTCAGGTAGTTCTTTATCGCAGTGTGAGAATGGACTAATGCATTAGCAGTTTGATTGCAAATCCTGACACTTGCTTGTACAGCATATTAAAACAATATTCCTTCTGTATTAGTGCTCTTGTCTCATGAAGCCATGACCATTATTCCATGATAAGTCACCATTCTACACAATTTCCTCATAGTTTATTTGTAATAGATTTTTCAAATGCCACCTGAATAAACAACATTTCTCCTGTACCATATTATCATTTAACATTTTAAAATCCACAAACTTAAGTTGAAATAACTTGGAAACAACCCCAAACGATTTTGCTATCAGCTTTTACAGAACCAGTTGAAGGTTTACTTTACCTTGATAAAGTAAACCAAGTCACTCAAAAGAATTCAGATAACTCAAAATATCTGTACCATATTATCTGCTAAAACGTAGTATTTATTTTTTGACATCTTGTACCATGTCAATGCATTTCTCTCATGTCATGTTGTGTTAAGCTAGTTTGTGGAGGGAAGAAACATAACAGGATGTGACATGATGTAAGTGATGCAGTGACATGTATAATTTAAAGACCACACTCCTGTTGGAAGCAGACACCTGCAATTAATTCAGATCCTGGGAATTTGAAATGAAGCTGATGAACAAAACTAAAAATGTCCATAAACTGATGGATGAATGATCTGGTTCACCAATCCAAAGGTAGATTCCAGTATATGAGTACATTATCATCACTGAAGATCTCATAGCCTAACATCACCCATGTATAAAGTAGTCGATTGTTATTTTCTAAATTTGGTTAGATCCATTAAAAGAGCCTGAGTAGCAAATGTTTAAGGAAAACATTTTCATTTTTAGAATTTTAACAACTTAGTCATTTAAACTATTTAAATCTCAAAGCAGGTAATTTAATCCAAAGTTCTTTTTGCCATATGTATCTGGATATATTATGTTAAAGATATATTTTTTTATTTAAAACAATAGTGATTAATACATTTTTCTTTTTTAAAAAATTATATTTTGAAATAAAAGCAATACAAGTTTATCACTGGAAACTTGATAAGTACAAAAAGCTGTTAAAAATTTGTTGATAAACATCCTAACCAAAGATAACCACTATTAATATTTTAGAGTATTTCTTTCTAATCATTTCTTTTAGTTTCGTATCTACCTATCTTCATTTATCTATGTCCACATCTACATCTTTATATAACCATATATTTACATATAAACAGCCATTTTATTATGTCTCACAATTGTGTAGATCTGGGATTTTTGCAGGGCTTAATAGGTATTTGTTGTTTTTCTCACATGGCATTTCCTGAGGTTACTTTGTGACATTCAGTTGGCAAACAGACTGACCTGGAAGGTCTTAGCTGGCTTTTCTCACACATCTGGCACCTTGACAGAGATGGCTGCATGACTAAGCCCACCTGGAGCTGTTGGGCAAGTAAATTAATTCTTTTCTCTAGGATCCTTGCCATGAGGCTGTTAGGACTTCCTCGCAGCATGGGGCTGAGTTCTACAAGCAAATGTTCCAGATATACATATATTTTAAAAATATGATTGGAATACAGCTGTATATTCAGTTTGGAATCTGGCATTTAAAGTTTAAAATCATGTTGTACACATTTTTCCATTTCACAAAATTTTTTTAGCAATTGATTTTCATAGCTGCATGATATTACATGTTATCAATGTAATTTACATAGTCACTAACCTATTGTCACACAACTGAGTAATAATATTTTGATTATATTAATAATATGTAATCAAAATTGTGATACATACATTCATGACTAAATTTTGTATTAGTTCCTTAATATGTAGTCTAAGAAGCAAAATTAACTAAAGGTATGAAAAATTATAAGGACTGTGATATACTCAAATTGCTTTTCAGAAACATACACTATCATTACTATTACTGAGTACTTGTCTCACTATACCTTCATCAACTTTTAAATTTTTAAGTCTTTATACATTTGATTGTTATAAAAATCTTATTGATATTATTTTTATTTATGTGATCACTTATAAGGCTGACATTTTTTCATGTTTATTATTAATTTCTATTACTTTCATATATTTGTTCATTCATTATTGAGACACTATTTTTAAAACCACTTTATCTGAACTCTTTATATATTAAACAACTATTATAAAGACGTAAGTTGTGACAAAATATGTCTAACTACTTTTGAACAGAAATTCAAGCTGTCATGATTCATATAGTTAAGTATTTCCTTACATGTCATAAATTGCAATTAGTTTTAAAACACTTTTGAAATAATTTTAATAATTTTTATTATTGGCGTAATTTTACCTGCTACTCCTAATTAATCCGAGCTATACAGAAAGATAAAAATTGAGGTGATTATGCAATTTTAAAATTATTTCTCTCAAAAAAAGATATAAAATATACTCTAAAATCAGAATTAATATTTGATTACTTTGAGTTTCTTAAAATAGCAAATAATTTTTTAAAATGTTTTATATTCTAGGAGTTATATTAACTATATGTTGCCCTTTTATTATGGAATAAAAACTCATCATTTCTGATCTATACTTTTCTAAAATAGTAGTGGATTGAATATTACTTCATATATTGTTATATACATAGCTTTTTAAGAGAGAGGAATGACAGTGTGATCTACCCAAAAATATTTTATTGCCTAATTTAAAAAACTGTTTGAGTTCATTTCTTTTGTGTTCATTTCAGGACATTTTAATACAGATTATAAAAGTAGTGGAAAGTAAAAATGGCTGATATACAGATAAATGTAATTACCTAATAGATGTGTACTTTGAATGTGAAGGACTACAAGACTTATTGTGGAAATTCACTGCACAGTTTCAGTAGCAATACTGCCTTGGAAAAAACCAAAAAGAATGCAGGAAATCTCAACAAAAATATGTATTTTTTTTTTTTTTCTGTGAAATGAAAGCATTTCATCATGATGTCCTGCCAAGATTTGTCCTCAATAAATTCAAAGTCTTCTTTGCTTTCCAAAATTCTGTAAAGTGTATTGCTATTGATTCTGAAACACATATTTTCTCAGATAATTCTTACTTGGAGCCAGTTTGTTTGATGTCTGCTAACTTGCCTATTAGTCATTTTCCCATATCCTTTCTTTCTGTCTTTGCTTTGTTATGCAAGTGTTCCTCTAAACCAGCTTGACCACTTACATTAGCCTTTTGGTGGTTAGGATTGTAAGTTTAGGTAACACATGAATAAAGCCTGAACATTTCTTTCCCTCTTTCTTTCTTTCTTTCTTTCTTTCTTTCTTTCTTTCTTTCTTTCT
>NC_045437.1:89949889-90007468 GCF_002776525.5 Piliocolobus tephrosceles | reverse complement strand
TTTCTTCTTTCTTTTCTTTCTCCCTTTTCTCTCTCTCTCTTTTCTTTTTAAAAAATAAATATTTGGAAATCTTGAAAGAAATGCTTGCTGTAAAGTTATACTACTAGCTACATAATGTGATGCCATATTAAACTGTAATCACCGTTTCACCAAACTAACAAAGGCAATATGCTAATTTTTGTATTAAGACACAGTGCAATAACACACAATTGCATGATGCTATTTCATCCCCTTTCTTCTTGAGACTTGTGAAACAGCCTCCTTTATTGCTGATGGGTTTCAAATAATGGTGTCCATGTGGCTTTGGAACAACAGTAGTATGTTAATTTATTCCCCAGTGTTACCTAGAGGCCCTGACATGGGTCCAGGACTGGTGACACCCTCATTTAAGTCCTGGGTAGGACCAGGCAGATCAGGTGGCTCAGAGCTAGCACAATAGACTGTGAGCGGAAGCCCCACTCCCTGATCAGGGCAGATCAGGAGGATTCCAAGTGTAATTGGCCTCCAGGGAGTATGTAAGTCACTCTTGTACACCCCCTCAGACCTCCTTAATGCCTTGCCAGCTGGAAGGAAAAGAGCCTCTTGCATTGCCCACAAAGGAAGCAGAGATTGAGGGGAGAAGAACTGGAGAAATTAAAAAGGTGGAAAGAGACAGCAACACAAATAAAGAGGTGGGTAATAATATTGTACATCTAAAAGCCTGGGGAGTGTGTCATAAACAAATGGGCTGCAATGGTCAGTAGGCAATTATATCCTGTTACCTCATTTAAAATGCTGACTAATTACATAGAGCAAGAGGAAATTAGCACAGGAACCTTATTCTTTGCCAAGTCCACATCAAAATGCTGTAAAAGAAAAACATGAAATCAATCTTCCATGGCTTTAAAGAACTCATAGTTCTTGAAGTTTAAACATCTGCACAAAGTCCTCCAAAGTATAAGACAACTTAATGGATATTCAAATCTCAGAAATTAGACTTGTAAAAAAACCCTCAGAACCCCTAAGGCTCTCACCTTTTTGTGATCTGAACAGCCAGTTTAACATTTTTTTTCTTTAACCTGATATTATTGCTCAAATCCCCAACTCTCATTCTGTTTGCTTTATGTGAGATAATAATTTGCTTATGCAGATAAGTATCTTCTTGGAAAGAATTGTCTCCTGAAATTTCTCTTAGGATATGTTTGGCATGCTCCAGGATTCAACTGAGTTCTTGAAGTTCCCATTCAAAGAGGTGCTGGTAAATAGTAGAGCTGCATTTTGTTTTTTTAAACAACTTTTTCTGAATATAGAATTTTTGAAAATTGAATCACCTTCTTCTGTTGATGTATAGCCTAAAGATTTGTCATCACTAAAAAGAAAATCAGTTCCCAACATAACTTAAAGATGTGTAAATAGGCATAGGACTAAAAATATTTAGTAAATGCACCAAACCTTTGTTAAAATACTCTAAAACATGTGTAAGCATGAAATAGTAGAGACCGTCAGTAAGCCAAACCTGCAATGTGATCTTGAGCAATGAGGTGGCCTGGGAATCAGGCTTTGCCAGTCTTTGATGGTGGTCATCAATGCTTTGCAAAAGGATGCTTTGAAATTCTGCTATGCCTGTGTAGCAGAGGCTTTTGAGGGTTCGACTCCAGGGTTCCATCCTGGTCTCAGCTACGGAATACCACTGCTTTTTCAATATGGAGTTTTTGAGCAAGATTTCTTTTTAGGGGAAATGAAATATTTCATAATCCTGTTGCTTTAAAAATATTTTTAAAATGCTGAATAATATTTCATTGTCTGGATGGACCACAGTTTATTTATCCATTCACCTACTGAAGAATATCTTGGTTGCTTCCAAGTTCTGGCAATTATGAATAAAGCTGCCGTAAACATCTGTGTGCAGGTTTTTATGAGGACAAAAGTTTTCAACTCTTTGAATAAATACCAAGCAGTGCAATTGGCCACATCATATGGTAAGACAATGTTTAGTTTTGTATAAACCTCCAGACTGTCTTTCAAAGTGGCTGTACCAAAAGTGTATTGAGGTGTTGGTGTACATCAAACAATGGAATATTACTCAGTGCTAAATGAAATAAGTTTCAAGCCATAAAAAGGATGGAAGAAACTTAAATGCATATGATTAAGTGAAATAAGGCAATGTGAAAACGCTACATACTGCATGAATCCCAATCTGTAACATTCTGGAAAAGCCAAAACTATGGAGACAGTAAGAAGATCAGTCCCTGCTGCCAGCGGTTACTGGGAGGGAGGGATGATTACATGGAATACAGAGGCTTCTTAGGGTTGTGAAAATACTCTGATGTTATAATGATGGAACCATGTCATTAAACAACTGTCCAAACCTATAGAATGTACAACAGCAAGAGTGAACCCTAATGTAAATGATAGACTTTGGGAGACGATGATACATCAATACAGGCTCATCTATTGTAACAAATATACTATTTGGGATTGATAGGAAGGTGGAGGACATTATTAATGGGGGTGTCTATGCAGCATTGTGGCTGGGAGCGTATGGGAAATCTCTCCTGTCAATTTTGCTGTGCACCTAAAACCACTCCAAAAAATAAAGTCTATGAAATTTTTTTAAAAGGCTGTACTAGATGACCTCTTGGGACCTAGTAGGCCCAAATAGTCTGTGTCAAATATTCTCATGAGAAGACCACCACGAGGTACAGCACTATATCTAAAATAAAAATTATCAATGAGCAAACAAATTATCTTCACAAATCTATCACAAATTATCATTTGTGAAGATAAAACTTAGCTTTTTTTCTGGTGATCCAAAAAAAGTCTTTTTAGGAAATGAATTTAAATAACCCTTGTGAATAGTTGTCGTATAGTTATATTTCACTTGCTGTTTTAACAGGGTGGCATGTTGTTGGCAGGGCAGAAAGAAGATATTCTTTGACATGTCCCCTCCTTCAGGTGCAGGGCTCCTCCTCTCTCATTCTGGCAGAGGCAATGTTATCACAGATTCATTTGCTATTATGGTGGTAAAAAATAGAGAAAAAAATAAGAAGACAGTATGAAATTTAGACAGCTAAAAAGCATAATGAGGTTAATATTTTTGCAAGTATTGCTGATGTATTTAGCAACTTGCTTAGTAATTTTTTATTCATAGAACCAATAGCATTTATTGTTTCAGGCAGAGTCCCCTGGCATAGAAGGCCACTGCTTAGCTTGGAGTAGCAACCTCGGTTCTTAAGTTCAGGGTTTTCTAATTTCACGAGCTTCCCTCTACATGCCAGCTCCATTGTAGAGATATATAGAATGTGATGTTAGAAAAGTTCCCGGGGGCCAGGCACTGTGACTCCCACCTGTAATCCCAACACATTGGAGGCAGAGGCGGGTGGATCACAAGCTCAGGAGTTCAAGACCAGCATGACCAACATGATTAAACCATCTCTACTAAAAAATACAAAAATTAACCAGGTGTGGTGGTGTGCACCTGCAATCCCAGGTACTCAGAAGGCTGAGGCCGGAGAATCACTCGAACCTGGGAGGCGGAGGTTGCAGTGAGCTGAAATCGCATCATTGCACTCCAGCCTGGGTGACAGAGCAAGACTCTGTCTCAAAACAACAACAACAACAACAACAACAACAACAACAACAACAACAACAAAACAGTTCTGATTAGGAGGAAACATAAAGTCTTCTGATGGGGAAGGAGTGTCATTCAAAGAGAGAGGCAAATGTAAGGATAGAGACATTCATGTCCAGGCTCACCTCTCTGGCTTCGAACCCTTGTGAGCAGTGGGAGGGGTAGTAAAACTAAGGGGAATGGGTGGAGAAGGAAGACTTGGTAGAGGGATGCTATGTATATTTGGTATATAGAATTCTGGGAGGCAACTTTCTCATGGCAAATCCTCCTAACAAGAAGTGGTTGCAGCAGAGCTGGAAGGGCAGAATGGCTTGTTCAGGCAGACACAAGCCTGAGACATGACCTCAGATTCCCACAGTCTGCTGAGGCTGTCAGCTGGCCCGCTACCAGCATAGTCACTGGGGTGATGGCCAGAGTGGCCTGCCGCAGAGTCCTGCAACAGGGAAGATGCCCATGTTGAGGATCAAATGAAAGCCACATCTGGAGCTCAGGCAATCTTATAGCCCAAGAGAGCCAAGATGTTTTTGTGGCTTTGTCATATGAAGAGGAGTGTGAGCTCACTGAGGAGCTATCACTGTGCTAAGTAAAGAAACCACTAATTTCATCAGCTATGATTAACAATGGAGTCCATGAAGATGGACATGGCTACCCAGAAATGAACAGGGCCGGATCTTTCCCACTCACGTGGGCTATATCAATTCCTCATGCACTTAGCCACCATGATAAGCATGAGTAGGAAGACAAGGTTGCCTGAGACTGTCCTGGTTTTTAGCTCTGTCCCAGTTTTTCCAGTCTGCATCCTGGAAAAGACCTCGGTGTTAAGAAATCCGAGACAACTGGTTACCCTACCTTCAAAGTCAGAAAGGCAAGATTCATAGCAAAATGCTTCAACTTACAGCATAGTGACAAGAAGTAGGACTGCTAACACCATGCAGAGGCCAGAGGGTAATGCCCG
Source organism: Piliocolobus tephrosceles (assembly GCF_002776525.5). Classification (NCBI taxonomy): domain Eukaryota; kingdom Metazoa; phylum Chordata; class Mammalia; order Primates; family Cercopithecidae; genus Piliocolobus; species Piliocolobus tephrosceles. The sequence goes on along the minus strand of NC_045437.1, from coordinate 90,002,903 downwards.
CCCAGTAACTAAAGGCCTACATCATCACAGTGATTTGCCCATTACAAAGGTCACATGAATTTTTTTGAGTGCTCCACATGAGTTAAATGAGAGGTGTTTTGTCCTGGTGTTATAAAGTGTTTTTAGATCTGGGTTATTGTCCCTTGTGGTAATTGAGAGTAGAATGGGAAGTAGTCATTCCTCCATTTTCAAATAGATTGCACTCTTCCTTTTAACTCAGATCGAAGGGGTCCATGATTTCAGGTTAACAGTTTTAAGTTAAATATCTATTTCTTTGAAAGGCAGAAGAAAATATTGTGGGTTTCTCTAATGGCATTGAACATTTCCTGCCACGTTTCCTATTTTATAGTTCATCATGGCAGCCAATGGTGGTTAAGCAAGTCAGGTCTGGAGTCCGGCTTCAGACTCCCTGGGTTCAAATCTCATCTCTCCACCTTCACTGGCCAGACCTTATGGATCTTACTTAAACTCATGGTGACTTGGTTTACTCATATATAAAATGGGGATGATGTCAGTAAAGGTAATATTATTTATCTTGAAGATTTTTGTTAGGATTATATGAGATAACGAGTAAGAGCTCTGTCAGTGTTTCTGGCACATTGAAGACATTTAATAAATGTGTTTCTGTTTTTTTTTTTTTTTTTTTTTTGAGATGGAGTCTTGCTCTGTCACCCTGGCTGGAGTGTCTTGCTCTGTCACCCTGGCTGGAGTGAAGTGGTGTGATCTCGGTTCACTGCAAACTGCGCCTCCCGGCTTCAAGCAATTCTCTGCCTCAGCCTCCTGAGTAGCTGGGATTACAGGTGCCTGCCACCATGCCTGACTAATTTTTGTATTTTTAGTAGAGACAGGGTTTCACTCTCTTGGTCAGGCTGGTCTTGAACTTCTGACCTCATGATTTACCCACCTCGGCCTCCCAAAGTGCTGGGGTTTCTGTTCTTTTAAAGTAATGTATGACTCCTCCACTAGGTTTAAGCTCTTTGATCATAGGATCTTTTGCCCCACCTGTTCATCTCCAGTATCTAGGATAGAGTAAGCATTAAATAATTGATAGCTATTATTAGAACTAATTGAAAAATTATCTAAAGTCTTCATACCATATATTTTTTTCTGTCTGGATTTCTCTCTTTCTTACAACTTCTCCTTCTTAGACTTACAAGAAAAATGTAAACAACCTTGGAAAGTCATTGGGGGTAAGTATTTGGGAATTATTATGAAGATACAGGCATATTTGCAATCCTAAACTTACTGTCTTCTAAAACATCTGAGACAGACAGAATAGAGTCAAACACCAGTCTGGGAATCTGAAAATCTGTCTCCAGATTATTTCGCTGCCAAAAAACTTTTCCATGGTGTTCTCTTTAAAATCTTTAAAATTAAACAGTTGGACTAGATGAGGTCTGAGGTCATGTCCAGTTCTAGACTTTAGCAATTCCGGTAGAGAATAAAACAAAACAGCATGCCATTAAGTACCCAGATGTGTACTGAACAACATGATAATGCTTTTTAAAAACATTGTTTCTTTCTCTAAAAAAATCCTTCAAGTGCTAATGATTTTCTTCTGAAAACCTGCTTTCTTTGTGCTGTACTACTCTGATTCAGATGAAAAAAGAGAACATACTTGGGTAGATGATTCCCCAGCAGCTGAGAGCATCTGACAGCAGAGGCACAGCTGATATTATTCATTATTGCATGCCACGTGTCAATGAGGGAATGAGTATGGCTCCTACCTAGAAGGTTCATGAGCTGAAGGAGGCTGGCAGATTACTCCATAGTTACAGCCATCCTTGCAGCAAGGCAGAAGCAACAAGAAGCATTGTCTCCACATGTTGAGATAGCTGAACATTGCACCACCTTTCAAAATGCGTTTTATTCTCTTCTCCTTCTGTTTCTATTTTTTCTTTCTGTAAGACAATTTCTCTAGTCCTTTTGCTGTGAAAGTATGTAGTGAGTTGCCCAGCTCTAAGTCTGATGGCATAGGATACTCTCCAACTCTAATTTGCTAAATGTAGGTAGGAGATCATTTGATTTCCCTTGAGTTCCTCAAGGGAGGAAGGAGTTAGGAGGAATGAGTTAGGAGGAGTCTCATAAAAATCCTTCATGGGCTCTAAATTATAACTTAGAATTACTTTTCTTCCTGTGATGGTAATAGAGTGATTGACTCTTCCAAGTATCACTGCTAATATCAGGCAAGTCTAAGAAGGAAGACAAATATTGTAGTCCAGAAATCTCAGTCTGTTAGGAGAGGCAAGATCTCCATTTGCTTTTCTCGCTAATACTTTATTTGTTCTGGTACTACTTTCTCTGTCATCATCCAGAATTCTTTTGGAATAAAAATGCATGCATAGAAGTGTAGAGTTTGCTTCTAGTTGAAATTTCCCTTGTTACTTAAATTCTCAAGGGATTTGTTTGGTAATTGTTGTTTAAGCATGGCTATTTCTGGTAAGGAGACTGTACAAGTACCTCTATGTAGAGCTATGGAAAAGGGTACAATGGTAGTATCTAATAATACTAGTCATGACTAGTCTAGTCATTGGTAGTGTCTAGTCATCCTTCTTGCTAAAAGTAGGGAGGAGTAGGAGAAAAGCCTCCATTGGATGGGAGATACTTTGTGCACAGTTTTGTTTGTCTGAGAATTGATTGCAAACAGGAGTTGGTTTAGACCAAAGGGGAAGGCCCCCATATTCTTTTCTGTGGCATCCTCTAACAATCATTCTTATTCCTTGGCCTTCCAAGCATCTAGGTGGGAAGTGACATACTCTGGAATTACTGATTCTTAGAGTAGCAGACCATTCAGAGGTGTCCTGCCTGAGGATGTAGGCTTCATAAGGCTGGTCCCCACCGGGTCCTTTTCTCCTTTTCCTCTTGCCTAATCCAAGCTCCCTGTTGAGCACACCTCTGTCCAGTTGTCTCAAGACTATGTATATACCCAGAGCTCTTTCTCATTGGAGCTAATTGGAGCTGTCTCTGATGCCACTTCTAATCCTGTATGTTGATTACGATGTTGCCTGCTCCTCAGTAGGGTGGGCAAGTGGGCATGTGTGGTTTAAGCCTCTCTTAGGGTTTTGTGGGAGGAAAGCCAAGCATAATTTTGTTGCCTGGTGAGTGGGAAAGGGAGCCCCTGAAGTTAGAGAGTGAAATCTAGAAAGAACCTTTTCTTATTCTTTTCTTAGATTGTGTTCTGTGTTTGGGTGTTTACTTGTTTGTCAACTTCCTGTCTCTCAGGAGCTTGAGCTTTGTGACAGCAGAGACTATTGGTTCCACTCACTCTGTGTATCTAGACTAATTTGGTGTGTAGCACACACATGATGCTCAATAAATATCTATTAAATGGAAAGAAAAGGTACACATCACTTTTAAATTATGGGTCAGAGTGTGGATACGGATGCACATGTGTGTCATGCATGTGCATGAGAGATGAGAGAGAGAAATTGGGGAAAACTGTTTACATCAGAGCTTCTCAAACTTTTTTTGTTCACTGTGTTCTTAGTGTTTAGCAATTTTTTTTTCACAGCATTTTTAGGCCAAAATAAATATGTAACAGTTCAATTAAGTGGTTAGGTCCAAAAAAAATCTTGAGTGTTTATGTCCTAACAATTTAGTGGCCTTTTAAAAAATTACACATCAATTGAAAAAATATACTTTTATTTGACTCTTATCTAGTATGACATACAAATGGTATGTGTGTGTACTTACTGGGCTTCACACATCTTCTCAAACTTTGAAATTGGATGAGACTTTGAAAGCCTTAGATCTTGTTCCACATTCTACATTGATTTTCATGTGGTGTCTGCTCATAGTAACTGCCGAGAACCTAGTTTTGTGAAGGCATGATGTCATCAAAAGGAATGTAGGAATCAATAATGACGTTGTGAATAACTCAAAGCTGGTAGTTTATGGGGTATCTGACAGATATTCAATATCTCTGTATTTTCCTCTGAAATTAAAAAATATCTTGTCATGAATTCATTTTGGCATGATGAGGTGCTTTGGTGCAAAGTTTGAGAACTGTATGGTTACATTCATGTTGATTTCAAGTACTGGAAGAATCACAAGAAAAGCTATTTTATGATAATAAAACAGTAATAAAAGTTTTAATCATGTTGTGAATTACTTTCCATTTATGACTAATTATCAGTCAATAGCAGTCATTACATGTGTCTTAGGTTAATTTTGCTAAGTTGAATTTGATTAAGAGTCAGCTCCTCACTTTCAAAGCCTACGATTCTAAAGCAGTGAGACTAATTTCTCAGATAATACATGTGAATTGCTTTCCTCACTTTACATCCTACAGGTTTAACCTTTATACTTTGTGACCTATGGAATATGGTTGTCTGCTTACAACTTAAAAAAGGTAATGCGGGGAGAGTACTGCTGACTTTGTTCACAGTCTCAGCATTAGAGGGCTTATAGCATCTGCAACACATCACAGCATTTGTGTCAACCTACAAATTATCTGTCAGAACTGGAGGAATTTACTTAAAAGGCTTCCAGTGAAATCCTATGGCAAATAGGTACAATCTAACATCACCCTTCTCACTATGTGTTTTATTCTTGGCATTTATAAATGTTCATTACTATTGTGCATTCTTGAGTAAATTTGGATTTTGGAAGATAATTTGTAATGCTTATCATTCCTTCTATAGAAAGCAGCTAACCACTGCTCTTTCTTAGCCAAAATGTGAGATCTCAGAGGGTTAAGTGAGTTTCCCCCACACAAAAAGTCAACATCAAGTATTTCTTTAAATGTAGACTTCTTGACAAACACATCTCTCCATTTGCAAGGCCCATGAATTTAAAGCGTTTGGTAATAACAGGCCTGTTCCTCTTTTCTGAGTTGGAAGCTCCTTGTGAAATGGTATCCTGCCAAAGTGCCACTGCAATAAAGCTTGCATCCTAACGTTGGTGCCAAAGTGCCAGCGAACCAAGACTGACAGCGGACTAATTTGGGAGAATTGTCTGCCTCAGCCTTCTTCACTCACTTCTACTGATCAACTCACCCCCATAAGCTATTCAGCTTGTCAGTAGTTCCATGGGTAGAGGGAGGAGGGGATGAAAAGGAATTAGGATATAGCTTTTCCCTTTCACTTAATACCTAGCATCCTCTGCAGCACTGGTACGTCCTCTAAGAATGCCAGGAGCTCCGTTCCTCCATTAGAGGAATGACTTCACAAGACTCTAGAGGTAAGAAATACACCCATAGCTAAAGGTGGCGTTACTTATAATATGCAAGGTTTTGACAATATGTAACACTTTTATAGACATCCTGAAATAAATCGAATACTTAGCTACAAGCCTGTCTGCACTAATAGATGTCTTGCTTGATTAGTTAATTATCTGTTTCCTTCTATTAAAAATGATCAATTAAGTGAAGGGAAGGAAGCAGCTGCATTGCTAGGGACAGTCGGATGGGTGAGAACCCTTCTGCAAAGTTGGTTTGGAGTAAAGAACTACAAAAATGCAATCTGCGAGCTACTAATGCCTACTTTTTGATAAACTAAGCCCTCGTTCTCCATGGCCACACTTGAAGTCACAAGTGCAGATTTGACCTTTTTCTCTCAACTCATTACCTATGTATAAAAGGGGTCAACAAAAATTCTAGCTTCAGTGGCATGAGCCTCCTACGGGATAATGCGCAGAAAGCTCCTAGCACACAGCAAGCCTACAATGAATTATTTTTTCTCTTCCTCCTCTTCCTTATTATTATTGACTTAACTACCTGAAATTGGTGAACCACGATGAAACTTTGCATTAATGCAAAATGGCCCGAAATGTTTGATCTGTAGTTGAATATCACATGAGAAGAAAAATATTTAGCTATAGAAGTCCTACCTAGCATGAAGAAATTAGGCAAAATGAATATGGGCCTCAGAGGTCCCGACTTCTTATTTGTAAGAACGACTTACCCTAAGGCAGTGATTCTCACTCACCGTGTAGCTTGTGAACTGCTCACAATGCTTAACAAGCAGTGTGTGGCTCATTATAGCCTGATTTACTACCTGTACACCATGTGTGTGCTTCTGTTCCTCTCAGAAAGGAGCTTCAAATAAAATGTGTAGGTTCCACTCTCTGTATCTTGATATAGGGCAGGTGGCTGTTCTGGTCATGAACCCAGAGTATTTGGTACCCCAAGGTGATGCCTTAATCCTCCCTAGTAATCACGAGGGACAAATGCAGGCACACATCATCACAGTAAGCAGTAAAAACAAGTTATAAATGTTAACATTTTACCCATGCAGTAGCAGGAGAGGGGGTCGAGCTTAACAATTAATAGCGGAGGGTCAGCAGGCTCATGCTGTCACAGGGGTGCTATCAGAGTGACCAGAAGACTTTAGATACACATAATAATCTAAGAGTTGCAAAGAAGGGGAGAGGAAGGTAGGAACAGTGTGTGTATGTTTCAGAGGGAGGGAGGGAAGAAAGGAGGGAAGGGGAGAGAGAGAGTTTTCACTGATTGCAAAGAGCAAGCTCATTTTTTCCTTCTTCATTTGTTTTCTTATACCCAGAGGATTTTCTGCTCATGACTCCTTTCTGAAAGGTATCTTCTGTGCAATATACATATAATGGGTATGATTTTTTCCCCTTTTAATGCAGTTACTTTATAGTGAGGGGCCAAGGAGTTATTTTAATCTCACAGAGGCCAGGTTTTTCTGATTGTATTTTTTTAACCTTATTTTTTTAGTTCACACTGTCAGGCTTATAGGCCATCATCTTCAAGACACTTCACTTTCATTTTCAATCAATTTCTCTCCACGACTTTTCACATAGCTTCCTTCACACTACTAATTTCACTTTAGAGCTGGCATCCTATGCCACATCCCCGGACTTGCTGTGCTAACATGTTTAAACATGATTAGTCTTTATTAATGTAAAAGAGACAAAGCTTCAAGAATCACACACCTCTTAATTTGCTATAGTTCCAGAGGGGGACCTCAACCCTGGAAACTGAAAATGAATGGACTGCTGGAGAGGCAGATATGCTGCGTGTTCTCCTGCTAAGTGGAAAGTTTTGCATTATGGTTGCAGACAGGATTTTCTTTAAGTTGCATTCCAGTTAAAATTCCTGCTATAACAAATGCCACAAAATATCCAAATAATTCAAAAACATTTCCTGGTCACAGATAATGATTAATATACTTTCGGCAAGCTTGTTACACATTTAGTTCAGAAAATGAAGGGATTTTGACATCATTATGGTGGTGTTTGACCTCCAATACTATCTTAATGCAGTATTCATTTGATATGTTATTCAACAAATATGGGCTAAGAATTTTTGTAAGCCTTCAAGAAAGGGTGGAGTAATAGGACACTATCCACAAAAGACACAGAGTTTAGATGAACACTTCATCTATTTAGTACTTTCTTGAAATTTCTGTCTAAAATTTCAAAAGGTTGGATATTTTATAAAACATATACATAAATATATACCCGTTACTTGATGTAAGTCACCTATTTTGGAAGGGTTACACATATACAACAAGATGTTAACATAAGGCTAAAATATTAAGGGCCATATGTAGGAACAGAGTAGATCATTAGATCTGAAATCGAAGCTAGGGATATTTTCTACTGTTGCACATTAAATTTAGTTCCTGTGCAGGTCACAAAGGCCAATAAAGAAATTTCATCAGTCATGTAGCATTCATTTTCTAATAAAAGGATATATACCAGTTGGTAAGAAGAAAATGTTCCTGGAAATAAACAAGAACCTAACCATGAATTACTAAAATAAAAGAAAATATTGAAAATATTTTTATAGAAAATATTGAAAATATTTTTATAGAAAATATTTTATATTCAAATATATATTGAAAATATTTTATAGGGCCAAAGAGATATTTTAATCTCACAGAGAGTAGCTTTTTCTGATCATATTTTTTAACGCTTTTTTTTTTTTTAGTTCACACTGTCAGGCTTATAGGCCATCTTCTTCAAGGCACTTCACTTTCATTTTCAATCAATTTCTCTTTAATAGTGGCTTTTAAAGAAGATATGGAAAATGTATTCATACTGTCATTCCTTATGCTGACCCTTAGTAAAAATCAAGAGAATAATGCTGTATTACAATCATGTCAATGTGCTTCCATAGAGAATAGAATGAAAAATAGTCACCAGGTTCCCCGTAGCTTGGTGTTTTGTTGCAGCTAGAGGTGACTATGGGTGCTGTCTATGCTTTGACTGGGGATGCATCTGAACACCAGCATTTCTCAGGTGAACCAATCTAGACAGCCCATGGCAAGGCTCCTGCTGATAATGTTGATACCAATGCCACTGCTCTGCAGGCCCATGGACACTGGGCTGTTCCTGAGCAGTGTGTGGGTCCTTCACCTTTCCAACCTGCATCTTCTCCACCGCCCCAGCAGCTGTCTCAATCTACTCTGCAGCTATTTGGACCATCCTTATTTTCACCAGAAATGCTCCTGGACTTGTTCACCTGCTGCTGTGGCTCATGTTGGGGCACCATAAGATGACCTGGGGGCCTAAATAAGTGACTTGGGAACACCATAAGGTGGCTTGGAGAATTTCTTTTTATCAACTGCTTGGGAAGTATTTCAAAATTTAAACAACCAGAATGGTTATGCCAGTGTATATCCCAGGTCCCCTGATAAGAATGCCATCTTTTTTTTTCCCACTGGACTCAATTAGTACTGTATAGTCTTCTTTCCTGTGGACATTTATCACATATGTCCCTCATCTTATCTACTAGACTATAAAGTCCATGAGGGCAGTGTCCGAATCTGATTTGATGTCTATGCCCCACAACTTTTCTTAGCACAGTTCTTCATACTTATTGAATATCTGCTGAATGAATAAATGAATGTGGGACATTTATTCAAATCCTCTGGGTCTAGGAATGTTGGTGAAAATAGGTAAGCTGTCTTGTGATTTTCAATCTCTATCGTTTAGTTAGATTGTTAATTAGTTAGCTGATTGTTAGTTAGATTGAACACATAAAATAGTCCATCCTTACCATAGGGGATGACTTCTACATTTAATTATAAAGATATAAAGATAAGATTTTTGAAAATAAAAATCTGTAGAACGATAGATGTAACTAAACCCTCATCCCTGAAGTATTATATTTTTCTCTTTGAGGTTGAGTACCAGCAGAAACTTCATATTTACCTGGCAGATTATTTTTAGGAAGCTTGAAGAATTCCCTCTTCCAACTTGGTTGTAAGTAGGATCACCATGTAATTTATTGTCCAAACTGGGACATTTTTGGAGGTGAAAAATGGTACTTTTAATAATTGTGCCTGACTACAGGCACTAGCCAAGACAGTCCCTGGGCAAACAAGAATGTATGGTCACCTAGTTAAACATATATTTTTAATTTCTGAATGATTGGTTTTCAGTGTGACAATATGTCTTCCATCTCCTTCAGTGGCCATAAAAGAGGCCAGAAATGACACAATTTGGACATTTTACATTTCCCCAAATTGCCTTTTTAATGTATGCAACAGATCGGGGTCTTTCCTATATCCTTCATTCCACCTCAGAACACAATCTCAATTCCTAGGCATAGAAGGGAATAAAATAAAAATGGCATTCTTTTTTATTCTAGAATACAGAAGATTAAAAACTGACACAGATGCACCATCAAGCCAAGCAGCAGGTGAAATTCTCAGAGAAAACTGATTTTCAAGAGATGACTGGAATTTTAAATTGTAAGCTTTAAAATTTGGTAAGATTCTAATGAAAAGAATGGACTCAATTTTGATGGGAACACCTATCAGCACTTTTTCTTTCACTGGAAGAGATATTTGATCTTGACTTAGAGGAACATAGTAGTAGGCACAATGGTTGACATGAAATAAAATAGAAGCCGAAATCCATGGGGAGGCAATTCTAGCTGAGTGATCAGTCATTTGCTTACAGTATGAAGTGCCTAGATTTATCACAGTAATATTCTTGTTTGCTTTCTGTAGACCATGCAGGGCTCATTATATTTATGCTGATGGCCTTATCATCACTGCTGATGATCAAAATTCTCTTGGTTGGACTTATGTGACTCAGTAACCTTCAATAATGGAAGGAACATTATATTAAGGGCTAAGGGGAAGTGTCTACAGTGAGATCTTCTCTCCCCTAATAAGAGACCAAAAGTTTGTCAGAAATGATCAGCACGTTTTCTTGGAACATTAAAAGGAGTAGAAATAAAGGGGCCCTCTGCTTTCATAAATCACATGAGTATCCAATAGTCTCCTCTTCACCCTGTAATTTGGAATGAAAAAGATCTCTTGTGCATAAACTGCTTTTCCTGAATCTAATACAATTAATCCAGAAGAGAAGTGGGAATGGATATCAGGTTTTTTTTTTCTTCAAATTTTGTTGTTAATTAAAAAAACAATTATCAAGGATTTCTAATTACTTTATAAGTGCTGTATGGCCTGTACCTGCTCCTCAGCAAATTAGTAAGATAATGCTGGAAACATCTTATTAAACAGAATTACCCTTTCTCTTCTTCCAGATTCACACATCTACTTAATGGCCCTCTTCTTGTGCAACACCTTTGTGAAACATTTATATCTATTAAGTTATCTCACAGTTATTAGCATTGTATATTGGTTTCTATTTTTTGTTTACCCAGGACCTAATAAATTGATAGACTACTATAAGGTTGAGTAGAAACAGACACAAACTCTTCAGAAGATCTTTAAAAATATTCCTCTGGAGTAAGTGGGTGCTCTGAAAATTATAAACTCTGATGTAGGGTGTAGAGACTCATTGAAAAGACAATACCTAAAGGAAAATAGGGCCCAGAGGTCCACAGAAGTTTCCTGGGACAGAATGGGAATCTCTGTAGTCAGGGACTGACAGGTGAAAGGCTATCCCGTGGTCTGTATGTCCCCTCCAAAACTCATGTTGAAACTTAATTGCCATTTTAACAGTGTTGAGAGTAGGGAACTTTAAGAGGTGATTAGGTCATGAGGACTCTGCTTTCATGAATGATCAGTGCTGTCAATACAGGACTGGGTGCAATATCTTGAGAGTTTAGCCCCTTTCTCTCTGGTCTTGGTGCCTGCTTATCCTTCTGCCATGTTATGACACGGCAAGAAGACCCTTACCAGACGAGGCCCCTCGATCATAGACTTCTCAGCCTCTACAACAGTGAGCCAGATAAGTCTCTTTTCTTCATAAATTACATAGCCTGTGGTATTCTGTTACAACAACAGAAAACACACTAAGACAAGCTAGAACCAAAATGTGAGCCATTGGAGAATGCTGACAAAGGGAGCACATGAATGGGAGGGGCGACTGTGGACATCAGATCTGTATGTGATATGCTGCTCAAAAAAACAACAGATGGGGATGCAACTACTTCAGGGTTTCACAGAATATGTCAAGGTCTGCAGCCCATCCTCTTCAGTTTAAGCAGAGTCAAGTTGAGAATGGAAAAGCAAGCTCCTGAAATACAGGGAATCATGACATCATAAGTTTTAAATCATCTTTGAGAAGATCATTCTACATCACATAATCTATCCTAGAACTATATGATATTGGGGTTTGAATATGTAGCTAAAGATTTTTTGTATTTTATAAATTTGAAGTGACTTTCATTTCATCTGAGTATATTTTTGTTATATTGTATGGCAGTTGCCAAATGAATCATCATTTCATGGTGATGGCACTCTCTGCAATTTTTGTTGTTGTTATTCAGTACTCTGTTGTTCTAGGAGCTGTGTCAAGATCACAATGTCGTTACCACAAATTGTCATACGAGGTTTGCTAGCTCATTCAAGAACACTGAGTGTATGCAGGGGAGCTGGGAGTAAGCCTAACATTCCCTCCCCTCTTCCCTACAGCTGCAGTTATCAGTCCACCAGGCCCTGAGTATCTAACAGAGATCAATCTGCAAATGCTTTGATGGCATGTATGCCAAGTCACTATTTGCCAGAGCGAGAGTCTCATTTTGGCATGCATTACTCATGAAATATTTGTAGACTGTTGGGGAAGTTTATGGAAATCCTTTTATTTGTAGGAATTAAAAAAAATTCATCATGAATGCATAGTACTAGTAGGGATTTTGAGAGAACACTGGGTCCAGGTTTGAATTTCAAATTAGACTCAGAAAAATTTCACTGAGATATAGAAAAAACACACAAATAGAATTTAAGAATTGTAAAGCATGCACATTGACTAAAAGGTAAAGGATTTGAGATCATCAGACAAGAAGTGAAGGTTGAAAAGTAGTTTAGTAAGTCATAGGATGAGTAGGTGGCCCTTACAAGGATCTCCCTCACTGGGGCCATTTAACTGAGTGAGTGATTGGATGGATGGATGTTGCCTATGAAGGGTTTCTTTGTGCCTGAGCACAGCTGGAAGGGGATTTTCTCCCTATGTCAGTGGGATGTACAAGGGAGAGCAGAGGCAAAGAGGCGCATTGAGCAGTGGCAGAGTGGGGGCACACTGAGCACAGGCAGAGTGGGGGCACACTGAGCACAGGCAGAGTGGGGCACACTGAGCACAGTCAAGATGGGGCTCATTGAGCAGTGGCAGAGTGGGGGCACACTGAGCAGAGGCAGGGTGGGGCGCATTGAGCAGTGGCAGAGTGGGGGCACACTGAGCACAGGCGGGGTGGGGCACACTGAGCACAGTCAAGATGGGGCTCATTGAGCAGTGGCAGAGTGGGGCGCATTGAGCAGTGGCAGAGCGTGGCACACTGACCAGAGGCAGAGTGAGGCTCACAGCTTCATAAATCCGCAAGTTTCTAACTTTCCTGGAAGCAGTAATAAAAGAAGTCTCTGCTATTGTGGAATAAGTTTTTTATCCTCCATTGTCTTCCAGCAATGGACCTTGGGCAGCAAGAAGTTAGGTCTGAACAAGGTTGCCTGAAAGAGATGAGAGAGGGGAAATGAAGGGAGCACAAGACATACTGAATCCCCTTACAAGGTTTATCTAAGGCCCAGCAATTCATATAAATTACCTGGAATGTACTTTATCTCCATCCTCCAAAACAATTCCTTTAAGGTTTTCCATGGAAAGTCTTCACTCTTTATAAATTTATCCCACTAGCATACATTTAATTTTATTCTCTCCTTATTTCACATACCTATTAGGCTATCCTTCTGTTTGGGGTTGGGCCCCATCTTTTGTTCTTTGTGACTTTCTTTATTATGCTAAGCTATTCTGGACACAATAGATTCTCAATAAATGTTTATTTAATAGATTAATAAGATTGTATTTGTATTCCTCCTTACATCTCATCTAAAAAGGAGGTGTTTCCTTATTATAAATGTAGTGTTAATTGTTAAAAAAAATTGAGATTTTTTTTTTTTTAATGGCCTCCCTAATGCAGGCATAGTTTGTTACCAGGGCCTTTCATTACATCAGAAAAAATACTTTTAGGTATTTCCCTTCTAACCAAGAAATGTACTAAAATATAAATTAACTGTGACTTTATAATACAAATATATTTTATGGAAATCTTGTTTTTTTCAGAGCCTATAAAGGTATGCTGCAGTAATGTAGGGTAGAGTAAGTCCGAAGTTGTTTTTGTCCCAGTAAAAACATTTTCTTCAAAATACACTTATTTCTGAGTTATAATATTCTCATTTACAGGATAAGGATAATAATACCTCTTTCACTGACCTCTTAAATTTATTGTGATGAATAATGAATAAATAATGAATTAAAGTTATAAGATGTCAAGCCTTATGCAAACATTAGAATATAAGGATTCTTCATTCATTCATTTATTCACTCAATGCATTTTACAGCCCTTGTTTGTAAGAAAGCTAGTAGGTGCAGGTGTTATAGAGCATGGGTCTCCAATCCCTGGGCCCAGGTTGATGGCCTGTTAGGAACCGGGCTGCACAGCAGGAGGTGAATGAGCAAAGCTTCATCTCTATTTACAGCTGCTCCCCAACACTCACATTACTGCCTGACCTCTGCCTCCTGTCAGCTCAGCGGTGGCATTAGATTCTCACAGGAGTGTGAACCCTATTGTGAATTGTGAATGCAAGGGATCTAGGTTGTGTGCTCCTTGTGAGAATCTAATGCCTGATGATCCGCCACCATTTAGTTGCAGGAAAACAAGCTCAGGGCTCCCACAGATTCTACATTATGGTGAGTTGTATAATTATTTCATTATATATTACAATGTAATAATAATAGAAAAAAGTTCACAATAAATGTAAAGCAATTGAATCATCCCAAAACTGTCCCCCCCAACCCCCACCATCCCCTAGTCCATAGAAAAACTGTTTTCCATGAAACTGGTCACTGGTGCCAAAAAGGTTGGGGACCACTGTAGAGGATTCAAAGATACATAAGGACCTAATTTTCCCCTCTCCAGACAGGTCCCTATTGATTTTATAACATCCAAAATTGTTAGCCCAAGTAGATAATCTTGTGTGTAAACCAGCAGCCCACATAAGAGAGGGCAGATTTCAAATTTAGTAAAAAGGCAAGTCTGGCTTCATGATGTAAGTCTCTGGAAGGAAGAAGGCTTCAGGAAGTTTGGAAAATTTTCAGCTATGGTCTCATAGCTATAAAGCCGCAGATTAAAGCACTGAGAAAGAAAAGGTGGTAGTGTTCAGAGAAAACTTATCTTCTGATATTTGAGGGCCCATACTGTGCAAAACACATTTGATTCATTCTGTGTGGTTGGCTCCATGGGGCAGAGTAGGAGCAATAAAGGAAAATTACAAGGGCACACATTTCAGAATATTACAAGGGAGAAATTTCTAATGTGCTAAGTTATCCAGAACTAGAATAGGCTGCCTGAGGGGTGATGAGTTTCTTGTCACTGGAAGAGTTCAACCACAAAATGCACTACCTCTTGCTTGAACGGGAGGCTTTTAAGGTATTTTACAAAGCTGCGATACTGATACAATATGTCTGCTCTCCAAGTTGGTCTTACTAAGCTGTGAGCTTTTCTTCTCTTGCTGCCATTTTGGGATCCCCTGTTCCAGCTCCCTCCTCTCCAGAAGAAATTGGAGAAAATGAAGGATAAGCCTCCTTTAATATTAATTCTGTATTAAGCATGGAGAGTTTCTCTATCAAGAGGAGTTTTCTATTTAAAGATAAACCTAGGGTCACAGATTTATGATTTTACATATCATTCTTTTCATTTTAAATGGAAGCAGAGGTCTTTAATGTGGCACTCATATTCTTTCTTTTCATTTTCCAAATATAAGTAAATAGCGATGGAGTGAGTGTTTTTGCCTTGATACAGCAATCCATTTTCCTCCTCTGTTCTCAATCAGACAGTTTTAAATTTTGGTTAGCTGCGTAAACACACTGTGATGGACGACATTAATAAATAAGTATTACACTGGCTCTGCTTGAGCAGTCCCTCTTCATCTTTATCTTTTTTGTTTAAATCCTGTGGGGTCTTAGAATGCTCTTTATGGAGATCAAGAAGATTAAGCAAAATTAGCTCTCAACTACATAATGGGCTTCTCTCTCCTGGCATGTGTCTCCCCTCTCTGCACGTGGTGACTCCCCCTGATACCAACAGCATATTCACAGATGGAGGGAAAAATTATGTTCTGGGAGAGCAGGGCACACAATGAGATTTCAGCTTTCTCTTTCGTTTCTAGCAGCATATAGCTTGAATAGGAATCCAAAATGAAAACGATAAGTAAATCAGTTGGTTACTTAAAGACACCTTCAAATTCATCTATTTCCCAGGGCAGGCTGACCTGTTCAATCTTGAAGCCGGAAGTATCATCCTAGTCTTGAGAACATCTAAACCACAGCTTCATAAACAGATAATACCTTAAAAGAGGTTATTTGCTGGGAGAACTATGCTTCACCCATGTCAAACAGTGAAATTCATGCAGTTTATTATAAAGTTCTCCAGAGACAGACTGGCTTACTCATGGGCAGAGTCAGCAGCTGCCTACATGGAATAATTTGAGGATCAATGAGAGGCCCCCATGCTTTAAAATCCATCTCCCACATCAGTCTGCAGTGGTGCCTGAAATTTCCACCATTACTGTCATTTCTTAAAAGCCTTTAAGCGGACATATGCCCTATTATCTTGAGGGAGGTAACATTAATTAACTACATAACATATTAGAATGGATGAGTTTTCTTGTTAATAACCCATTACAACCATTGACACCCAGTAAAGATCAAGGCTTTGAAGAAATAGAGGCAAGGGCAGGTAAGTTTTAATGAATTAGAAGACAGTGATTCACAGTGTGTGTATTGGGGTATTATGCAGGTCTTATGTGGATGTGGGGGATCTAATATAGGGATAGCCAATGGGGAGAAAGAAGGCACTGAGCATTTTATCTCAGATAGTGGGGTATGTATGGCTCCCAAGTAAGAGAAATGGAAAACAAAAGGAAACGTGTGGAGGACAAAGTTTACTTACCACACAATATTGCTAGCCCTGGCCTTAGTCCTCCAAAAAAGTTCATTTTGTTAATCACCACTCGTACAGTGATTTTAAACCACCTTAAATGGTCTTACACGAGGGTAGAGGATATTTGTTTAATTCTAAATCAATGGAAATGGAGAACTGGTTGTTATAATTTTGATGGCAATATTTCACTAACTTAATTCATTGACTTATAACATCCACTGGCTAAATAAGCATATTTCTTTACTGGTTTCTTCAGAAGTGTTATTCCAAAACATTTAACCAATTAATAATATGAAGCATTTATAGAGTTTAATTAGAATCAGAGAATTTTAGAGCTGGAATTGATGTTTTGAAATCTTTTGGTTTAACCCTATTACTTCAGAGATGAAAGAGATTACTTCAGAGATTCATTGTCATAAACTGTCTTTATTTATTCCTTCATTTAGTCTACAGATATTTATTGAGTATTGACTATGTCCTTGGCACAGGGATATAGTAGTAAGCAAAAATAGTTCTATTCCTCACGGAGCTTATACTTTAGTGGGGGATGAAAACATTAATCAACCGCTCACAAAAATATGTATAAAATAAAAACTATGATGTATGTTATAAAATGATATGATTTATGAGAGAGTATTATAGGAGAGTGTGACCCCAATAGGGGTGGTGTTAGGAAAACTTCTTTGTGTAAATAATGCTTGAATAATATCTGAAGGTTGAACAGGGTTTCACTGAGCAAATAGGAGAAAGGAGAGCTGTTTAGGGAATAGGTAGAGAGTGTGCAAAGGCCCTGTTACAGGAAGGTCATGACCTGTTTAAGAAATTAACAAGGGGCCTGGTTGGTTTGAGCTGACAGTGCCACTCAGAGTGAGTTTTGAGATGAGGCTGTAGAGGTAAACCGAGGCTGCTCAGGAGGGGCTCTCTTCAGAATTTGGAGCTTTATCCTGGGAACAGTGCAAAAGAGACTGGAAAGGGATTCCTATGGGTTAGGAGACTAAAACAGTGAGTGAGCCAAAAAAATCCCAAAAGCCCAGCAGTGACCTTCCCAAGGCTGCAGAACTGTGGTAGAACTGGCATTACTTCTAGGTTCCTTGATGAACAGGACTGCGTTGTTCTTAGTCATAACAGGCATTTGTTGCTTTTTGAACTCCACATCATCCATTTATCCCACTTCCATTTTATTTGGGGGTGCTTCCCCTTCTCACAACCAGTTTCTGTGATTTGAGTAGAGTTGACTTGATTTTCAGCTCCAAGGATGACATGTAATTCAGACCTGACCAATGAGACTCTGAATTTCTTAGGATCATAGGAATTGGTTCAGAAATAGGCATGTGATCCCATCATAGAGAATCACATGTCAAGAGACGGTTAGCACTTCTAAGACAGAGGAAAATAGTGAAGTGGGGCCTGCGGAAATCATCCTAACTATAGGTGGAAATGAAACTGAAGCTGACACAGCAGAAGCCAGACAGAAGTGATGGAAAGAAAACATTTGTTAGAGCTGGGTTTCCTTGGTTTATCTACCATGTGCATCGAAAAGAGTTCTAATTAATACAGTACTAAACTTTTTTCTCCTCGTTTATGAAACAGCATCTAAGAAGGAGAAACCTATGATTTTAAGTACAACATTTACAGAATGGGTCTAACACTAGGAACTTCAGTATTAAGACATTTTGAAGCTGAAAAAGGTCAATTTTTCACATGGTATTTTGTTTTAAATAAAGGTGTTTCCCCAATATATAGTTGTATTCTGGAAAATTTTTGCCATATGTAATATCTAGATATATGTTATTGATTAAATCTAATGTCATCAAAGGAAAATAGACAATTGACAGATGTCACTCAAATAATAGATTGACATATGGTATGCAAGTAATTTTGATGCTCCTCTAAAAACACCAGTTCCTTCATACTCAATAAGTCATTGCAATATTTCTATTATAACATTTTGCCAATTATTATTTGATGTTGTCTCCTCATATTAACCCATGAAAAAGCTTTTCTTTTGTTCTCACTTAACTTTAGTTAATCCAGTTAAGTGATACGTAGTTTCTTCATGTTTTTTTGGAGGTTTTTAGGATTTTTATTTTTATTTTTGGTATCAATGATCAAATAGTTTATGAGTCTGCAAGTTATAATATTTATTTTAAAACAATATTGTACAATTTAATTAAAAACACAAGATAAAGCTTTTGTGGGGAATTTTTGAAACTGTAGAAGACCCTTCTACTAAGTTCTTTTTAAAACAATTAAATAAAATTCTTCTTCACTTTCGAAATGATACAATTCCACCCAGAACAAAAGCACCCTTTCAAAAATGTTAGAATTAAATGGGTTTTAAGAAATGTTGTCCTTGACTGCTCTGATGGTAGTTTTCACAACCAGGCACTGGTAGGTTGTAGTCACAGCTCGCAGCAGGATCCGTTTTGGGCTTTAACACACCAGAGTTACAGAAGGGAGTGCAGCTAAATGTTTATCAAGTTGGAATGTTGAGGATCAGTCTCAGTATAATAGACACTAATACTTCCTTTTTGCATTTAACTTTTCTGCTAGAATCTGAGTTCTGTGGCACCTACAAGAGAAATGGCTGCTTGTATCTGACAACTTGCAGATCTGAGCAGTAGGGGAACAAAGGCAGGGACAACACAGTGGTACTGGTCCCACTGAGTCCTGGGGAGTCTCAGCTTTCGGGAGTCCCCTGAATATGGGGCAACCCCACAGGTCTGAAATACTAAACTTTAACTAAAAATCTTAATGTTGGGCTGGAAGAGATGAACTTCTAGGGCTGGTAGAAGGAGTTGAGAATGAGGTGGCAGATTTTCCTCCTTTCTACAATCCTATGAAAACAGAATAATTTACCTGTGTAAGACCTAAGGAAATGTACATTATTTGAGAATGTGCACAGCTGAATAAATGGTGTGATGGTCATGCCAATATTTAGTAAAACTAAAGGAGAAAAAGAAACTGTAAACAAATATAAGGACCAGCCATATACATATATGCACACATATATATGACAGAATATACATTTATATTCACTCATATACATTAATATTCACGCTTCATCTGTTGTGTACAAGGTACATTGCTAGCTTACCATATGAGAAAGTGAAGGCTAATTAATCATGGAATTTTACATTAATGTGCATGGAAGCTAATAGGCACAGAATTTGTGGCAAATGAAAATTATAGTATCTACTTCACGAACAAGTCCAGAAATAATTTTATGTTCAGAGGACTTCTGGCTGGTATGATCAAGAAAAGCTCTATGGAAAAAAATGATATTTTAGCTGTGACTTGATGATTGTGGGAAATTTGTAAGGTCATTCCAATTGAAGGAAATAGCATAGCTAAAGTTATGCAAGCAGAAAAGTGAGAGTTCAAATAGTGAACAGCAAGTAGTTTATGAATAGAAACACTAAACTATAAATCAGAAATATAAGATAAATGAAGGCCAGATCATGGAGGTACTTTAAAGCTATTTAAAGGGTTTTGTAGTTTCCCTTTGAGGTAATGGGGAGCCATTAACTGCTTCAGAGCATGAAGAAAAGACAGTAATGTTTAAGGAAGGCTAAGATGATTGGGGGATAGGAGGCTATTGCATTTGTCCAAGTGGAAGAAATGGAAAGAAGGGATGGTTGGGAGAGACTGAAACAATGAACAGGCCTTGGCAAGTGATTGAATGTGAGGCCATAGGGCAAGAAAGAAGTAACAGATGACTTTCAGGACACAAGAAGGTTACTATTTAAAAAAGGAAATTCAGAACAAAATTCAAATACAGTAACAGAAAGGAATCAAAAGAATGTAATTTTCTTAAGGATTCTAGTCAATTCTTCATAGACATTGAACCTCTGAATAAAGCTACGACTCAATTTTTTAAATGTATATCCTACTTAGCAGTGCTGTGCTGCATACCATCCTATGATAGAATCATTGTAATTATGATACAATCATATTTGCAAAGTTCTAATTCAAATAAATTGATTTTTTTCTACTCTGCTTGTGCCAGCTGCCTGCACCAAGTGAAGAAATGACCTCTTTCTTTCAAAAACTATTTATTACAGATGCAAGACCTACATATTTTATTTCCATATGTGCTCTGTTGATCCATGGAAAATTTCAGCTGTAGGATTTCTTTTAGTAGAGATAAAAACCAATAATGTATGAAACAGACATCATCACCAACATGATATTAAAAAATATGAGGCAAACAGTATATTCAACACTATAGAAATGACATATTATATATGTCATATAAATATATATATATATATAAACACAGTTATTTCTTCCAGTATTAATAATGTTTGTGAACCCTCAACAAGTATGTGGCTAACCACCCAAGAGTTTTAAGCTATGGAATCAAAATAATAAGTCCAGTGAATGTCTAACAGGAGAGATAGTTTTATATGGT
Organism: Piliocolobus tephrosceles; assembly: GCF_002776525.5. Classification (NCBI taxonomy): domain Eukaryota; kingdom Metazoa; phylum Chordata; class Mammalia; order Primates; family Cercopithecidae; genus Piliocolobus; species Piliocolobus tephrosceles. The sequence continues at coordinate 89,982,171 of NC_045437.1, read as the reverse complement.
TTTTATAAAGCCCTCAAGAGTTCAAAGACTCACAATCTCTCTTAAAAGTCTTCTGCATTTTATCACTCTTCTAATTACAAGGTTCCTGCTTAAGTCCTGTTGAAATCTTCCCTGCTCCACTTCCTGTTAGTTCCACTACGTTTCCCTTTCTGATTTTGGTAAAGCCTCAGGGGTTGTCAGTCCTCCTAAAATGTTTTGTGGTTGTGAAATGACCTGAGAAGCATATTCTTTTCCTACTTGTTCAATATTGTGGTGATGTGGCACCAGCCAGTGTGTGTTCTGCCTATGAATTGGGCCTTGAATAATGATAGTAGGAGACAGTCCTGCATAGATCCTGAAAAGTTGAGTGAGCAATTCTTCAAAATCCTCAAATGTCCTTTGCAGCCTCTCATGTTTCCCAGTCCTCAAGCAACTACTGCTTCTGCAGCCTTGAAATCACTGTGTCTGGGAGACAATTGGTGCAATATGAAGTCCTGTGGACCTACAGCCAGAAACATTTCCTCATAAAAGAAACACACCTCCATCAGAAAACATAGCTTGAGAACAGAGCTGGACTAGGATGAGTCAAGAAGCCACACTGGTGCAAAATGTCAGGAGGTTCTTACTCTCAGGAGCTGGTCTGGAACGTGCACAACCATAAGGTTGTGCCTTCTATTTTGCACTCTTGGTACTTGGCTTGTTTCATTCTAGTCACAGACCTTGATTGAAAGCAAATCTTTCAAAGAGAACATCAAACTTCCAAGAATGTGAATTGCATCTTTATTATGCTTCTGCCTGTGGGCCACAAAAATAATAGCAGGTACTTGGGGATGGTGGAGAGGATTCTACTCTCCAGGGGCAGGCATCAACGTCAATTAAGACCTTATGGTTGTAAGCAACAGAACTGACTTTATCCAGTGGGTGGAGCGGGGGTGGAGGGGAAGAAAGCTTTTGAGAAAAATATTGGAGTGGATCCTATGGTGAAAAGGAAATTTGAAGAACAAGATTTAGGAAGGGCAGGGAACAATTCTGAGGTTCTAGTAGAAGGAACCATTGTTGCTGGAAGCTATAGGCTCCAACTGTCATGCTCCCATACCTCCTGTCTTTGCTTCATTCTGCTCAAGCTATAGATTGAAAAAAAAAAAGAAGAGTCTGGTTGGCTGAGCTTGGGTCACATATTTTTTTGTTATATTCCTATGAAAAAGTTCCTATTAAGCAGTAAGGGAGAATTAATTTCTTAAAAGGAATTTTGGGTCCATTGTCCAACACAGTCAGAATGGATATTGGACAACCAGAAAGTGGCAAATAACCACTGTAGTTTGAGCTTTTCAGATTGTAAATTTGAACAGAGTCTTGCCCAAATGTTTTGGCATGTTGTCCGTTAGGTAGGCTGACAGTGGGATAAACACACTTGCTTAAAACAGCTTTGTGAATGAAATGTTCCCCAAGTTTCACCTGCCTCATAGAGTATAATTAAATGAAACATTGTACATTAACCATTTAAAACAATGCCAGCACAAATAAATACTCAATAAATTAGCTATCTTGATTATTTAAAAATACCAACATGGGTCATTTTGAAGAGGAATCTGAGCCACTAAATCATTTATTTACTCATTGCACAAATATGAGCACTTACTATCTAATTGATTGCTAGGTACTGTGTTAGGCTGTCAATATTGAAGGATGGAAGGTATCATTCCTGCCTTTATGGCACTTATCATCAAATGGGAACGCAGTTAGAGGGACAAGCATGTAAATAATGACAGGGCCAAATGTAGTGCTAGTGATATTCTCAGAGTGCCTGAACCTGATAGGGCAATTTAGGGGAGTGGAGAGTCAGGGGCAACAAATGGGTAGGTCATTCTGGGCTGTTCCAAGACTAGACTTCATGGAAATGTGTTATAATAAGAGTTCATGAAAGCAGCATCTCCACAAAGCAGCAGCAGAAAAAAAAAAAAATCCTCTTTGAACCAAGTCCTCCAGTTAAAATGCCTCATGAATCACAATCACAGGAATCAAAACTTTATTCCAATTATTACTTGTGTTCCCACATTGAGCAAGGCAGTATTTTCTCTTAAGCGATTTTTAGAAGATCAGATATGTGCCTAACTAATGCCTTTTCATTTCCCCCTGCACTTACAAATGTATTTTTATTTGGTTCTCAAGAGAATTTTTAAAGCAAGTAATACTTCCCTATTCAAACCAAAGCTCCTTTATCACCAGGTTATAAGAAAGATCATTTAGCCTGAATATCCTTTATGTTTTTAATAGAGAAAAGATTGACACTCAGAGAAGTTTAGGGACTTGTCCAGGGTCGTGTACAGTTGACAGATGAGTAAGACATTGGTCTAAAAGCATAAATAATTTCAGTAAGGCAATGTATCCAGTTGTTGAGTAAGCTGAATTGAGTATGCACTGTGGTTTGAATCCCAGCCTTGGGATTCCACTTTGCAAAACAAGTAACAAAAGTGATCAAAGATAAAATATTTTCCCCTACCCTAAATGTGTACTTTGAACATATGTTGTATCTGCTTTGAACCCACATTGACTGGTGATAATCTCTCTTGTTGCTATCGCTTTGTTGAAGGGGCAGTCGATCATGGAGATGGTGAATGCAGGAGCTAGAAGGGTCAGATCTGGACTGGCATCCTGCCTTTATCACTTACTAGAGATATGGGCTTGGCCAACTTAACCAACTTCTGTAAGCCTCAATCTGTCAAATGAAGATAGTAGTGGTATCATGTATGCCATGTAATAAATTTAGCATATTATCTAGTATATAAATATTAGATATCGCTGATATTAATTAGTAGAATGAATGGTAAGATTGGATAGAGGCTAAATGTTGTTTTTGTTTCAGTATTAGTCAGGGCTTTCCAGAGAATCAGAACCAAAGAAAGATTTATTTTAAAGATCTAGCTTGTGTGATTATGGAGCTGGTGAATTCAAAGTCTTCATGGCGGGCTGGCAAGCTGGAGATCCAGGGAAGAGCCGATGCTGCAGATCAAGTTGTAAGGCAGTCTACTGTAGGATTCCTCTTTGCTTGGTGGAGGTTACTTTTCTGCGCTATTCAGGCCTTCAACTGATTGGATCAGGCTCACCCACATTATGGGGTGCAATCTGCATTACTCAAAGTCCAATGCTTAAAATGTTAATTTCATCCAACACACTCTCACAGAAACATTCAGTAGAGTGCTTGACCACGTGTCTGAGTATCTTGGCCCACCCATGACAGCACATAAATTTAATCAGCACAGTTCCAAAGCATCTTAACCATGCTTTAAAAGTTTCAGTATGTTGTCTGGTACCAGTGAGGCGATCACTTCAGTCACAGAACTCAAGCCAGCTATTATTTTGACAGGGTTGGATGCAAATCACTTTTTTTCTCTCTGCTAATAATGAAGCAGTCATACTCTGTGATGGGCTCTGCTTGTCACTTTTTTTTTCCATAAACTAGTTCCAGCTATGGAGATTCACTGGCTCTCATATGCTACCTTCTTCCAAAGTAATATCTGCTGCATTGTTCCCAAACTAATTAAAGAGGCATCTACTCAACTATTGCTAGTCACATCCAAGTCACTCATATTCCTCAAGAGGGGTGACATTCCCTTCAGTAGCAACAGCTGACCCTTCGTGGTTGTTAAGATTTTTCAGACGCTGGCTCTAAAATCTAGGCTTGTTTGGAAATGAGCCCTGCGGGAAGCAGTCAGCTGGTGTGGAGCCATTTCAATTGAGGCCTTAGTGGTCAGGACAGATCTGAGGAAAGCTTTGTGTATTTTTAGACCACATTCTCCTGTCAGAGGCAGTAGAGAAAACTGAGAAGCAACATCCATCTCCTCGTTGTCAGGTCATAGTGCAGGGGATACTCTAGCAAGAATGGTTTGGGTGTTGAAACTGGCATTATTTGCCTTGTGCTATGGTACATGTTATTAAGGCAGCTGTTTAATGTTCTTTTCCAAGGAGGTTGTCTCTGGTGTTTTTATCGTCCAGGGAAATGTAGTACCAGAAATGATCACATTCCTGGCAATTTTCTTTGAAAATGGTAAACTTTTGCAGAGTTTACTCTCTCTTCTATTAGGGTCGATAATGAGAAATTGTGAGGATTATTAAACACTCCTAGCTTTCAGTAGGAACTTATTTAGCACAGATGTTTCTATAATTGCAGTACACTGGGAAAATTCACAGTGTTCAATGGCCCAAAACTCATTATTACTTATTACTTCTACCTGTGTATTGTGGTGCTAGTAAGCTGGGCTGAAATGTTTAATTCAGCAAGGGCTATAGCTGTGGATCTCAGCTACTTTAGAAGACTACTGAGAAGTTATTAGGTGTTCTGCTCAAACCCTTATACTTATTAATCTTTTAACCATTGCCTGGTGCCTTGACATACTCTTTTTTTCTGGGTTCAGCCCATATCATTGCATTAGATTACTCCAGATAATTCCTTAGCTTACGGACATGAGGAAAAAATAGAATCTTAAGAGACTTTTAAAGCAAACAACATAACTAATCATTGTGTTTTATTGGGATAGAAAACATAAAATATATACAACTGTACTTAGCTTTCTACTACTTCTTCATAAAGTGCAGCTCTCATGTCTTGGCAGTAGTGCTTGTATTTTTGATGAAACCTTCGCAGTGTTTAAGAACAGGAGTTTGAAAGATGCGGTGAAAATACTCATAAGAAGCCACCAAAGTGAGTGCAGAAACTTCCTCATATTCCTAATTCTCTACAATCTTAAAACCAACATTGTAAACAAATTCCCCATTGCATCCTTTATTTCCCTAAGGTGAAGAGCAACTGTTTTGACTTGACTACACATTTGCTGCAGGAAAATTTGACAAATGTATCCATATGAGTTTAGCTAAGGTACTGTCTGCTTGAAGAGGACCAACTTGTCCTGGTTTTACACTAAATACTCAAAGTTCTATGTCCCAGGAATCCTTCTCAGCCTTGGGCAAATAGGGACTGTGGGTTACCCTAACTCTCTGACCACTTAAGTTTCTTATGTTTTGTTAATATATCTAATCCCACACGTTGAAGTTTCTTAGGCATGTCAAAGATTGCTGTCTTTTCTCTGTATTTTGGAATAGCTTAGGATTTACATTCAATGCAAAAAAAAATGAGAAAATGAATATGACTTCAATGATAATTCTCAGGCGTGAGAGCCAATCATAGAAGCTATCAGAGAGAAACTAAAGAATATATTTGATTAAGTTTAGAATTAGTAGATCTCAAATATATAACACCTGTAGTCCTAAATCAAGGTGAGAAATTTTTGCTTTTCATATACATTTACTTGTAACTAAATTGGTATAGTTCATATTTATTTGATGATAGAAAAACAAATATTACAGAATAATGTAGTGAATTTGGATAATTTAGATTTATACTTGTACCTTTATCTGAATATTCTCATACTTTAATCTGAAGATACGTATATTTTTTGTCTTTTAGTCTTTGCTTCATTCATTTTGAATGGCTCCTTGGCCACACAAATATGTAAATTCAGAGGGTGATAGTGATGGCCCCATTTCTAAATTTTTGCTTTGCTGCATATAGACTATAAATGATTTTTGAAAACACTGAAGTTTTACCAAGTCTTTAAAACTCAACTTAGATTAGTAAGTTACTTATAACAAAGAGTAATATAAGACATATTTCACATAGGAAGCTTGTGGAAAATATTTGAGAAAACTAGCGCCTCCTTCCTTAGTTGTTATTTTGACAAATAGCCACAAGCATGTACATTTTGTGGATGTTCCCATTCCACACTTCTGTAAGTGCTGCATAATGATAAAGTACACAGAAGAGACTGGGTCTTTTTTCTTTAACATCCGGGAGAGGAGCATTGAGCTATATTCCATTGGAATTAAGTTACCAAGGAAAATGTTGAACTCTAGTTTTGGGTTTAAGATATACATTTTTCTATATGTCAAAAGACTAATATAACAATGCTTTGGCTTCAAGAAACCAAACAGATTTTGAGCATTATTTCAAGATATTCCATAGTACTTGAATATTTCATAATAGCTAACCAAAGAGATATTCCATTGTTCAAAGGGTTAGACAAACTTCTGCATGCTGATTTATTTTTAATTATAGTATGGCATCTCAATGTTAAGGTATTTATGAAAATTGTTTCATTAGAATTCAAACCTTTTCGTTTTCAGAGCTTTCTAGTAAGATCTAAAATGTTTAATCCACTTGATCATGAAAACAAACTATTAGGAACCAAGAAATAGTCTTTGTATTATTTGTAGTTTCCAGCTTCAGATGGTACTTGGGAGCATAGCGGGCTGAAAAATGTAAAAGCAAATTAAAAGTTCACCAAAGTTATTTGAATATCAACTTAATATCAATCTGACTCTGTGCCGGGGATCAGATTTTTAAAGTCAGAGGGCAGAAGGAAACTTCAGCTCCCTCTTAAAATTTCGTTTGCATATGTTCACCTCTCATTCATTTGGAGGTAATTATTTGAAGCTCTAAATCAAGTTCTTCTTTAAGATGGAAAATAAGTGACAGAGATAAATCCAAAGTTAGTGACACTTGCACACAATATGCCAGCCTCAGATGGAGTTATCAGCATTTCATCTGCACTGCATTGTGCTGAAATTCTTCTCACCCATTCCTTGCCTGGAATATGCCTGTTGAAGAGCCGCAATAATAACTACTCTGCCAATTAAGGTTGTTCTACCTGGGGCCAGGGAGAGCTTAGTTTGGGGACAAGGTCACTTGCTGGGATAGAGTTGTAGTTCCCCAATTACTAGTAGTTCCACTACCTCTTCTAACTTGTCAAATAATGAGGAGACTTTGAAGGCTAAATCCAGCAGTAGCTCCTAGCGGGGTTAATGCAGAGTGAATGACAATGATACCTCAGGAGTGAGAGTCTGACAATGTCTGTCAAGCTCCGTTCACAAGGATGAAGAAGTTCATTGCTACTTAACACTACTTGGGAAAGGTATTGGTCTTAATCTTATCAGTGAGAAAGGACCACATTACTCACTTTGGCAGAAATTCATTAACTCCTAAATGCCACCCATGTAAACTGGGTATGAACTTAATATTCTAGTGACAGAACTTGAGTGTGCTGCAGTAGGACAGCTCATCCTCGAAACTATGTCACTTCCAGTCTATTTCTCATGTCTTGACTTTCTAGTCAATAGCTCAATAGCTTTTTTTCTTTTTTAGAGTTTCTAAATTCCAAGTTTAGTGATGAATAACAGTGGTTATACAACGATTATTTTTAGTACTCATTAGTAACACAACTGAGAGAGTAAGAATAACCAAATCATGCTCCCAGATGAAAAACAGAAAGGTTTTATACCAGTGATAACAATTTTCCCTGCTGACTCCATTGGTAAATCATTTAACCGAACATTCAAAACAACAATAACTCAACAAAAAACTCTATGAAATTATTCTATGATTAGCCATTCAACATTTGTAGGAAATTGACTAGATGGCCTGAAAACTAATGTTTCCCAAGCCTAAACTGTATTTTTAAAACTTGTGCTCAAAGCTGAAAATGTAATGTAGGAAAGGAGTTTTAGCGGCTGAATTCTTTTGCCTGTGTTTTTCTTTCACTCATGTTTATTTATTGAAATAGTGAAGGGTACTGCTGTCCTTTGATTATACTTGGATCCTCTGTATAAAAGATTGAGAGAGCAAATGGCCTTTTTGGCTCGTAGGGATGTTCTGACTCACTCTCCAAATTCTGTTGAAGTTTGCTTTGCATAAATGGACAAAGCTTCACTTGGTCATGACAAATATATACACAGATATCTAAAGAGATGCAAATATTGCTTCTTACTCACCTCATAACTAGTCAACTCATTCAGATCTAATTATCAGATAGTTTTCTTGTTGGGAAAATAGTTCTGGGTGTCCAGGATTATCTATGAAGTTGCAAGAAAGTAGTATTTGAATAAACAAATGAGAAAATATACTTTTTTTCCTTAAAGAACAGAGCCTTTTCTCAAATTTTGATTCTTGGGCTCCAAAATATTAATTTACTATTTGCTTTTGACACTTGGTAAATTCATTAAGACCAAGAAGGGCATTTTCTCATATTTTTAATACTTATTTCACAGCACAAAGGCCTGTAATGAATTTCAAAGTTTCAAGTTTCCTGTGGGAAATTAGATGCTGCAAAATAGCTATTGGCCACAAAATATTAATTTTAATTTTGATAAATAAACAAAATTTCAGTTGGGTAACATATGTACATACTTTAAAGTGGCTCTTTTAATATTACTTAGAATTCTATCAGCTCCCTGGGATGCATTCCGGATGATTAGCACATACACATCATCTCGATTCCTACTGAGTATTTTGCGGATTGTCAGTAGCCAAAACTATGACGGAGAGGGAAAAACAGAGACTGTGGTACCAGATTTATAACAGCGCTTCTGAGGCACTTTTCTGTATGGAGTTCTCTCTCTTTTGTTTACCCAGAGCAGTATTTTTGTTTGTTGATAAAGCTCCTCTTCCTCTATAATGGATTGTAGTTCCTATTACTAAAAATTATTGAACCTAGTACAGGCAAAACACTTTGTCTTGGGTGTCCCGAGGCTGGTTCATAATGAGGAGGCACTCCTTGTCCTCTATGGAGGATTTCTTTTTTCTTACTGAATTGCTGGGACATTGTCAAGGACCTAGTTGAATTCTCCTGCACCTCTCTGAAAAAGTCCTTTCCTTCCAGGGTCACGTGTGAGCCGTGTGGTTTGGAGAAAGTTGCCATAACTGCTCCTCTCTTCTTTGCACAGCTTCTCCCTCCTACTCTATCCTGGGCCTGCACCCTCCCTTCTCCCTGCCATTCTGCTCGTCTCACAGAAAGTTTCCTGTTCCTCCCCTCAGGGCCCCAAATGTCAGCTAGCTAATCTGACAAATTAATCTATGCTAATCTGCTCTTGGGGGTTTGGAGGCTCCCTCCAGGTAATATAGACATGCATTTTAAATAACTGTGAGTCGTCACCTATTCTGAACCTCCCACCCACTTTTTGGTGTATAATCAGTTGGTGACACTCCGGGGGACCATAGAGAATGCACACTTGAGCCAGCAGGCCTTTAGAGGCCTCTCCTGTGGTCTATCAGCCCACCAGAAGACTGCCTGCTTCACAGAACCTGAGACATCTCAGGGCAGCCACTCTACAGTCCCTTTAGGGTTTTGCAGATATCCTGGGTCTATAAAATTAACTCTGTCCAAGTTGGATGGTGTGTCTATAGGAATGGATGACCGTCTCAATCTCCCTTTGTTTGCCACAGAACACCGTTTCTTAAATCAATTTTCAGACCTGCTGGAGCCCAAAATATAGAAACAAGTTTCAAATCATTAGAAAAATACAAAAAGCTTTTCTAGCTAGCATTGTCTGTTTAAGAAGAAGGCATATGAATTGGGCTGATTTTCTGAACATGTGTACTACCATAGGCTGGATGTTTAATGATGATAAATGCTCACATTTATTATTCCAGCCACAGCACTAACATCATTACACACATTATCTCATTTAATTCTCGAAATGGTCAAAAAATGACACTATTATCATTCACATCTTACAGATTAGAAAAAGGGCATCTCACTGATGTTGTATAAGTTGCTCAGATTTACATAGTGACAAAATTGGAACCAGAATCTGCATCCACATGGTCTTACGTTAGTATCTGTGCCCCTTTCACTAGAGCACACCTGTGCTCCATTCATCTTATGATGTGTTTGGACTGCGGTCTGACATCATCACTCTGTTCAGTGATGAGGGCACGTTTTCTCACTAGCTGGGACCTTGGCTGGGCCCTGGCTTTCCTTAGTTGCTCTTCTTAGATATGAAACAACTTTTTAAGACATTAAAGCAGCGATCCCCAACCTTTTTGGCACTAGGGACTGGTTTTGTGTAAGACAATTTTTCCACAGATGGGTAGCAGAGGGGCATGATTTCCAGATGGAACCGTTACATCTCAGATCATCAGGGATTAGTTAAATTCTCATAAGGGGTACACAACCTAGATCCCTTGCATGCACAATGCACAATAGGGTTCATGCTCCCAGGAGAATCTAATGCCGTGGCTTAACTGACAGGAGGCAGAGTTCGGGCGGTAATGTTAGCTGGCCGGCAGCTCACCTCCTGCTCTGCGGCCTGTTTCCTAACAGGCTGTGGACAGGTACTGGTCCGCAGACTGGGGGTTAGGGACCCCTGCAGTAGAGTGTCAACCATCTCTTCTGATTGGTCAGGTCATTTAGCCAGATTACCTTATGCAGATTAAAAGAAAGGGTGGAAAAAATAACAAATGGTTTCATGTCCTATAAAGAATTAGAATAAAATGTTTTCAGTGAATTTCCTCTAGTATAGAAACTGTTGTGTAATATTTCTTGTAAATGTTTAAGACTTGTTTATTCTTTGTTATTACCAGTTTTTGAGATTGTAGACAAATGGAACATTTAGATATAATCGGTGGCTCTGATTAGTGACATATGTTTAGAAATTGGGGGCATTCAAAGACATTTTGTATAACCATTTCACGAATTTTTTTTTTTTTTTTTTTTTTGAGACAGAGTCTCACTCTGTTGCCCAGGCTGGAGTGATCTAGGCTTACTGCAACCTCCACCCTCCAAGTTCAAGCGATTCTAGTACCTCAGCCTTCCAAGTAGCTGAGATTGCAGGCGCCCACCATCATGCCTGGCTAATTTTTGTATTTTTAGTAGGGATGGGGTTTTGCCTTGTTGGTCAGGCTGATCTCAAACTCCTGGCCTCAAGCGATCTGCCTGCCTCAGCCTGCTGAAGTGCTGGGATTGATTACAGTTGTGAGCCACCACACCTGGCCAATTTCACGAATTTAGTTATCTATTATAAAAGGTATACTTAGGTGTTTTCAAGTTTCTTTAACATACTACAACTTTTTTTTCTCCTATAGCTAACTTCCTTATATAGTCATAAACAAAAATTTAGTGGTTAAAAATGTCTCCATGAAAAGGAAAGGAAGAAATAGATCTTAAACCCCAAGACAGCCAATTGAATTTAATAGTCATTGTTAGTTTTCTATTAAACAGTGGTGTAGAGAGGACAAAATATATTGTCTTTGAAATTGCATCTTCTGTTTTATCTACTAAATTCTCCATAGACTAATGCTGATAGAAAAATATGTATGTTTGGATTTAGATATACTTAGTAATGTGACATAAACAGAGAGAGAGAGAGGGAAATCTTTTCTTCTGTTTTTTTTTCAGAGGTTTGCTAATTGGATTTGCTGTGAGTATTACTGGGTTCTGTTTAAGATCAGGCCTTTTCCTTGATATGCGAGATGTTCCTTTTTGTAAACAAAACACAGGATTTTCATTCAAAAGAAAATGTGTTGTAATCAGTAGACATTTCTTTTTATTATTTCTATTTGAAGATTCCCACTAGGTCTCTGACATGAAATACAAAGGGATTTGCCTCCAGCATGAATAATTTCATAAATTGAAAGAGTTGACTCTTTAGCATTCTTTAATTCAATAAGTATAACATATTTTTATTTTAAGAATCATAACATCCTAATCCACATAAGTGGTTCAGAATGTCATGGTCATACCAGACGAAAAAGGAAACATTTGTCACATGCATGTAAAAGGTGAATACAATTTTGAGTCATCCTGCTTCATATTTTTTTCCTTTACAAGATGTACGTTTCCTAGGAGGCAGGTTTATACTACTTCTTGGAATTATTTGACATGAGAAGTGTATTAATTCTTCTATGCCTAAATGAGCAACATCCAATAAGAGCATATGATAGTTTTTTTAACCACTGGATATATTCCAGTAAAATGTTCTTACCCACAGAGCTTACCTACTTGAACAACTATCAAATATATCAGAAATCTTTGAATATTTATGTTGAAAATCAACAGCCTTTTTTGCCTTTGAAGTACAATACCAATATTTACATGATAATTCTTCAACTAGGCAAAATAATGATGTGCTATTTAAGAAATGAAGTGGATTGAAATCTAAGGAAAACTCAACCATGCATATAAAAGATTAAAATATTTGTATTAACTTAACTGTGCTTAAGTGCCTTTTAAACTGTCTTTATAGAATTTATGGATTGCTGTTGTTTTGTATTATTGGAAAAAACACTCTGCCCTTTTACTAGACTGTGATTGTTGGCTGAACTATTGTTCACCACTATAGACTCTAGATTCTATAAAGCCTGAACTCTTCTAGTTTCCTATCTTAGAAAATAAAGAGAATTTTCTCTCTCTCATTCTCTCAATATTAATAATGGCAAATGAATCTATTGCTGAAGCCTTGAAGTATGTTCTTAAAGAAAAAAATAATGTGAGGCTTCTGATCATAAGTGAAAAGATTCTGTATTTGCATTGGTTTGGGGTTCAAGCTTATATTTAAAAGGTCAAATTTTATCCAAAGCCACTTTAATGAATCTCTCATGAAAGTTCAACGTTTTTATTTTCTTAATGACTTGATCATTTCACTGAAGGAATCACAATCACAGAATTACAGAAAAGAACCAAAAAGCTGAAAGATATAAAAACAATTAGATCATATATAATATCAATCTATATATGCATATATATTTTAATAGATATATTCTTATCAGCAATAGAAGATGGGTAATTCAATATGCTTAGGTCACCGGGCTGGCACAATTTTTCTGAAAGACAAGTTTAATATTATTTACTAAAAGTGTTAAAATAAGTACCCTTTAAAAGAGTAATTATCCATTAATAAATTTATTCTGAGTGCAATTAAAGATGTATGCAAAAACATCGTCAGCAACACTCCTATTATTGCTATGTTAAATAATATAAATTTGGAAGCTACCAAAATTTTAAAGAAAAACGTTATCAGCTAAACCAAATGACATGCATAGAACGGAACATTATATAACTCATATATATATGTAAAAGTATATTTACTAATGTAGAAAAACATTCATGATAAAATATTGGGTGAAACGTGTAGCTAACCAAACAAAGGGTTGATACTAGATATCTCTGGCTATATGGGGCGAAGAGGAATTGTTTATGTGATGCTTCTATAATAAATGTACATCTATTTTATACATTATCAATAAAAATAAACTTTCTTATAATAAAAATGATTCTTTAATTTCTAAGATTGAATGGAAATCTGAAATTCATGAGGACAGCTTCAACTTGAAGTCAAAATTCTATAGTCTAAATAATTTTTTGAGTTATTTAGAAAATGAACATTTTTTGATAAAATATCACAGGTGATAACTGTGTTATTTTTCTGATGTGGAATCTTTTCTCTGGCTTACCTAAACATAGGTAAAACAAAGACTGGCTCTCTATAGGGAATATTTGATGTTTTGTTTGTCTAAAGGGGTAATGGAATAATGAGCAGTAAATGCTTAGCTAGCGGTGTGCTGGTTAATGTTAATAAATGACTTTAGGGGTGAAGGAGAAAGGTTTCATTTGTAGCGTTTGCTGAATGGTGTCAGTAATCTCATTATGGGTAATTTTAAGCTAGCAACATGACATCACTGAGTTGGGAGGAGACATGCACCCCCACCCCTTGCACGCTGGTACTATCCACCTCCAACACACCCTGCGGGAGGGTCTGTCAGTGGGTGGAATGTGGCAAAGTAGGTGCAGAAGCACTTCAGATTCAAGATTAAGCTTGGGAAAGTTTAGGAAGTAGAAATCTTCCTAAGGCAAAGGAGAAAGAGGAAGTGTAAAAAATAGTGATGTAGTTAAATATAGCACATAGGATAAGACTCTTGGGAATGACTGAGAATGGCAATGATCGGACTTTATCGTTTAGAAGAATCAACTGCAGCACCTGTTAAGCAAACACATTCCTAAGTCTCTCCTTGGAACTGGGTTCAGGAATATGCATTTTAGAGAGACCTTCTGGGGCCACCATAATCAGTCAAAAAGTCTGGACTAGGCTGTAAACATTGCAGTCCTGTGTGATGTCCTAGATTGCTTAACACTTGGGAATACTTTATAATTAGCATAAATATATAGTTATCCTCAAAACTAGGATACTTTTGAGCATGAAGGAGAGTGTTCAGTACAACAGGTATAATCTAAGACTGCCTTGGGAAAAGTGAGTAAGAGTTGACCTTCCTCATAAGCATCCTCAGGAGATTGCAATTACGTTGGTCAGTATCTGTAAAACCACAGGGTGGGTGAACATGCACATACAAATGTGTCTCATTCTGAGCCCTCTGAAACAAAGAAATTCTTTGGCTCTTGCCTGAAACATGATGACTATCACTGGGTTCCTGAAGTGAGGAACTCTTTTTTAGCACCACCCCATTCAGCAGGACAGAGAGCGTTTCCAACAATCAGTACAAATTCAAGTTAGCCGTTCACAGGTCAAGACTTAAGATCTTTGTATACTTCTCTCTGTATTCACATCTGCCTTGTTTAGAGCAGTATCTCCCACTATAGAGTGTTTTGACACAACTTGCTTATACGGAGAACATGACAATCAGAGAGCCACTGAAAGTATTTTTTTCCTCTGTCCCACTTGTATAATGCTGATCTTGTCAGCATTAGTATTCATTCTATGGGGTTACTCTGTAATGACCTTTTACTTTTTTCCACAATAGAACCAGAAGGAATTGTGACCCACATCAAGTAAATGTTGATGTCTATAAAGAAAGGTCAGTGTAATAGTGCAGAGGTGTGGGGCATCACAGCTGAGAGTTGGCATGGCCTACTTAGATGGCAGGGAGGACATTACACTTGGGAAGAGCAAAACTTAGATTCAACTAACTAGCACTGGTGTCCAGTTATTTCGTAAAAGTACCACAGAAGGAACTTCTATTAGATGGAGATGATAATTTAGGTCAGATTATTAGCATTATTATTATTGCCTAGACTACCAAATGCAGGCAGTTCCTTAATGCTTGGTATAGTAGTTCTCTACCTAGAGACTGTGTGCTCTTATATAGTGATGCTTGCGGCAGAGCTATTGAAAATGCCTCAAGACATATATAACAAAGTCTTGATTATATGTAAAATCATAATACATCATATACTACCTTTAAGCTATATATGGATGATATTGTGATTAATACAGTAGAGTTTAAAGTGGAAAAAAATTTACTGACTTTATATACACACATGTTTGTGTATATATTTACTTATACATATATATTACTTTATACAGTTCTCAGGATAGTAATGTGAAATCAGCCATTTGTGAGTGTAGAAAACTGTTTCAGGTTAAAATATACTTTCTAATGTAAAATGTTTCCATAGCACAAATGGATGTGGTGGCCATAAAAATAATATTGTCCAGCCTCTTACTGTGTAATTGGTCTGATCTGGTAAACTTTGATTTTAGGAATCTGGGTAAAGGTATAAAAACGCTAAGTGTAAAATATGAATAAGACATGAGAACGACAAGTAATGGAAGAGGTAATGGAGACAATGATTTTATTTTAGCTCAATGAAACGGAAATGGTGGACTGGTCCTGGAAGAGGACTGTAGGGATAATGTCCCGGGCCTTAGAAATTCAAGAGAGAATTGGTCAGAGGTGGGCATTGAAAAGGTAACCTTTGGGGGGAATTTACATTTCATAAACTGTTGGATGATAGAATTATGCATTTTCCTTGGTGTGTATTTTCCTATAAATATCAGTGACATTGTAGAAGTCTTTATAATAAGTCTATTTATTCAGAGCACTTGTTTAATAAGAACAACTATTCCTACTGACCTCATTGTATAAAAAGTCGACGGCCTTTCTAAAACACCCCTTTCAGGGACAGGGAAAGCCAAACTACATGTGTCCCTTCTCCTTCTGGCAGGTAATTTAATCCAAACTCTTCATTCACCTATAAAGCAGTCTAACACCTGGATTTATTTACTAGTCTTTTCCACATCGTTACATTTTTGAGTGCCACCGTTTTTGCACATTATTTTTCTGAGAAAGTTAGACTTCTGCCCTTGCAAAAAGAACATTATTTTCTCATCTCTTATCTTATGGGTTTATGTAAGTTGACATTTGCTGTCCCTCCTCTCTCACTCCTAGCTATTTGAAAGGCTTGCCCAGGGTCTCCCTGGGGACTTGGTTTCCAGACCAAGTCTGGTGTTGCTTTCAGGGTGAAACTTCCCAACCTCTTCAAAGAACAGACAGGTTTGACCCCAGAGCCCTTATTTATAACAGCTAGTCACAAAGTGGCTGCCTTACATGACCTATGGAATGTGCCTGGCACTATTCTCAGACTCCATAGACCAGTGCTCAAGGGCAAATGACACATTTCCTGATTAGGAATGAATTCCTGCAACAACATTATTAAATATTAAGAGCCACAAGTAGATCCATCGAATGTTTATGTGACCCCCCCAAAAAAATATTTTAGCCGTACTTTTGCATTCTTAAAATCCGCAGCATTTAAAATTACTAAGGAATTGAGATATTTCTTTAAAATGCTTCTTGTGTTTGCTTTTAACTATTTGAGACACCTAGAGAGGATAAATATAGAATCCTGAAAATGACAAATAAGTGTATTTAAGAGGTGAACAGCTGGGTGATTTTTTTTAACCTTCCAAGTCTCAGTTCAGTGTCTCTATCTGTTGGTGAAGAGAATACTGAACCGTGTAGTCATTCTGCGAAAAGTGCAGTGAACACAAATGCTGTATTTTCTCTTCAGGAAGTTTAGATATCTAAGTCATTCTTTTAAATACATATTAAATCAGCAACATGTTAATTAAAACATATTAATTTAATTGTTTTGAATTTTTGTAGCTCTACAATATAACAAAGGATAGGAAAGTAAAAAATCAAAACAAAAACCAACACCCATGTGATTTATTTATACAGTGTCAGACAATAGGTTTTTAAAATGTATTTTTCTAGCAGTTTGAAAAGTTAGTTTTAGAAATATTGTTGTATTGTGTATATGTGATTATTACATATAAAGGATTTGCTGTATTTTCAAACAGGAAGTCTCATGGATTTTGCCAATCAGGTTTGAATATGCACCTGAAAGATTAGTACCCAATATCTGAGTAACTTGAATAATTTTTCTCTGTAACTTGAGAGAGTGTAAAAATCTCAAGGATCACATGAATCAAGGAATCACATGATTTAAGCCTCTATGTTTTTTTTTACAGGAATTCACAAACTTAAGTTTTGTGATAAATTAGAGGATTCATGTACCGGAATGTATTCAGTAGATCTACCGGTTCCATTAACTTACTGTGTCAGTAACAACTAGTGCAAATTCAGCACCTTCTCCTTGGGTTTGAATCTCCAGCTACTTGAGTGGTAACTTGATAGTCTTCTCTGTTACATATTTAATTTACTTAAAATAATCTGTCCATGGAGACAGATTAATTTTTCTCTGCCTCCTCCTTCACATCTTCCTTTTATGGCCAAGTAATGGCTACAGAAGTGAGTGATTTCAATCATTTGAGTATTTAAGTCCTAATTTCTAATTTTGGCTACACTACCATACACTATCTTTATATAAAGTTTACTAAGTAATCATGCTCTCAGATATGCTCATAGATTTACCTTGTTTGAACAATATTATTAAATTATCTGTCCAGGAAAAAAATAAGTAAGTCAGTGAAGAACTATACTTCTGAGAATGCATGGAAACTTCAGGGAATAGTTTATCAGAAGTAAAAATATTTGGAAGGAGAGTGTATTGCAAAATATATTCCAAATGTCAAGAGACACAATATAAAGTAGGCAAAACTTATTGTGGAAGTGCTGTGTTTCAGAACATGAAAATTTATTTCCAAAAGGAAAATAGAGGTAGGCAAACAATCTAGAGGATTCAAAATGCTCCACTCTTTCAACTAATATAAATGAGAAATTTGCTTTTTTTCTCCAATTTTCCTCTTCTATGTGTATACGGACATAATGTGTTCTGAATCAAAATTTGTTTTCTGTAAGGGCAACATAACTTTATTTACAGAATATGTTAAATAGCAAGGCACAATTTGAGAGCAATACAATTCATTACAATGTAATGATCCAATCATTATTTGCTGCTGTCAGTTTTAGTTAGCTCAGTTTGTCATAAAATATTTCAATGACATGTTAAGAAAGAATACAAGTGACATATCAACCTTTCTTTCCCTCTTCCTTGATGCCCCATCCTCGGCACCACCACCCCCCCACCCCGATTCACCACAATTTTTTTCCAAAGAGCAATTAAATCTTCAGTCGAATATAATCTGACCACTTTCAGTCTCCTTTATCTAAAATGTAAACTTTAATATGATAGCTGCCTATATACCTTTTCCAGATAAATGATGCCAGTACTATTTGTGCCACTACAGTTAGGAGTCTCTTAACATTTCCATTCTAAACACCTATTTTCAAAGGTTTATAACTCAGCTATAAAAATGTGCTCCAGGCTGAAACTTAGCATACAGGATCCCAGCCCAGGAGCAATCTTTTACTCTTTTATATATTAATCTTGAAAAAATGGTATGGCTATATTTTAAAGAACTGGAGTGTTCACACTAATAGAAGTTAAGGACGTAGGGTATGAGGAAAGATCACAGTGCTAACAAGTCCCCTCGTCTATAATAGGTTTACCTGAAATTCAGTTTCACAACATCTCCTTCCTGCTTTCCATTCTCTCTGCCCAGAAATAAATCTAGTTTTATTGCTTTTATTCTTTGTTTCAATAGCCTTATTTGGGGAACTTATTTAGTAGTTATGCCACCTTGATCTATGATCCTATCCACAGGTGGCCTACAGGTATGAACTGGCCTCTTCAGGGCAACATCAGATTTGAGAGAGCAGGGTGCCATGAGCCTTTCTGAGTTTGTCATTGTTATTGTTGATGTTATTATTTAAACATGAAGACAAATGAGAACATATTAATTTGTGTTGACAGTAATTAAGAGTGACTTGAAAACTGAGTAATTCAAGTAATTATGCCTTACTTTTATAAATTGCTTCCCAAGACAGTAGTTTGGATATTTATACTTTTATTCTAGATGTTTATTTTTCTTCTAATTAGTAATTATTAAATATTCGAGCTCTTCCTCTATGGATATAGTACATTAATAACAAATCAATTGGTGATCTAGTGTTTTTGTAAATATCTGATACTTTGATTATGTTAGCTTGGTTTTCATCTCCCACAACAATCCTTGGGTCTTCAAATTTAGATGACTTTAGATATTTTGATATCTAAATTACAGATTTAAAACTATTGATTAACAGCCTCTAATTACGAGTTTTTATTTTCCTGGTGTATTTTATGTAGTTCCAAACTTTATTCCCTCAAAACATTCATATTTCTCCTTGGATATTTTTATCATCTATAATGACTATCATGATATTCATTATTTGAAAACAAAAAGAGGACTCCCTTGAATTCAGAGATTTGGGATGATACTACATCATTATCAAGGCATATGGCTTTATTTATATTTTTATCATTAACAACGATTTCGTGACTAATAAAGTGTCACAGGTAGAAAAACAGACAAAAGCTACCACTCTCTCTAAAGGTGCTACTTGGAAGAACAAACCTGCATTTCCACATGATAACAGTCCCAGGTAAGATGGGAAAGCTGGAGAGCTTTTCTTTTCCTACGTATCTTAATCTGACATGATGCGTGGGCATCAGGAAACTCATTAACTGTCAGGTTTGGTGGATAGGAGTGGTTTTCACAATACTTGCTTTTTATTATATAGAACAGCATTCTTTCCAAGCCGCTGAGACTACATGGCCCTTCTGTACCCATTACCCCCTCCAATGGCACCCTTTTCAGTTTGCCTTCTCTGATCATGGGAATTGGCAGGGTGGGAAGATGAAAAGTGACAGGCTTGGTGGGGCCAGGAAGGCATAAGTGAGGCAGAGAGAATGAAGGAGAATGTGTGAGCGCATATGTATCCTTCAGGATTCTCAGTTATTCTTTACCATCTGTCCATAGTGTGAATTCTTTAATAACTACTTCAGAATGTGTAACATTTACTTGGAAATTCACAGATGTATTAAATTACAAATATACTTTAAATCAAATATAATCAAATTTACTTTCATATTCAATGTATTATATATATGTATATATGTAAATAAATACATGTATGTATACACACATACACTCATTCATTCATCAAACATTCATTGAGTGTCTTAGTCTATATCCAGCACTGCAGTAGAAGCCAAGAAGACTTGCACAAAATGAGCTGGCTTTCAGAGGGGGTGGGGAGAAAGCCTTAGAAACAAATAATTCTAATGTGATCAGTTCAAAATGATAATTAGAATGCATTGTGATGGAGCTCTACCAGCGAACAAAAAGGAAGGAAGTCTTTCTGGAGAAGCTGGGAATGCCTCAAATAGGTTAGGGTCTTTGTGTTGGACCTTAAAAGATGGGTAAGTTTTTATTAGCACATGTGCAGACATGGATGCATGGAAGAAACTTGTAGTTTTGTTTAAAAAGACTAGTTAAGTATGGGCATGAGGGTAAGATATTTTCATCAGAATGAATGGGAGATACAGCAAGCACAGTAAATGATTAGGTTTCAGAGCATGTTTTATATTATAGGAAGGTGTTTGTACTTTATCCAGTAGGTGACAGGGAGGCAATGAAGATTTTTAAGTAGTGACATAATGTGATCTGCTTAGAAAGATAGCTCTGTGGCAGTGAGGAGGCTGGAAATGCGAGGTATAGATTGGGGGAAGGAAAACAAATTTCAAGTGTTTCTGTGGTAATCCAAGGCCAATATGGTGGATGCAAAATCAGAGCTCATGTAGTGGAAAAGCAACTGGGAAGAGAGAATGAATTGTAAAAAGAGGCAGGACATCAGGATCTAGAGTCTCAGTGTTAGGAGCAAAGGAGAAGTAACTGTCAAGATGACTGACAAATATTTAGTTTAGTTAACATGGTGGATGAAGTTGTTATTATGTTAGGTGTTTAGAAAGCTTGGTTGGAGTGTGAGAGGGATAATGACTTTATCTGCAAGTTTGGAGTGCTTGCAGATCCTCCCGGGAGATCAAATAAGCAGAGTTTTTGGTTGTTGTTCTTTTTTATTTTTTTCCTTTTTGTGGAGAACAGGATCTTACTATATTGCCCAGGCAGGTCTTGAACTCCTGGGCTCAAACTATTCTCCTGCCTCTGCCTCCCCAAGAGCTGGGATTATAGGCGTGAGCCACCGTGTCAGGGCAAATAAGCAGTTTTAAGTATTGGATATGTTCTTAAAAAGGGAGGTTGGGGGTACAGATAAATTCATTTTTTAACTGGTTTTTCATTGTGTGTTAGGCATTGGAAATACAGCAATAAGTAAGTCATATTCCTCATTCTCACTCAGGAAGCTTACTTGGAGAGAAAGACAAGTAAGTAATCAAACACCATTCAATATGGTTGCATTCTCAAAAGGGTGAGTATACGGTGGTATAAAGAAAAAAAAGGGATATCTAATTTTGCAAGGCGAATGGGAGGAACCTCCAAGTTGGCTTTCCTAGGAAGCCATAAATGACCTGAGGCCTGAAAGCTAACTAACATTTATTAAGGTGATGAGTGAGAAAAAGACCATTTTAATGGATTTGAGATTGATCAACAGCAGATGAAAGTGGGAAGGAGCAGGAGATTGCTTTGGGTGAGAAATAGAGTGAAATGAGACAAACAAACCTGGAGGAGGAAATCCTGGAGACTTCAAGGTTTAACGTGCAGAGAAAGGAGAAAAAAGGTTTAGAATGATAATTCAGTAATGGAAATAAACAGTGTTGAATGAGGTAGAACCCAGAAGCTGTGATGTTATAAAAGTCAAGAAGGAGAGAATGTTCAGTAATGTCAGTATTCAGTAGATCTACTGGTTCCGTTAACTTACTGTGTCAGTAACAACTAGTGCAAATTCAGAGCCTTCTCTTTGGGTTTGGATCTCCAGCTACCTGGGTGGCAACTTGGTAGTCTTCTCTGTTACATATTTAATTTACTTAAAATAATCTGTCCATGGAGACAGATTAATTTCCCTCTAGAGAGGGAAAGCTGGAAAAGAAATTTCTTCTAAATGTCAATCAATAAATATTAGTTAAGTATCCTGTTATTTTTCTAGAAATTGTCCTAGATACTGTATTATTAATGGGTAAACAAGACAGACACAGTCCCTGCCTTGGAAGGACTTGTAGTCAAATGAACTAAAGATGGAAAGGATATTCCTGGGGATTTGGTGAGTAGGACTCAATTGATAAAACATAATGACTACTCCCTATTCCCCCACTCCCTATTTCCCCCACTCCCTACCCCCAGGCCCTGGACACCATTAATTTCCTTTCTGCCAATGGATTTATCTATTCTGGATATTTCTTATAAATGGAATCATATGTGTCTGATTTCTTTCACTTAGCATACCGTTTTTGAGGTTTATCCACGTATAGCATGTATCAGCACTTTATCCATTTTTAGAATTGAATATTATATCCATTCTATGGGCACACTGCATTTTGTTTATCCATTAATCAGTGGATAGACATGTGGGTTGTTTCCACATTTTGGCTATTGTGAATGGTGCTGTTGTAAAAATTTGCTTACAAATATTTGTTTGAATACCTGTTTTCAATTCTTTGAAAGAAAGAAATCAGTTTTTACTTATAATTATAGGGGAATGAGCCAGTGGAGATGAAGAAGATACCAACATATAGGGGAATAACTGATGGAGAAATGTTTTGTAGGAGATAAAAAGGGAAACATTGAAGACCATTGTGTCTGCTTGGAAAGGATTTGAGAAATGGAGGAGGAAACATATTGGTTGTAGCTATCGGCTTTACTAAGACACTGAGCTTTTACTGAATGTTGGATATTTTACATTAAATGAGGATGTTAGTTCTTCTAAATACGTTATGTACTATGAACAAGGACCAAATCTTGGAAGTATTTCTTGACAAATGAGTCAAAAAAAATACCAGAATATTTATAAGCATTTTAAAAGTTTTCATTAACAAATTTGAGAGTGATACAATGAATACATTGGTCATTGCTTAATAGAGGCATTTAATTTGGATCAATTTCCTACACTGCACTTAACAGGGCTTAACATTCATTTTGTTAAGACACCTCTGAGACCCCATGCTAGATAATAAGGACAGCTGGAAGCTGATTTCATAATTTCTAAGTGCAACTGAGGTAGAATAAAAGTGTAAATGCAATTTTTGAAGTGCTTGACACAAGAGAAGCTACAAAATTGCTCTTTGCTCTGACTTGTTTTAATTTCTTTATGAATGTTTTATACAGTAGTCTTTTTACTGTTTTTCTAGTCACAAGCAATTTTATTTGATGAAAGGGCAATTATCACACATAGAAACTCAGCATTCCAGATGCTATCAAAATTCTACCATTAGACTCTACCTCCCCTTACCATACCATACCAATCTGCTACAAAAAATTTGTGGAAACTTTTGATCCTGAAAGTTTTAACTTGAATGATGGGTGATGGCAAATTGGGGTATTTTTCTAAATTTAGGATTATTCTCATCCTGAAAAGGTTTGATATAGTTATGTTTTTGTTAATTAAATATTAATTTTACTATCGTATTATGCTTCCAATCTCTGAAGCTTCACTTCCAGAAGTTCCATTTATTCTCCCTGAGAACAAATGACAAAGACAACACATTCTGCAGGTGTAGGCTCAAGCAACATGGTGGCACTGATTAAATGCATGGAGTCCCAAATGTTCTGTTTTGGGTCTTGGACTCATAGAATCACTCTCTGCCTCTGACTTTCTCCCCCCTCTCATTTAAAATTAAACGTAGAGCCACTGGCAGTTTTCAGGCTTGATTTTCATCCCAGGCCTAATGGCTTACAGGTGGCAATTTTTTTTTTTTTTTTTTTTTTCCCAGTGACAACAACATTTTCCCAAGCCTGTTCAAGGGTAATGCCAATGAGAACATTAAAAAATAAAATAAAATTAAAAAATTAAAAAAGGACAAAAAGCCAATTAAAAATAAATAAATAAAACCTTTTCCACTTTTATTTGCTACATAAAAGCTTTTTCTTCTCTTTTTTTCTTATGTTTGATATATGGGAACTGTTCCATTTATAACTTGAGCTCTTGTGCTCTGGAGTCTCTGTACTTAAGACTCAGATCTTTTGATGTTTAACTGTTACAAACTGACCAATATTCTGGAGAGACTTATCTATGAAACAGACTGAACTGATTTTACGATTAACACTCCTATTTTGCTTCTCCTTCTCCTTCTCCTTCAGAACTTATGTCTGGAAAATAAAGAACAAAATCCCCAAAACTGAGTGTCAGTTATTCTCAATGGATTTCACAAGCTATAATGTAGCCCCTGAGTAGGTATTGAAATTATATTGTCAATGTGTTTAATGGGATTCCTGTTTTTGAAAACACTGCAGAGTTGTGCAAGTGAGTAAAATTCAGTGAAATTATAAATTGTGATACGTATGCTTTCATTGCAATTGTCAGTAGTGAAAGCTACCTAATAACTAACCTAAGATCATTGTCCTTTCTCAACCCTGAGTTTTGGAAGTCAGGAGATTTTCCCTATTTAAATCTTTCAGGAGAGATGGTAAAAAATTTTTGGGAAGATGAAAACTTCAAAATGCTTTCATATATTTTAAAATAAAAAATGGTTACCAAAAGTAGGTTGCCATCAATAGCTATAATACCTTAATAAATAAACTCCTAAAATGGTCTAATACATGTTTCTCCTAACAAAGAATTTAATATTTATAAATAAATATCTAAGATATATTTTAAGAAAAAAGTCGCTGTCATTAAATAGTGTTTACTGAAAATCAGTAATTGTAATTAAATCAGGGTGTATTACTTGTTTAACTTACCATCGTTTGTAAAACTTTAGTTCATGTCAATAAGGGCACATTCACATATTAACAACCGATTTCTTTCTTAACAAAGAAGAGAGCTAGGAATAAACTTGCATATTATTTTAGAAGATAAATAGACAGGTTGGCTTATATAATGTTACTGTTATTTGCATATAAATTACTCCACAGGTATAATCAAGAAATATATTTGCAAATAGCAATCATGAAAATAAAAATATTGTGAAAATACAAATATTTATGGGTTTATTGTCTCACTAGTATATGCATGTATCTAGATTGATACATATGCAAAAGGGAAGAGAGAAGAAAAAACTATACATAATGATAGGGAAAACTGTGAAGTAGGGGAATTTGTTTTTGATAAATCATTGCCTCACTTTACTCTAGACTCCTTTCTCAAATCTAGACTCAATTTGTTCCTATTCGTGGAGCCCCTGAATGCCCTCTCCAGTGAGATGGTGTAATCAAGCCAATCCCTCTTGGGAAAAAACCTCCTCCTCTTGACCTTTCCTAGCATCCTTATCTTTATTCCATTTCCTCAGAACCATGCAACTAATACAGTAATTCGTGTCAAGGTGAAAACGGGTGATGGATTCCACAGAGAACACATATTTGAATAGCATCATTAGCTCTCCAGAGATCATGGCCATACCCTCTAAAGTGTGTGGGAATTTCATGTACCAAATAGTCTCCTGTATGAGACATTAGGCAGATTTTTGATGTCCTTTCTAGCTCATCTTGCAGAATATTTTTTATTCTTCCTAAATTTTAGGACTGTCTTTCATAGGCACAGGCATGCACCCACCACATGCAAGCACACCCCTCCACACACTGATGGGTGAGACAAACACTTGTGCGTAGTCTATCAGTAACAATAAGGTAGCCATAATTAGCAGTCTTTTCAAATCTAGATTTTTCTTTTTAACCTGAGGAAGATAAGAAGCAAGATAATATTGTTTTAAACTTGCCTGTAACGCACCTATGATAAATTCTTTGTGTGTGAATTCTAATCAGATCTAAAAAATTTATGTTGTGTAAATTAAGTATAAAATTGAAAAATCAACCTGTCATTGGGTGTTTTGGAGTTTTGATCTGATGAGGGAGAATTGTCAGTGACTCTACAAAGAAAAACCTGAACCCTTCCATGAGATAAGGATCTTGAGCTTTTTTTGAGAATGATTGGAAGGGCTCATTTAGGTCAGGTTCCAAACAAGGTGGAAGCATCTTGGAAACACAACAGAACAAAATCCATAAAAAAGAAAATTCTGCTTAACTGGTAAGAGAGAACCTTAGTGTTCCAATTCCATTATAAAATTCAACACAGAAATGAATAGTAATGTCTATGCTGGAAACATGACTCTTGGAAACCTGTTGACTTGGAGAACAATCTGAAGCTAAGAAAGTGGGCTGAATAATGAAAGCTACTGCAACTTTAATTTGCATGTTTTTCAGTAACCCCCAAGATGCAGTGGGATGGGATGGGATGGGAGAGTTGGTACTGTTAGACATTTCTCCTCTTAGTCGCTCTTTTGGCTCCTGATTTGTTTAGATCATTTTATTTCAACAAAGTTTCCTGGGATTTGTAAGCCAAAGGGTGAGTTCAAAAAATTCTCTCCCAGACTGTACTGAGAAGGTCTGTGCTACCATTTCCTGAGTTCTGCAGACTCTGAACTCAGTTCTGAAACCGTCTGTACCAACCTTACTTGATTTAAATCAAAGATACATGTAGTGTTGTTATTATTCATGAAGATTATGTTAAACTCCAAGATGCATGGATACATATAATTGAAAAACCTTTATTCTAGGTTTACTCAGTGGCCTCTAAAAGATTAAACTATTACTGTAAGCAGCCCATTGTTTCTTGCATGTATCTTAGATTTTATTTCCTGTCAGCTATTGCAAGGACTACTAAGAAGAATTAGTTTCACCGCACAGTAAATAAATGCTTTAATGCCCTGCATTATTGTTTACACTAAGCTTTGCAAGCACTTAAGCCACAACAGATAATTGTCAAAATGATGAAGCAGTAAAATCACACACAGCCAGCAGTTACAGTGTAGATATTGTTCCGGGGAACAGCTCATAAGACTTAGCGCTTACACTTAGTTGGTTAGTTGGTTAGGGAAAGCAATACTTTATGAAAATGTATCATAAACAACAGAAAAAAAATGCAGAAAGAATTATTTCAGGACCCAAGTACCCCGCAAGCTCTACTTATCTAAGCTTTCATATTTTTCTCCCTCTATGTGATTTATTTTACTTATATCAGGTGTTTAAATCAATACTGCTTGAAAAGTGCCTGTGTGAGACACTACACTGTCATGTATCCATGAAAGAAACCAATATCTCCTGTGGGAATTCTGCTAATTTAAAAATTAACACAGGTACGGGCATTGTTTGCAATTTCTGTTCTGAAATAATAATTTTACCACTTAAATGCATCTCGCTCTTGTCTTTTCAGAGCTTGAGTTTTGTCAGTTTTGTATCCTGGGGTGGGGACAGGAGGATGAGAACTGCCTACCTGCTTGGTTTTAACCACAGAATGTCTGGGTTGCTCCATGTTTTCTTTAACAGGGACGTCAGTGAAAATTATGTTCCATCTGTGGTGATGTAGCTGAGTGCAAACAGGACCCTGCTAGCCATTATGTACCTATTAGCCCTGATTACCTTCTGATAGCTGCTCACCAGTTGGTTTCTCTCACTTTGACAGATCTAGTACTTTGTTTAACCTTTAAACTAGTAGGGCAATAACACAGCTGACAGAAGGGGAGAAATAATTAAGGAAAACTTAGCTAGGACATTAAAAAATCTCTAACAAGGCAGATATTTCTGTTCAATTTGAAAACTTGTCAAGGGATACATACAATTCTCCATAATTGCTGTAGCAAAATGTTTCATAATTTTTGCTAGCTTCAAATTAATTTTAGCAATGTAATTTAATCAAATTACTAAGTGTCTTCCTTTAAAAATATCTATAATTTACACTCTCAGGAAGTAAATTTTAATATTTCAATACTTCTAAGAAAAGTGATATCCAAGAGAACTTAATTTCTGGAAGAATCAGAAAGGAAATATATTTTAAAAATATTGTGTAAAAATCTGCCAACAGTCTGTTTTACATTTTCTGAAATGGCTGATACATGCTTTTGGAAAATCACACAAGTTATAAATATGTTTAGGTTCATATTGTTAACAACTCTAAGCATTAAAACATGGTCAACAGTAATTAGAAGAAAACAAGACATCCTGAACTTTATTGGCTTTTATTTAGTACTTTTGTGAGCAACTTTAGATAATAACTTGCTAGGGAAGGAGTCAGTACTGTCTCCTCTTTTCTTGTTTTCAACATTCTCTCAGCATTAATTCCACCTCTGAAGGCCTGACCCCATCACCATACTTATTTCATTTTGTAGCCATTTAGTTCCTTCAGTGAAAGGGCATATCAGATCTCTCTAGGTATTCCTCCCATTAATCCACACAAACAAAGCAGAGAAGTAGAGTGCTTCATTGTTGCATGAAGATATTTAATTAAAGTCGGAACAACTTCTAAATGAAAAAGCACAAATAATCTCTCCAGATCATTAATAATTTGGCAGTTTATAAGACATTAAAATATAACGTGCTCATTATTTTCCTTAAATCTATTGAGAGCATTACATAATTCCTTATGCTTAATTGTATGCTTTTTGGCTAAGACGATATCAGCTAATATAGGTGTCTCATCCTTGTCAGATCTAAGATACTGACATGGAGAAACATCACAATTGTCTTCTAATCATGTATGACAACAAGTCTAATTTAGCATTCTTTCATACATCGTTTATCATAAGTCTTACGTTCCTGTTATCCATTCTTATGTTAATTGATTACTATTATGTTTCCTACTTCATGGTTGCATAAATATTTTTAAGAAACAAGTCTAGCATTTCCAAAAGCTAAAAAAACCTCAAGTCATATTAAAACAACAATATTCTCAGCCATGTAGATATATGCCATGTTATTATTTAAGTTTTAGAAGGATTTCCACAAAACAACTTAGCTAGAACATTGAACTGTATTACTGTTACTGATCTCTTTAGTAGTATACACTTTATATTATAAAATATGCAAAAGACAAGATCCCTTCTTTTAAGGAGTTATAATGAGGGGGAAAACTTCCTCCACAAATCAAAAGAAAAAAAGAAAATGAACATATAGTTGCAACCATCTACCGTTTTGCATTCCTACAGTGCTGAAATGATTCTGTGGCTTAATCTACAAGCCCTTATAGGACTCTTTAAGTGGACAAGGAAGCCTTATGAAGTATTAGAATAAAGGGGGAGTGTTTGAGGATAGTAGGTGGGGGAAGACATCTTGAGACACATAAAACATTCTAGAGTATCCAGAAATGGGAGGAGTTTAGCTATGCAATGAATAGCACTGGGTTTGCCTGCCTGAGTCAGACAAACTTAGAAAGGATGTACAGGGGGACAAATACCTAATGCATGCAGAGCTTAAAACGTAGATGATGAGTTGATGGGTGTAGCAAACCACCATGGCGCATGTATACCTATGTAACAAACCTGCATATTCTGCACATGTATCCTGGAAATTAAAGTAAAATGAAATGAAATGAAATGAAATGAAATGAAATGAAATAAAATAAAATAAAAAGGATGTGTAGGGAAACTTCTCAAATGGAAATGAAAGTTTTGACCTCTGTTAATTAAAGTTTACTCCTACTTTTGAGAGGCAAATTAGAAATCACCAGAGTTTACTATATGCAGACACCAAAATAATACTAAGGTCAGACTTATTTTTTTGATGAAGGAATTGCTGAATATCAGAAATCAGGCTGGAAAGAAGTAATGTTCACCTAAGTACAATGATATTAGGATCTGGTCAGGGTCGCAGCTACTGGCTTCATGAAGAAAGTGATATATAAGCTGGATATAAGCTGGATCTCAAAGGATGGGTATGAGTTAGACAAGGGGAGAGTAAGAAGAAACATGAGAAATGGCCCAGAAAGAAGGAATGAACTATGAACAGGCTCTAAGGTAAGAACTTGGTGCTTTGGAAGAGATTTTAAAAATTTCATGTGACTGGAATTTAGAGGATGAGGTTGTGAGTGAGGAAAATTGAGGTTATGTAGGTTTTTTTTTAATGTCATGTAAAGGAGTTTGAACTTTATCCTAAGAGAGCTGGGGAAGCTTTGGAAAGTTTTAAGCAGGGGAACACCACCATGATGAAGTTTGCATTTTAGGAAGATTGTTCTGTTTGACTGTAGAGAATGGATTAGACGTAAGCAAGAAAAAAAGCAGGAAGCTAAGGAGGTGGCAGTATAGTATTCTTGACAAAATAGAATGGTTGCCTGGTGTAGGCTGAGTGTAGACAGTGGGGAAAGTGAGAAGGGCCTAGCTCTAAGAACTTTAGCAGAAAGACCTGGTATGCTTGGCAGTTAATATGGTGTTGGAGAAAAGGAGAAGGAAAAGAAGAGGCCCAGAACGAGGCTGAGGTGATAGACGTGGTGAGAGGTTACATGCAAAAGATTAAAAACAAAATATAAGAAAACACAGAAAGACTACAAGAGTTAAGAAATAAAAGGCCATATTATTTGTTCCAACGAGGGGGCTGGCGATAGCAGTCTGGTAGAAAGAGAATAATAGAAGGTGATTTTGGCACATTTAATTAAGGAAATTCAAATGGAGATATTTTACAAGGAGCAGCAAATATGAACCCAGAGTCACAGTGAGACATCAATGACTAAAATTCTTCAAGGGACTCTAAAGAGAACCAGGGCTGAACCATATAGTTCAATGCTAATGGGCCATCAGATTGAAAGGGTCTCTTAAGGGGAGTGGAATAATTAACAAGAAAGCCACAAAAATGTGTAAAATTGTCTCTCTGAGGTCAGAGAGAGGTCAAGTAAAAGAGTGTTAACCCTATATGAAGGGTCTTTGGTTTTCTGATAGTTTTGTGACATTTGGATTCCTCTGGTTATAGGACCCAGTAGTGACTATTGATTACCTCTCTAATATTAATTCATTCAATTTTGTACACTAATAGAATTCCAATCTTGGTAGTGGCAATGTGGTCAGTTTAAAAGTTACATTTTCTAGCCTTCTTTGAAGCTAAAGCCAGCCATGTGACATGCCTCTGGCCAAAGAGATACATGCAGAAGTCATCAGGTGTGGTGCCTTGTAAAACTCTTTAAAAAGGGGATAGGCTTAAAAGGTCATGAACTCTTTAATTTTTTTTGTTTGTTTGTTTTGGTCTGAAATGTTGTCATGATACTGGAGAGGTAGGGCAGGGAGAAGGAGCCATCTTGCAATCACAAGGACAAGAGTCATATCCTAAGGCTGTCTGAGTGGAAAGATAGTAGGAACCTGGGATGTTGAGGACACTGTAGCTGGTATGCTGGTCCTGGTCTCCCTATCCCTGGACTTTTCATAAAGTCACAAAAATAAAAATTTTAATTTTGTTAGGGACCAATCCAGTAAAATTAAAATTGTAAAATATTGTTATTAATAATGTAAATAGTAACATTTATGATTTTTGAGTGTTTTCTATGTGGAAGGCACAGTGCTCAACACTCTACATGTATTGTTTAATTTAATCCTTATAATCCTGTATAATCCTATACATTTTATATTTTATCTCCATTTTATAGATGAAGAAAACAAGATTCAGAGAATTTAAGTAAATTATCCAACATTACACAACTACACTTATTAATCTCCCTTCTAAACCCATACATTAATCTTGCAACAGTAAATGTTGACTTCATGTTCACTTTTGGACTGTTTTGCTCTTAGCCATTTGTTATCCATATCTGCTAGTGATAAAAAGTAATATTTTAAACAAGAATAAGACAAGCATTACTGGTAAATTGATTGAATGAATATGACTGGGGAGATTGGTGCCAGTTCACACATTTTCTGATACGCATTAACTGAAAAAGTTTTCATCTAAACTCTTTAAGACCCCACTAAACTCCTGACATTCTGTAGGACCCAAATAGAAGCCCCGATAGTGTCTATCACTGTCTTGGACTAAAAAAATAGAGTTAAATGATTACATAGTTATTATCACTATTTAGAAATGTACATGCACCAGATGTGGACACAACTGCTTTTTGTCTCAGAGCTACCTGATGTCTCTCCTGTGGGGATTTCTTGGGTGATGGAGAACAGTCTGTTACTGAAACTCATGACGCAGTTCTCCAAAGCACCTTCTGGCTGAACCAACTTAGAAATTTGTAGTAGCCCAAACAAGAACCATAGCTTGTGAGATGGAATCACACATGTCACAGAAATTACAGATGCTTCTAATATAGGCAGAGACAAGGTACTCTTGATAGAAGGGTCAGCAAGCAGAGCAAGTGCATATTAAAGAAAACTATCTAATAAATTCAGTTGTTCTAATTTCTGTTCAATCTGGAAAGGGGGGTTACAATAATGCCTATGTCTATTCAAGCACATATACAAATTTACCTTAGAAAGGACCATCAGGCCAGGTGCGGTGGCTCACACCTATAATCCCAGCACTTTGGAAGGCTGAGG
>NC_045437.1:89934216-89949789 GCF_002776525.5 Piliocolobus tephrosceles | reverse complement strand
AAAAAAAAAAAAAAAAAAAAAAAAAAGAAAGAAAGAAAGAAAGAAAGAAAGAAAGAAAGAAAGAAAGAAAGAAAGAAAGAAAGAGAAAGGAGCATTATAAAAAAGAAGCTGAGGCACTTTGTTATGAGACATTTATAATTATTTACTTGATCATCATGCTCAAACTCTAGGTCCAGGACACTGTAAAGTTAGCAACATTTGTCATGTTTGCAAACCTGCAATTAATTTCAATTGCAATATAGCCATAATTGTTGAATATGCCCACATCATTTTCTCGAAAGGAGATTTGTGATAGCTGTTGTCTTCTTTTTTCAAGTTATCAAAACCTGTGATGCACATTGTAAATGCTCAGTATGGCTTCATCAAAAAGTAAATACCTTTCCTTATGTGCAAAGAATTTGGCTCACACATGTTATACAGATATTCATATGGTTAGAGTAATTCAATTGCATGGCAGGGAGACACAATTTATGGCCATTTCTCTGGTATACTAGGGGATTATTCATATACCTTCTTCTCTTTGGGGGGAAGAAAGCATGAGCCTGAGATCTGATCAAATGTGATTTCTTTATTATATGAAGACACGAATCTCTAAATATCTACCTTGCAAATTGGGGAAGCTTTAAAGTGGGTATTTTCTGCTCTCCAAAGGTGGTTTTCTGGAAAGGGAAAGGGATTGGAAGGCATTCTGGTATGCCTGTGTTGTAATCAGTAAAGTTGGGCCAGGAAATTCCAGATATATCTTCATTTCTGCATTTCTTCTTACAACAATCCATACTGTTTCTTTACAAAACACAAAGAACTTAAGGCTTTCTTGTAACTGTTGAATTCACATCAGGTGTTTTTCTTCCCCAAAAGGGATCTTTTGCTGAGGTAATTTCTTCCTGGGACAAAACTTGCTATGAAATTTTGCTTTTCTATTGTATTAATTTTCTATTGCTGTATAACAAAATACCACAAACTTAGTGGCTGGAAAAAATACAAACTTATTCTCTTATAACTGGATGTCAGACATTTAAAATCAAGGTGTTGGCCGGGCTAGTTCCTTCTGGAGGCTCCAGTTAAGAATTTGTTTCTTGTCTCTTCCAGCTTCTAGCAACAGCCAAGCATTCCTTGGCTCATGGCTTCATCATTCCAGCTCTGATTTTGTAGTTATGTCACTTTCTCTTCTCTCTGCCCTCCTGTCTTCCTCTTATAAGAACACTTGTGTTTACATCAAGCCCACCAAAATAATTCAGGATAATTGACCCATCTCAGGATACTTAGATTAATCCTATTTGTAAAGTTTCTTTTCTCTTTTAGGGTGACATATTTACAGGTTCTAGGGATTGGGGATAGACATCTGTGAGGGTCATTATCACACCTGTATAAATAGATTTTTAGAACATTAAATAATAGTTTACTCTTTCGAATGACTGTAAGTCATCATTTTTGTTTAAACCACAGACACTTCACATTGTGAATGCTAGACCTGTCTTGAGCTCCAAAATTCCAGGGGATACTGATTTTTCTGTGACTTCCTACTCCGGAATAATATTACACACAAATTGGAACCATGTTGAACTAACACAGCCATTCTGAGTCCTGGACTTGCGTCTGATCTTCAAACGACTTCAAGGAGCACTGCGTTTGTCAGAATCCCTGGACTCAAACCAACCACATGCTTTCCCATAAAAGTGACCAAGAAGCTGTGGTCAAGAAACTTTACTGATTTTTAAAGAAGTGTTCTCCAAGAAAAAAGAGGATCTTGGTGATTACAAACTATTTCTTAAAAAGACTTTTGATTTAATCTCTCAGCTTTGCTTGAGCATTGACAATTCTGCACCAATTACTTGTGATTGCTGTTTTTCTGTTAGATGTCATGCTATGACTGTACTTTACCTCTATTTATTTTCTATAATTTATGGAAGGGAGTGTTATCTAGGCTTTCTCCAGATGCACGGCTGACTGGCAGGCCCTCAAGTGGGCCTGGGCCTGAATGGGTTTTGTCTTGCTGTCTGTGAAGAGGATTTTTTTTCTTTTAGCTCCAGATTCCTCCTTTGAGGAGGAGGGTTATGGGGTTGGTGTAGACTTGGCCTGGGGTGAATTGCTGAAGTGATTGCTGTACCTTATGACTGTAGACTCTTCTTTATTTTTTTAAAGAAGTTATGACCCGGTGAAATGTCATAGAGAACTTCAGGAATTTATGACCCATTAAATAGGAACTTTTGCTCTGTTGGAAATATTTGGCAGAAAGCTTCCTGTCACCTCCTCCCACAGAGCTGGAGGGAAAGATCAGTGAGCATGTGTCCCTCAGGCTCCTAGCTCTCAGTCCCCTCTCCCCTCTTTCCTTCCTGCCAGTGACCCTGCTGAGGGCAATCCCTGCCTGTAGAGCAGGAGGCCTGCCCTGTCCACTTGCTCCTCCTGTGACTATATGGGAAATCTCAACACAGGGAACAATACATAGGAAGTTCATCTATACTTTTGTTCTAGACTGTGTTTTCCAACATATTTTTGGCAGTAAAATAAAACAGATATGGTATTTTTATTTCCACCTACTAAATCTCAATTGTTTCTGAAGAGAGGGATTTGATTAATTGATACCAGATACCCCAACAGGGAGCACTACAAATTGTTGCACCTAAAAACTCATCTTTCATGTTTAAAATTTAAAAATGCATCATTTATACATTGCCCTGTTTTCAATATAAGTGTTTTATTAACACCTCCTCTCACTGTCTGTCTCTCTCTCCTTTCTTGCATCCCATCTCTATCTCTTTCACCTTTCTCTCTCTTTAGCTCTTCTCTCCTTCCCCCCTCTTTCTCTGTCTTTCTCTCTCTCTCTCTCTCTCTCTCCCCCTCATACACACACACACACACATGCACACACACACACATGCACACACACACACAGACACACACACACACACACACACACACGGTTTGGTTGGATCATCAGGGCAGTTTCCCCCATGCTGTTCTTGTAATAGTGAGGGAGTTCTCATGAAAGCTGATGGTTTAAAAGTGGCACTTTCCCCTTCACTGTCTCTCCTGCAGCCTTGTAAAGAAGGTGCCTGCTTCTCCTTCACCTTCTTCCATGATTGTAAGTTTCCTGAGGCCTCTCCAGACACGCTGAACTGTGAGTCAATTAAACCTCTTTCCTTTATAAATTACCCAGTGTCAGGCAGTTCTTTATAGCAGTGTGAAAATGGACTAACACACACATACACACACACACACACACACACACACACAACACAGAGCACAGAAGCAGAACTGAAGAGTTGAACAATTTAATTATTTTGTATATTAAATTTGCTTTGGTTGCAATCACACCCTTGAGTCTCTAGAAAACCTGAAGAAGAAGTCTTATATGTGCCGCTTATTCTGGCTCATTCATTCAATTCCTTTAATGAATATTGAGCATCTGTAATGCACCAGGCACTGTTTTGGTGCTTGGAATATATTGACGAATTAAATAGAAAAATATCCCTGCCCTCATGGAGCTTATGTTCTTGCAGAGAGAGACAGACTACAAACAATACACATAATACATATAAGTTGCAAGGTGATAAATGCTACAGAGAATAAGAAGAACAGAGGAGGATCCTGTACATGGAGGGGGCAGAACACAGTCCATGGTTGAACAAGGATCTCTGAAGGTATGTGTGCAGCAGCGCAGGAAGAGGTGGAAGTGCTAATGAAAAGGAAGTCATATGTAAGAAGGGCACAGCAAAAGGGCTTGGTGTGACGTATGGCATACTTTCATGACAGGAAAGAGTGGGCCGATGCAGGAGCTCATTGTACTCCCCAAACATGTCTGAGACACACCCTGCCACTACTCTAGCCCTTCACTGCTTTAATTCTCCTTAGGCCTGAAGTGTCTGAAAGCCAATCTGCACTGTGAAGGACAGAAATGGTAAAGGTTACGGGTGTAATGGAAATAATTCAGAATTAGTTTCAAGAGACTTGCAATGTACCCTTGGGGTTCGCTTCCAACTACTATGAGACATTGGGCAAGCCACTTAGCCTTTTGGGTCTCAATTTCTTCATTTGTAAAATGAGAGAGTTAGACATATGATCCCACTTAACTCTCTCCTTCTTGGGGTCCATACGAACAAATAGGAAAGTGGAGTAGAAATAAGAAGGTAAGACGAGATGGAGAAAAACAAAGTCAAATGAAACAGGAATGGGGTATTTGGACAAAGGGAGAAAGGGACAAAAGATAACGAAAGAAAAAGAAGACATGTGTAAAAGTAGCCAGGAAGTATACCAATATAATGCAGATATAACCATAGACAGATGAGCAATTACCTTCTCCTCTTTTACATTTCTGGAAAACTACTTTTGCTGTAGCTTTCCAGCACTGTGTGCTGTGAAATACATGTAGTGGGTCTTCTTCCTTGTTTTTTGGCGTACAACTCCTAGAATTCTTAGGCTCTCCAAAATGCTGTCTTTTTGTCTGCCAAAGTTGACCGACAGCTTTAGGATGGGGCTGGTCACCAGATAGACAGAGACATAATTAGAGGTTTTGGGCTTTCAGCCTTACCCCACTACCTCCTGGGAGAGGAGAGAAGCTGAAGGTCAAGTTGATCACCAATGGCCAATCAATCATATATATGTAATAAAGCCTCCATAGAACCCAAAGAGGACAGGGTTGAGAGAGCTTCTGGATAGCTAAACACAAGGAGGTTCCTGAAGGGTAGCACGCCCAGGGAGGGCATGGGAGATCCCCGCCCCTTCTCCCATGCCTCTTCATCTGTATCCTTTTTAATAACCTTTATAATAAGTTGGTAAATGTGAGTGAGTGCTTACCTGAGTTCTGTGAGCTGCTCTAGTAAATTAGTCAAACCCAAAGAGGAGGTCATGAAAACCCCAAGTTAAAGCTAGTTGGTCAGAAGTTCTGAAGGCTCAGGCTTGTGACTGGTGTCTTGGGGGGCAGAAGAGGGGCAGTCTTGGGGACTGATTCCTCAATCCATCAAATCTGTCACTATCTATCTACAGGTAGATTTGCTGGAATCACACTGGAGGACATCCAGCTGGTGTCCAATACTTGGTGTGTGGGGAAAAACCACTATAATTAGTCATAGAAGTCTGTGCTGATGATTGTTGTCGTGTTGTGGTGTGAGAGCAGGAGAAAAACCCTGTTTAAGAGAATTCTCCTAAAACATGTACATAAAAAACATCCTGCTCAATTCCCTAAAGGAGTATTTCTTGAGTGTAGGCTTCTGGGTTCTCAGATGGAACTTAGAATGCATGTTTGAGGATCCAGATAAAATTATGGTATTCATTTTTATATTTTAGACATAAAGATTACATAAGCTTTTAGTACTTTGGTAACCTATCCACCTTGGATAACACTCTTTTAATGGGAAAATAGGATTCAAACAACTGGGAACATATTTTATAATTCTGATTGCTTTCTGTGTCTTAATTAATTTTGACATCATCCTAGAGTATATCTGTTTTCAAAGAGATTAACTGTCAGCTTTTGCTTATCTGGCTTACATATTTCATTTTACAGGTTTTTCCTGACAAACTCCTCTCTCTCATGCTTGGCATCTTCCTCCCTCCTGGACATTTCCCAATTTATTAGCACCAACCTCCAGAGGGAAGATAAGGGAAGAAATAAAATATAAATCACTTAATTCCTATAAACTATTGCAAAAACTGGCAAAGGGTAGAGGTTGAAAGCAAAGGCCAAGTAAAGTTTAAGTTACAGACCAGAAGAGATAAGGCTTTTCCTACTTTGCACATTAAAATTGGTCCTACATAGCCATGACGGCATCTTAAAATGTTGATGAGCTCCACATAACAACTCCAAATAGATAGGTAAAGGGGTAAAGAACGTAGGTGAAGAAGTTGGCCTTGGAAAGGAATACAGTACTGCTTCTAAAAAAAAGTGAACAGTAAGGGTGGATAATGATAGATACCTATCAAGAGAGGGTGGGGATAACATTGAGGTACTTGATGCTTGATGGACTTTATTTTCTTTCTTCCGAAAAGGAAGAGACATAGCCATCTTCCTAGGGACAGTGGGGCAGGAGGAAGCTTGTAGAGATTAAGAAGGGTTTGGATCAGCTGGTATGAAGACAGGAAAAGGATTCAAGTAAAGATCCAGTAATTGTTAGGTAGTGTTCAAGAATTAGTAGAAATTTCTAAATTCACAAAAATTATTAGCACAGTTATGAGATTTTCCTGGGTGCCTTCAGCAGCCTAGGAGCAGGAGTAGATAAAAATGAATAGAAGGGCTAATCCTTGATGTGGAATTTTCAGGTTGGTTACAGCAGAAGAGTAAGGGAAGATGATGGAGAAGAAACTGATCTGAAGAGATGTTGTCTGTGTTATTTCATTACAGCAGCAGCAATTTCTCAATAAACAAGGTATTTGTTAGACACTGGGTCCAATTTACAGGTGAACAAAGTTCGAAATGGCAGGTTTTTAAAAGTTGCACAAACTTGTATTTGAACGTAGTTCTCTCTGGTTCCAGGAATGTTCTTTTCCACTGTACCTTGCGTTATGGGAGTGAGTGAATTGGAGGTTTTGGTAATATTGTCACTAAAATTATTACATTAGCAGTGAGATTAAGGCAGGCGGGTGGAGTTGGAAACAAACAGGCAGGGGTTGAGGTGTTGGGGAATATATTAGACGTGAAGAGTAGGTTTTGAGGAAACACCGTAGCAGGAACACACTATAACACTATCCGTACATTATAACACTGTGGATAGAGCAGGAGACCCCACTCTCTGAGTGAATTATTTTGTAAGTGGAGACAAGGTCCACGATGTGGCCAAGACATTGAGTTGTTATAATTAAATGAAGATGAGAGGCTAGAGAAGCTCCCAATGGAGGAGAATTACAAGTACTGAAGAGATCATCTACTTAGTGTGGAAGTGACACAAGATGCTGCCTGGAGATTAGGAAAGGAGTGCAAACCAGGTACAAGAATCATCACTGCCTGTGGAGGCAGATAGAAAAGGGTGTGTGATAAACCAGAAGAGACTAGAGAGCAGAAATATACTCCTGCTTTGTCTGGTCTAACCCTCCCATACAGCACGAGCTGGCTGACCCAACAAGGTCAGTAATCATCACTTTTAGGCATTCCTGTAAAATCCCAGTCACCTTCCACATCACTTTTTTCTAACATGCACTTTCTCTGAGCTTATTTCAAGTCTACATTAAAACCCTTAACTCTATGAGTCTAGTCACATCCATCACTGACACTGGACTTGGCTTTTCTCATATTCAAACTTCAGCTTTTTTTTTTTTTTCCTAATGAACTCTTATTCATGAAGCTGTCTTTTGTGTCCTCCTTGTTTCTTGGGTTAGAAATCCCAGCCATAACTTTTAACCTGAACCACATCCCCGTGTCTTAGAGAGTGGCATATCTGGAAGGCAGGAGCTTCAAAGAACAGCTGGCCTTTCAGTGAAGTGGCAAAACAATATTGGACTGATTCAGAACGAAGAGTGCCATCTACTGAAAGGCCACTTAGCTGTTTAGTAATTTATTCAGCTGTACAAGTTATCATAAAATAGGCTCATAATAGCGTTGTGGAAAACATAAAATGGGAGAAAAAGACATGAAATGATATAGCCAGGTAATCCTAAGATGTGGTGGTTAGACGTGGAAGTCAAGGTCCACCCTTACCCACTGAAAAGAGTGTCTCTGAGATTGTTTTCCTTCCTGTGGGATTCTGTGGGAAGTTTCCAATAGAGAGTCACCTAGAATGGACAAACGGCTTTTTATTACTAAAGATGAATATTTAATAATAATTGTTTGGAGGAATAAAATAGTTCAAAATGACGAAGTAGACCAAAGTATACTAGGATAAAACAGAAACAAATTATTAAATGGAGGCAAGCAATCCTATTCTTGTATGGCAAGACGATGGTACCTGAATTCATAATGTACAGTGGACCAAGCAGATTGGTTAGAGAGCAACAACCACATGCATTTTGCAGGGAATGTCTCTCACCCTGTTGCCACTTTTTTCAGTGCTCCATATGCTAGATTGCAACTACAGATTTAGCCCTTTTGCCCAAAGGCATCTGAACCTGTGAAAAGCCTAGCTGGGGCACTGTCTATTGTTCATTGACAACTTGTCAATTTACTTCCAGGCAAAATAACTCATAAACATGATAAGTAAGGCAGATAAAACAAGAATTCTTTCACACTTTGCAACTTTACTGCAAAAATGGCTTATTTTCCATAAATGTGTGAAATCTCCCCTCTGAATTGTGACTGTGCATTGAACTTTAAAACTGTTTAGAAACAGCACAAGCATTTCACAATTCCTGTCTGTAATAAGATGAATGTTAAATATTAAACATGCATTAAAAGTGATAAAATAAAAGATTTTCAAAGGTTCAGTAGCATCACCATATTTCTCTTTGATTCTCGGAGTTAATAAAAGTTAAGTTTAACAATACTCTCTAAAAGACAAATGTTTAAACACTGTCTTCTAAATTTGACACTTCATATATTTATATTAGCTATTATCAAAACCTTATGTCAGTTAAAAAAAGATAAACTATATTATTATTAAATTCAAAAGCAGTATGTGGTATGTTAGCATATGTTCATACTGTAATGAAGTGGCTTTTGTTTCTGATATTTATAAACATTCCATTTCTAATGTACTGTTTAAATATTGAAAGCTAATTGTGAATTCTTTTAGGTAACATATTTTAGGTAGATAATAATTTTGAAATATATTATTCTCTAAGGCAAAGCAGTCTGTTTATGTGTAGTTATTTATAAAGTCGTACTCTTTAATGAAGCCATGTTCCCTGGATTCAGTTACCTAGTAATGGATTTGATTTTAAGCTTCTTGCTTACTGTGATACCATCCCACAGTTACACTCAGCGGCTCCCTGATTTTTCCCAG
The DNA here is from genome assembly GCF_002776525.5 of Piliocolobus tephrosceles. NCBI lineage: Eukaryota > Metazoa > Chordata > Mammalia > Primates > Cercopithecidae > Piliocolobus > Piliocolobus tephrosceles. Next base: position 89,940,922 of record NC_045437.1, on the reverse strand, counting down.
GTGAACCTCCATAACACAAAACATCCTAATTTTGGACAGACTGAAAATGAAGGGGAAGATGAATGGGATGGGATCCAAACGTACAAGACCAGGTTCAGCTTCCTGGGTTTGTTCTTCTTTTGTGACCTTTGCCCCTGAAACACAGCCTAGACCCTCGACATTTCCAGATAGAGGGTTTGAAGGTCCTATTAGCCTTTTCCCATTATTTCCTCACATTTTCTTCACTTACTGTAGAATATTTATAAACAGGAACACATATGCATTTGTTACATAACAATTGGCTTTTGGGAAATAAGTGAGAGAACACGAGAAAAGAAATTTCAAAGACTGCAAGAAGGGGGAGTACAACAAATCTGTGATAAACAAGGGTGCCTCAAAAGAGGACACATTTTGTAGGAGGCAGTGTCGAAGAGTAGAAAGAGCCCGGAACTGAAGGGCCAGGGACCTGGGTTCCAATTACGTCATTGGTATTGAAGTTCCTATTCTCGAGGAGTCCATCCAGTTCAGACCTCGGTTTGGATCAGTTTTCCCCTCTTGGGGGAAAGAGGACAGTGCTGCCTGGGTTCCAGATCCCCTACTGATTGTTTTTTTTCCTTTTGAACACAGGGATTTCCTGTAAGATTTTAAATGAAGAAAGTCTTCTACTGCTGTATAAAGAAAAGAAAAAAGAAGAAGAAAGGTACTTACTGCCAGATCTAAAATTATATTATTATGTGAATAATGTATTCAGATGATATAACTTAATTCATAAAATTTTTTGCCAAACAAAATCATGTAGATTACAGATGGCTCTTGTGTTTGCTTTAAAACAGGTGATGAATATTATGAAAAACTCCATCACCTGATTTTTGTGTGAACATAGAGAATATACATACCTGTACCAATGAACCTTCATTTTAAATGCTACTTTTTTCTACCTGAATTTTTCCAGTGTTCTTATCACATAAACTGGGGACTGCAGAAGCTTATATGATATTAGAGATTAATATAATCTCTAATTTATGAATCTGTTAGTTTTGTTTTAAAAATACTAGTTTTTCTTTTTTTTTTTTTAAACGAACAGATTAATAAAATAGAGAATGTATTTTTTACATACCGTCTGATGTTTCAGTTTCCATATCTGGGTATCTTGGATTCATCATACCCTACTCATCATCTCGGCCATTGACTATATAGAAGCAGGACTCTTCCTCCCTACCGCAACCCCATTGTATCTAACCATTACTTCCCATCCTCAATTCGTGAGCTGTTTTTCTCCCCTCAGCGTGAATGATCATGTAATTTCTCCCATGGAACTAAATCTGGTTTATGTGCCCAATTCTGCAATTGTCAAGGTCATTTAAAATTTTGTTATTATTAGTTTTAAATATGTTCACCATGTAACTTAAGTTGGCATCCTTGGCAAATTAATAAGCACACTACACACATTATTACTAAAATCATTGAAGATTGACACTTGAAAAACCTTGCAAAGAGAAACAGCAGTAACCTAGGTGTAAATTGTTCAGGATTGTTGGAGAAATAAAGTATTTATTGTAGAAATTCACCCCAAGCAGATATTGTAGAGGTCAGAAGAAAAGCAGTGAGTTAAAACTAAGCAAGGCAAATAATAGGGCTCTATAAGAGTCAGGAGTATAAGAATGAGAACAAAAAAGAAAAAAAGAGGAAAAATAAAGATATAAACCAACTGTGTATTTTGGCGCTATCAAGATACAGAACCTGTATTGAATATGCAAGTTTAGAATGTATTTGTTTAATTTAAAGCATGTTGTTTCATTTAAATACACAGCAAAGAGACTGCTTAGTGCTGGACGTCAATTAATATTCTTCCAAAGGACTGGCAGGAAGCCATGGTGGACGTCTAGTCAGAGACAGTGTGTCACACTACTGTTGACTGTAAAATTAATTACCATTTCTAAACAAGAACTCTGTGATGCATATTCTTCCGGGCAAACTACACTGCCCTCCTAGCATTAAAGGTTATAAATAATTATTTTTTCTTAAACACTCTTTAGAGGAATCACAAGCAAAAACATTAACAGTCTCAAAAATAATGATAAAAAGAACACCCATCTATGGTGGGACAAGTCGACATTGTGAAGACAGGATTGAATATTAAGAAGTGTCACCTACCTAAAGTAAGTGTTAGACATTCGCATGATGGCATCAGCTGCTGATCTAATGCATCTGGAGCTGCCCTGTCACTAAGGCATTGCTAACCAAGGCAGAGACACAGACAAAGCTGCTTCATCATTAATGTCAGTAAAAGGCTCTGGAGGAAAAATAGAGAGTCTCTGGAGACCTTGTCTGGACTTCTTGGAGCCTGGACAACAGTCCTTTCCAACAACGGTCTTTTCCAACCCAATAGCAGCTGCAACAAAGGAAAAAAGGAGGGCATTGACTTGAGTTGCCATTAAGTTCAAAGAGGGGAGAATACTAGCTTGTGATGAACCTTTATAGTCAGAGTTATTAATAGGGAGTTCTTTTTTATAGCTTTTTGAAAATATCACATTTATGAAGAGTGCTAAATTATCCAGGGTTATTGTTTGGCATGTGTTGACTGGTCAGTTTTAAGTTGATAAAATTAAAATCTTTTCTATCTCTGAAGAGGCGAGAAGAGTACAAAACTCCTTTCTCAGGGTTGTAGCATACAGATTTAAAATAGCACTATCAATCTAGGGAAATACAGTTCTGGCTCTTAGTTGGGTACAGATTGGTTCAAGGATCATATTCAATGAGAAGTTATTAATGTTTCAGAGGCAACTAAAAGGACACATAAAATGATGTTCTGCAGGGGTCTGTCTAGGGCGGTAATATTTAACATTTTATCAGTGACTTGGATGATAAAATATGGAACATGCTCATAAAGTTTCACAGAGGACTCTAAGTTGGAAGACATAACAAGAACCTTGGAAGACTGACTTATAATTCAAGATGACCTTGAGAAGTCAGCAGAGGAGTCATTCATGATCAGGTTTATATCTACCAGGTAGCTTAACGAGTGAGGTTTGAACAATTGGCAAAATGATAAAAACAGGGGCATGGATAGACAAATATGAAATGCACTAAATACGAGTAACTTGGTAACGACAAGTTGTACCAGAAAGAAGCATGCATGATACTGGAGGGTGCAAATAGCATAATATACAGGATTATGGCTTAGTTTGATTCTCTATGATTTAAATTAAGAATGATATAATAGACTGGGAAATACTCAATAAAGGCAAAAATGAAAGAGCAATAAGAGGAAAAGTGAAATGACTTATGGTGCATGGGTACAGGGAAATGAGGCCAAAGTCACTTAGGTGGGGAAAAAGGAGATGGAATGAATGTGTATCAGCCCTTAAGGTGGGGGTAAAATTGTTACTGATGTTAAACAGGGCTTGCATGGGACTCTTCCAAGCTATTCAGCTGCTATTGTTTTTCTCTGTACCACAAGCCTGGGCTGGTCCAGAGCTGACCTAGGCATGAAAACTCCTCCCTGCCTACCATTCCCAGCCTCTTTGGAGTGACTGAAGGCTCTGTCCAAGGGCTCATTCTGTCATGAGCTAGTCATGGGTAAAGGGTTCCAAGGACTTCCCTACATAGCGTCAGATCCGAGCCTTGGAGTGGCTGGGAGTGGAGGCGTTGCTCAACTGATCCTTGGTGGAGGTGCTTTTGGCCTCATGGAAGGTGTAAGTCTCACTATCATTTAAGGAGCATGATATTAGCTTTTCTACTATATTTAATAAAACTAGCTATAATTTAAAAATTTGTTTATGATGCATTGCCAGTAACAGTTGCTTTGTTGAAGGACCTAGACTTATTGATTTTTTCAAGTATAGTTCATGATTCTTCCTTTCCAATTGCTTTTATTTATTTATTTTATCATTCTTCTAGCTTCCTTTTGTTAAAAAGTATGCATATAGTTCATGTCACTTATAGCTCACTGATTTACATGTGACTTTAGCATTGAACCCCCACCTGTAGTTGTTCAAATCATTTAATAATATAATTGTTGGTTGCTGTCAGGGAGGATGTCTGCTTGGTCAATGCAGAAAGTACATTGCAGCCACGATTGAGGCTAATTGTGAGATTTTTGGTGGGGGGTATCATTCAACTTAAATATTCTCTTTTTACCAAAAGATTGGTTGGCACAGATTATTCTTACTGATACTGGAGAAAAGTATGTAAAGAAAGAAATAGTGAGAGCCTGTGCCTAGATAACAGACAGCATGTACGCCTCCAAGAGCGCATTGGAAGCATGTAGATATCTTCAAGAGTCCAGTAGTGGGTTAAGAGCCATAGCAGAAGAGTCATAAAAACCAAATGTTAAAGACTCTTCAAAGTTGAATTTACAACAAATCACAAAAAGACTTGGGATTTTAATTACTGCCTTTTAATTACCAATAAAAGAAAACAATCCATTTTGAATATACTTTTATACCAGTGATTCTCAATATTGGCTACACATTGGAGTTGGCTCGCCTGCTTTTCAGAATATTGCTGCTATGTCCTAGAAATCAGAGATTTTTACATAAAGGGTCTGAAGTAGTGCCTGGGAATTGGGATTTCAGAAGCTTCCCAGGTGATTTTATTGTATAGCCAAGGTTATAAACCACTGAGCTATATATATCATGTCTTATGCCATGTGGCTGGAGCCAGTAACAACAAATGACTGGCAGCAACATTTTTACACTTCTTACAGTGCTCCTGTCCTGACTCTTTAGCTGTCTTCCTCTTCACTTTTGACCCTCTTAGAGTTGTTTCTGCATTTGCTGCCCCAGTCTCACCTGGGTATAACAGTAGGCTTTGTTTTCCCTGATTTTCACCTTACACATTTCCTCTCATTTTACTCGGTTTTCAAAATCGTAAAATTGGCCTGCATGGCTTGCACCCTAGCTTGGCTAGCCCCAGAGGTTGAGCCCAGTGGCTAGTAACATTTCAATACAGGACAGCATGGAACAACTTGAAATGTGAAACCACTCAGGTTATCTATGTGGTCATATTTAAAAGGAGTGAAATCAAAGAGGATCATGAAATAAGAAGAATCTCAGGGTAAAACAACAATGAAGCCGCGACCCTTAATTGGACATGGCTGAGATTTTTGCTTCCTTGATGAATACCAAAGCAATACTTTATATTATTTGTGTTTTTTTAAACATACGTATTTATGATTACATAAACCCTAAAGCCAAGTATTTGTGTTAATTTTATCATATTTTCTTGGTTATTCTTAGCCAATATTTTAAAATTATTTAAAATCAAGCCCCAGGGTAAATATATTTTCATATTTCATTATTATTATGGTCCAGGTAGACTCAAATGATAGCTTCTCTCAAAATTTTGAATCATGAAAAAGGACTATCAGGGGCGGAGCAAGATGGCCGAATAGGAACAGCTCCAGTCTCCAACTCCCAGCGCGAGCGACACAGAACACGGGTGATTTCTGCATTTACAACTGAGTGCTTCAAAATGCATGAGGCAGACAGCTAAACAACAACAACAACAAAAGCAGCAGAAACCTTTGCAGATGCAAACGACTCTGTGTGACAGCTTTGAAGAGAGCAGTGGATCTCCCAACACGGAGGTTGAGATCTGAGAAGGGACAGACTGCCTGCTCAAGTGGGTCCCTGACCCCTGAGTAGCCTAACTGGGAGACATCCCCCACTAGGGGCAGTCTGACACCCCACACCTCACAGGGTGGAGTACACCCTTGAGAGGAAGCTTCCAAAGTAAGAATCAGACAGGTACACTTGCTGTTCAGCAATATTCTATCTTCTGCAACCTCTGCTGCTGATACCCAGGCAAACAGGGTCTGGAGTGGACCTCAAGCAATCTCCAACAGACCTACAGCTGAGGGTCCTGACTGTTAGAAGGAAAACTATCAAACAGGAAGGACACCTATACCAAAACTCCATCAGTACGTCACCATCATCAAAGACCAGAGGCAGATAAAACCACAAAGATGGGGAAAAAGCAGGGCAGAAGAGCTGGAAATTTTAAAAATAAGAGTGCATCTCCCCCTGCAAAGGAGCGCAGCTCATTGCCAGCAACGGATCAAAGCTGGTCAGAGAATGACTTTGACGAGATGAGAGAAGAAGGCTTCAGTCCATCAAACTTCTCAGAGCTAAAGGAGGAATTACGTACCCAGCACAAAGAAACTAAAAATCTTGAAAAAAGAGTGAAAGAATTGACAGCTAGACTAATTAATGCAGAGAAGGTCATAAATGAAATGACAGAGATGAAAACCATGACATGAGAAATACGTGACAAATGCACAAGCTTCAGTAACCGACTCGATCAACTGGAAGAAAGAGTATCAGCGATTGAGGATCAAATGAATGAAACGAAGCGAAAAAGAAACCAAAAGAAAAAAGAAGAAAAAGAAATGAACAAAGCCTGCAAGAAGTATGGGATTATGTAGAAAGACCAAATCTACGTCTGATTGGGGTGCCTGAAAGTGAGGGGGAAAATGGAACCAGGTTGGAAAACATTCTTCAGGATATCATCCAGGAGAACTTCCCCAACCTAGTAGGGAAGGCCAACATTCAAATTCAGGAAATACAGAGAACGCCACAAAGATACTTCTCGAGAAGAGCAACTCCAAGACACATAATTGCCAGATTCACCAAAGTTGAAATGAAGGAAAAAATCTTAACGGCAGCCAGAGAGAAAGGTCGGGTTACCCACAAAGGGAAGCCCATCAGACTAACAGCAGGTCTCT
>NC_045437.1:89905988-89929216 GCF_002776525.5 Piliocolobus tephrosceles | reverse complement strand
CATTGCCAAGACAATCCTAAGTCAAAAGGACAAAGCTGGAGGCGTCACGCTACCTGACTTCCAACTATACTACAAGGCTACAGTAACCAAAACAGCATGGTACTGGTGCCAAAATCTGAGATATAGACCAATGGAAGAGAAAAGAGTCCTCAGAAATAATACCACACATCTACGGCCATCTGATCTTTGACAAACCTGAGAGAAACAAGAAATGGGGAAAGGATTCCCTATTTAATAAATGGTGCTGGGAAAATTGGCTAGCCATAACTAGAAAGCTGAAACTGGATCCTTTCCTTACTCCTTATACAAAAATTAATTCAAGATGGATTAGAGATTTAAATGTTAGACCTAATACCATAAAAACCCTAGAAGAAAACCTAGGTAGTACCATTCAGGACATAGGCATGGGCAAGGACTTCATGTCTAAAACACCAAAAGCAACGGCAGCAAAAGCCAAAATTGACAAATGGAATCTAATTAAACTAAAGAGCTTCTGCACAGCAAAATAAATGACCATCAGAGTGAACAGGCAACCTACAGAATGGGAGAAAATTTTTGCAATCTACTCATCTGACAAAGGGCTAATATCCAGAATCTACAAAGAACACAAACACATATACAGGAAAAAAACAAACAACCCCATCAAAAAGTGGGCAAAGGATATGAACAGACATTTCTCAAAAGAAGACATTCATACAGCCAACAGACACATGAAAAAATGCTCATCATCACTCGCCATCAGAGAAATGCAAATCAAAACCACAATGAGATACCATCTCACACTAGTTAGAATGGCAATCATTCAAAAGTCAGGAAACAACAGGTGTTGGAGAGGATGTGGAGAAATAGGAACACTTTTACACTGTTGGTGGGATTGTAAACTAGTTGAACCATTATGGAAAACAGTATGGCAATTCCTCAAGGATCTAGAATTATAAGTACCATATGACCCAGCCATCCCACTACTGGGTATATACCCAAAGGATTATAAATCATGCTGCTATAAAGACACATGCACACGTATGTTTATTGCGGCACTGTTCACAATAGCAAAGACTTGGAATCAACCCAAATGTCCATCTGTGACAGACTGGATTAAGAAAATGTGGCACATATGCACCATGGAATACTATGTAGCCATAAAAAAGGATGAGTTTGTGTCCTTTATAGGGACATGGATGCAGCTGGAAACCATCATTCTTAGCAAACTATCACAAGAAGAGAAAACCAAACACCACATTTTCTCACTCATAGGTGGGAACTGAACAATGAGATCACTTGGACTCGGGAAGGGGAGCATCACACACCGGGGCCTATCATGGGGGGCGGGGGGAGGGATTGCATTGGGAGTTATACCTGATATAAATGATGAATTGATGGGTGCTGATGAGTTGATGGGTGCAGCACAGCAACATGGCACAAGTATACATATGTAACAAACCTGCACGTTATGCACATGTACCCTAGAACTTAAAGTATAAAACAAAAAAATTTTTGAATCATGAAGTTGCAGAAGAAGATGAAGCATCCAACACAAAATGGTGTCTCATCAAGTCCTATGCTGTCTGGTTCTACCATATGGCATAATCACAACTATTTTAATATTTTAAAAATCAAAGTTAACAACAGGCTCATCCCACCACTAAGATGACAATTTCTTTGGTTCAAATATCAAGTCTGCAACTACTTCTTTGATACCATTAACAATGCTCCATTCAATCTTATCTACACAATAGCTGTCCAATAAAATCTTATAGTTTGAAAGTGCCTTAACTCTTGGGTCTCTCCTAAATTATTTATATTCTCCTCTCTCATCCTTTTTCAATCTCTTCTTTTTCCATGCTACTATCATCTATTTGTTTATTTGTTTTTATTCTTTCTGCTTCAAAGGGAGAAGGGTGACGGATGTCCCTAAAATTTCAAATAGTAACCTCCTGAGATAGAGGTCCAAGTTCTTATCTTCTTCAATAAACTTTGTTGAGGTCCTCACAATTATCTCCCTATGATCAATGTTCTAAGTTTCTGGCTGCCTGCTTATCTTGTCCCAATTCATCATGAAAGAAGATGTTTTATGTAGTAGATAAGATCAGTCATTTTCTCCGGCACAAAATCTGGAACCCTTTCAACTATTAATATAGCTGAGTGGATGTTATTTTACTTTAATCCAACTATTTTAATCTTTCTATGCTATGTGGGTTTATGCTCACAAATTTCTGTAATTCCTAAGAATATGCAATAGCTACAATAGATGTTAAGATCAGTGTCAGGGTTACTATCTGTGAACAACACCAGAAAAGAATTTGGTTTCTTCATAGCATTGACCTCAACAGAGTCTGATGTTTAAATATGAACAATGTCTTATGTTATATAGTGAGGGCAGGCAAATTTCTTTTAGGGTCTTTTCTGATATTTCTGTTACCTCTCCCTTTTTTGTGGTCTAGTTTTTCTTTCCTTCATTCAATAAACCACTGTCCTCTGTTGACCCACATTTTCAACCTGGAAGACAGGCATCTAAAAATTATTTTTATTAAGAAGTTCGTTTTGGAACTGTATTATTGTCCTGTGTACTGTGCATCTTAAAGGAGGTACCTAAGAGAAGGATTTCATAACTCAAAACAAGGAAACTCTTATAGAAGGAATGTGAGATAATAGGTTAAGTCCTTGTGCCTAGGAACCACCGCTCAAATAATATGGTCATTTTGCCCCTTGAGAAGGCAGAACCAGCCCAGCGGAGACTTGCTTGGGCTTCCTCTGGTTTGGAGAACTCCTAGGCTGAGGGAGAGCCACCTAGATATAGAATTATTATATCACTTCTGGTTTCTGCTGAAGCTTTGAAACTCCCTGGGGGTTTTTTACACCTATTAATAAAAAGATAGGACAAAATTGAATAATGGTGTCTGTTTCCATAAAAAGGAAATAAGACTCAACGGACCTTCCTCCCAAAGTGCTTTCATAAATAACAAGAAATTAATGCCCGCCACCAATTTTCTAGTCTTTTTTTTTAAGACTAGAATCATATTTTCCAGTTAATAGTGACCTATTTTTGAGCAAGATTCTCATCTTGTTCCAAACCTTTAGGGAGATAATTACCACACAATGGGTTCCCTATTTTTAGCAAACAGAGGAACCTGTCCGTTGTGATCATGAGCTTGCTGCATTGCATACATTTTATGTCTTATTTCTTCCCACTCCTTACACTTCCTCCTCAGCTGTGGGCAATTAGGTACCACACAGATGATGACAATTTTATTCCAGGTTGTGTCAATAGTTTTACTTTATATCTGGATTTCTGCTGGAAGGTTCATCTGCAACCAGTGCTTTTACAAAAGTATGCCCAATGGTCATAATGAGTTTAGGGTGCACAGAGAGGCTGATAATGAATTTGAAAGAATTATAGAAAAAGTACCCTAAATGTAACATGGCCCAAACATCTAGATCTGCAATGCCATTTTTGTATACAAAAATTAGCCTATTAGCCTTGATTTAATAAGCAGAGAATCTGTTTTATTTCATTTAACTTACACCTCTGAAAGCAAACTCATTTTTACTATTCTAGCTTATGAATGATGAGCTTATTCTTTCAGGAGTAAGTGTGGGTGGAAAATAGGGATTTTTTTATAACATGAGTAGATAAAATACCTATTTCCTAGGGTGCATATTAGATCATAATGTAAAAGCACAGATGATGGTAAATTGAAATGGTAGCACTTTCTAATAATGTAATTAAATTGGAACCCCCAAATTTAAAAGTTTATGGGACTCGAAATGACTATGAAATAAAAGTATTATGTATTAGTCATCTGTTACTGTATAATAATACTACTACAAACTCTAAAATTAACATGTTTATTATCTCACAGTTTCTATGGGTTTTAGCAGTCTGGGAACAGTTTAGTTGGGTTCTCTGCTTCAGGGTTTCACAAAGCTGCAATTAAGGTGTTGGCTGGGGCTGCAGTTTCATCTGAGACTCGCCCAGGGAAGGATCTGCTTTCAAGCTCACATGAATGTTGGCAGCATTCAATGCTTTGCAGGCTGCCAAACTGAGGGTCTCAGTTTCTTGTTGCTTGTTGGCAGAGGGCCACTCTGTGACCTCTCTCCATATGGCAACTCCCAACACGGCAACTTGCTTTGTCAAAGCCAAAAAGGGAGAGAAAGTCTTTTCTCAAAATAGACATTACAATCTATGTAATATAATTGTGCACACACACATATGCACACACACACATAATCATGTACATCCCAATAAAAAACAAAATTAGGATGAACTTAGCAGCAAGGTAAACGAGATAACATATGTAAATTACTGTAGATAGAAAGTGCTCAGTAGTTGTACTTAATGAAATAAAATCTTGTTACAGATGTATTTTTAATTATCACTTAGTGTATATTTGGCTTTACAGAATAAATGGATGAAGAATGAATTAAATCAGTAGACTACAGATTTTCCTGACCTTAAGAACTTCCCTAGGTGCTTGTTAAACTACACATTTTCAGGTCCTACCCTTGGATATAATGATCAAGTAGGTCTGACTGGAGTTGATGATTCTTATGATCAAACAACTTTATGAAAAATTTATTTGTGTTAGAAATTGTTAAGCAAAGTAAACAGGTGAAATACTTATAGAGTGTAAATAACCACAACTGCACATGATTATTATGTACGATGGATTGAGGATATAATTGGAAGTCCTAAACAGATCTGTGTGGCAGAATGTGAGGTGAATGGTGTATAACTGTGCTACTTATTGGTTGATAAGAAGCTGAAGGGGAGAGTGGCAGGGATTGGTGGTCTCCTAAATGAAAATTAGGATTATTCAGTCATAACAGTTGAGGACAAAAGATTTAAGAGAAGAAACAAAGGGAAGCAAAATTGAGGGTTTTATATGTACAAAAATCAATTCTGATACCTTTATATTCTTAACAAAGGAAACGAAACATTGAGATTATTTGAGATTAGACATGAGGAAAGAGGGTCTGAGAATACTGGCACATGTGACAAGAAGGGAAAATCTAGGGAGTAGAAATGAACCAGTGAGTCCCAGATGGGGGCCTCCAATTTTGAATATCAAGAGTATTCTATCTAAAGAGGAAATTGAGGGTGCACTGAACTTAGATGGGTGTAAAGAACATGACTCAATTCTGGCAAAGATGTGAGATTTTAAACCACTTAAAATGTCAAGAAATGTTTTTATTACAATAGTTTTATAATATGTTTTGAAAAAGGGAGTGTGATGCCTCTAATTTTGTTCTTTTTGCTCAAGATTTCTTTGAATAGTCAGGATCATCTCTGGTTTCATACAAATTTTAGGACTTTTTTTTCTATTTTTGTGAAAAATGACATTGAAATTTTGATAGGAATTGTATCCGATTTGTAGATTGCTTTGGGTAGTATGGACATTTTAACAATGTTAATTCTTCCAATTTGTGAACATGAAATATATTTTTACTTATTTGTATCTTCTTCAATTTTCTTTACAATGTTTTATGGTTTTCAGTGTATAGATAGATCTTTCACTTCTTGGTTAACTTTAATCCTAAGTATTTCATTTTTGATGTTATTGTAAATAGGATTGTTTTCTTATTTTCATTTTTTGGATAGTTCATTGTTAGTATATAGTAATGCTACTGATTTTTATATGTTGATTTTTTAACCTGTAACTTTCCTGAATTTGCTTTTCATTTTAATATTTTTTGATGGAATTTTTAGGGTTTCCTATATATAAGATTATGTTATCAGCAAGCAGAGACAAGCATGTTAATGGAATAAAAACAGACACATCAACCAAAGGAACAGGTTAGAATTCCCAGAAAAAAACTGAAGTACTTATGATCAATTGATTTTTGACAGTTTCCATGGACACACAATGGGTAAAGGATAGACTTGTCAATAAATGATGCTGAGAAAGCAGGATGTCTACTTGCAGAAGAATAAAATTGGACCCACATATCATATGATATACCAAAATAAACTCAAAATGGATGAAAGACTTAAACATAAGACCTGAAACTATAAAACTACTAGAAGAAAGCATAGGGAAGTCTGGGCATGGTGGCTTGCATCTGTAATCCCAGCATTTTGAGAGGCCAAGGGAGGTACATCTCTTGAGACCAAGAGTTCAAGACTAGACAAGCCAACATGGCAAAACACCATCTTTACTAAAAATACAAAATTTAGCTAGGCGTGCTAGCAATGCTGTAATTCCGGCTCTACTCAGGAGGCTGAGGCAGAGGAATCACTTGAACCTGGGAGGTGGAGGTTGCAGTGAGCCAAGATTGCACCACTGCACTTCAGCCTGGGTGACTGGGTGACAGAGTGAGATTCTATCTCAAAAAAAAAAAAAAAAAAAAAAAAGAGGAAAAAGAAAACAGAAACACAGGGGGAAAGCTCCATGACATTGATCTGAGCAATGGTGTTTTTAGACAGAACTCCAAAAGCACAGGCAACAAAAGGAAAAACAGAAATGGGATTACATCAAACTAAAAAATTTCTAGACAACAGAAGAAACAACAGGGTGAAGAGATACTCTCCCTTTGATTGGGAGAAAGTATTTGCAAACCATACATCTGATAAGGAGCTAATACCCAAAATAAATAGGGAACTCAAACAACGTTATAGCAAGAAAGTAAGTAACGCAGTTTTAAAAAAATGGCCAAACGATCTGAACAGACATTCTCAAGAGAAGAGTTATGAATGGCCAACAGAAGTATTTAAAAAATGGGCAGCATCTCTAATCATAAGGAAAAAGCAAATTAAAATCACCATGAAATATCACCTCATACTTGTTAGAATGGCTGCTCTGAAAAAGATAAATGATAAGTATTGGCAAACATGTGGAGAAAAGAGAATGGTTGTACACTGTTGGTGGGAATGCTAATTAGTATAGCCACTTTGGAAACCAGTATGGAGGCTCCTGAAAAAACTGAAAATAAAATTAATCTATGATCCCGCAATGACACTTCTGGTTATATATCCAAAGGAATTAAAATCAGTATGTCAAAGAGTTATCTATACTCCTTTGCTTATTGCAGCATTATTCACAATAGCCAAAATATGGAAGCAACCCCCATTAATAGATGACTGGATGAAGAAAATGTGGTATATATATATATATATATACACACACACACTATTAAATACTATTCAGTCTTACAAAAGGACATTCTGTCATTTGCAATAATATGGATAAAATTGGAGGACATTATGCTAAGTGAAATAAGGCAGGCACCCAAAGACAAATACTGTTTGATCTCACTTATATGTGGAATCTAAAAATGTTGATCTCATAGACAAAGACAGTAGAAAGGTCATCACCATAGACTGGGGCTGGGGTGTGGGGAAAAGGTAGAGAGAGAGAGAGGGAAATATTTATCAAAGTATACAAAGTTTCAGTTAGATTGGAGGAACAAATTCTAGCCCTCTATTGCACTGCTTTCTGACTATGGTTAATAATAATGTATCGTATATTTCAAAATCACTGAAATAATAGATTTTTAACATTCTCATCACCAAAAATAAGTTGATGATGTGATACATGTTATTTAGGTTGATTTAATCTTTCTATAATATATACATCAAAACATCACATTATACCCCATAAATATACACAATTTTTTCAAAGTAAATCTTTAAAAATGCCACAGGTCTTTCAATTCGAGATCAAGTTGAATGCTTTATAATATTTTGCTATAATCCTATTGTCTGAAAAGATATATTTGATCAAATTTGAGAATAAGAAAAATACAGCCTCATGGTTCTTTTAGAGGCCTTTCTTTCTTTTTCTTTTGTATACTGCACATGGCAGGTTAAAAGGGCTGAGCTGTTTTGATTAACTATCCAAATGTTTAATCAATACAGCAATAGCAAGATGCATTCTGGCTGTGAAAGACCTTGGAAAGGTCCCACTTGCCTTATTCTCCACCCCCAAGTGGGACATCAATGAACTATTACATGGTCCCTGCATATCAATGCAGTAGGGCTTAGACAAATACAATGTTAATGGATAATTGTGGGTCACCTTGTCAAAATATGTTAAATGCCCCTTGAGTACAGTTTTTTTTTCTCCCTATTAAAAATGACAGTAAACTGCGACCTTGTTGATATCAAACATGCTTTCAGGAAGCAAATATTATTATTCAGTCTGTAACAGGTTTATTGATTTATGGGTCAAAAAATTCATTATGACTAAATTAGAAAACACACTTTCTGTGTTGATACAACCCACAGTAATTGTGTGACAAAGTGCTGAACAGTCTTACTTGGTTTAGGCAAAATACCTTTATGAACATTCATTCAGAAAACACACATAGAGGCAGCTTCTAGCAGAATGATTCATAAGCAAGGCCTGTGTCCCTGTGTGTCTGGGATATCGACATAGCACGGAGTCAGGGAAAGTTCACTCGGTGACCAAGGTCCTTGGATTCTAGCCAAGAATATGCCATCTGTCAGGATGGTGGTACGTGCAGGAAGCCTGAGCCTTGGACTCTTGCCTCCCACTAGATCTATTCACAACGCTGTGAACACCCACACGGATCCTCCACTGTTTCTGGTGCTGCTGAAGGACAGAGGATTGCTTGTCATCTGGTGCCATGAGTCACAAGGAGACAAATTGTGGCACTTGGTACTTCTAGATTCCAAGTGCTGCTTCGGCAGCATGACACACAGAATGGAATGGGTTAGATTGGCAGTCATGTTTGAGGTTTTCTTTTTTCTTTTTCTTAAACATTTCTTAAGAGGCTGGTAAAATGAAGATTCGATGGCCAAGAATGTAGATTATGCAGAGAATGTCAGAATTTATTTGTCATTTTATCATTTGTTACTACTAAGCCTAAGATAATGCTAGGTTGAAACTGAAAATGAGATAAAAATGACATAATTGGCCAAGTTTTTTCTTTCACTACGAAACCCATTTTTTTCCCTTCTGAGAAAGAATGCAAAAATATTTAAAACCATAGGTTTCGTGCTAAGAGATGCATGAATATAGAAAGCATTATGCTACTTTAATGGGTCATGGAAAGAAAATGTGTCGTACAAGTATAACACACACATTCAGAATGTGTAATAAAGGGTAGTGTCATCTTTAAAAATGAAAGAAAACAGCATAAATAACTAAAATGGGAACCCTCTTAACATGTCAGTGATTTTATTAGAGGAATAGTTTCACTTTGTATACACATCTTCAATTTACCTCGGGGCAGTGGAGTATAAAGTAACAATTTACACATTATAATGAAATAGAATAAGAGTCTCAATTTAAAAATTCACTGTGTAGTGGGAATTTATTCTATCAGAGAACCAATATAAGGTACACCACTCTTTGGTACATGTAATTTGAAGGTACAGATGTGTAGGAAAACATGCTAGCAGTTTTTACAGTGTAGGAATTAAATGGCATTCCATTTGAGAGCTTAATTCTATTTCATTGCAATATACCAGTCTTCATGTACATCTGGTTGCTCATCTGGCCCTTTGAGAAGTAGAAAGAGACACCTGAAAGACTCCTCCTTATGAGCATAAACCATGCAATGGCTGCCAGATTATCCTTCTCTAGGTATCATGACTACTAGATGTTTAGAATTGGACGAAGCCCTAGAAATCATCAAATTGAAATTTCTTAGTTTCTAGATAAGAACAATGAGGCGCACAGATGTTAAGTGGGACAAGGCCACGCAGCAAGGTACTGGCAGAAACAACAGGATAGATGAAAACTCAAGATTTTTCCTGACGCTTTCCACTGAACCGTGCTGCCTCCTTCAAAAATAGAGCAGCCTTTCCTTACACTAAAATATTTCATGCTCTCTGGAAATGGGAGATTATTGCTGTTGCCATGCTACTTCTCTTGCTTTATGTTTTGCCTTTGCTATATTAGCTAACATTTACTGAGAAATTACTATCTACCAGGCATTCTTCTAAGCATTTTATAGATACTAATTTATTTAATCTTCACACAAGGCTATTATTCCTTTATAGGTGGGAAACTATTTTTTTCATTTACCTCTATATGTCCTCTTTCTCCTCTCTCTCTCTCTCTTTTTTTTTTTTTTTTCATAGAAAGGATTACCAAGGTTAAGACATTCCAAAAATTGCCCAAGGTCACCAGCTGGTAAGGGGTAGCCCTGACAATCTAACCAAGCTGCCTGGCTTCAGAGATTATTATTTTCATTACTAAGTAGATGAAATTTCTTTTTTCCACTAGTACATGGAGTTTCTCCTGAGCTTGATTCCAGTCCTCCTAAGCACCATCACTCACAAACAACAAGAAAGATATCCTAAATACTCTTATTTCATCGTTACACATTGTGTGCATGTTTTGAAACATCACATGTTCCCCTGATGATATTTAAATCAGTCACTATTATGGAACCAATATCAAGTATTCCAAAGTAATGGTGGTAATGTAGAAGCATCTTTATAATTTTTGTAATTTTAATTCTTGTAAATAAATATCTGCAGCTTGATATGCTTAAATGTGATAAGTTGTCAGGTGAATTATATCATTTAAAGTTTTATTAAGACCAATATTTAACTCTTCCTATTGACAATCATTATATTCTATATAGTTGAATAGGGCTTAAAATGATTAGGTTGAGTCATTTAAGAAACCAGCTCTTTGGCAAAAAAACTGCTTATAGCAGTGATATGAGAGTAGATTCCAGATAGAAGAAAAAAACCATTTTTTCACAAGTGAGTAAGTGTTCTTCACATTTTTTAATGAATAAGATGAGATAGTGTTCTCCCTCATAAAATCATCAGTCTTTGTGGCTTTGTATGTTATTTTATCTATTTCATTAATTTTTTCCTGGAGTCTCTATAAGGAAGTTCAATTTTTGTGTGTGCATGATTATTTTTGCTGTTCATGACTTAATTTGGTCAGGAAATTATAATATGAACGTCTAAATTTTAATGTCTCAATTTACACATTAAATACTTTTGCTTCTTTAAATTATTTGAGGCTTATACAGAGCTTCTTATTGAAAAAGTGCTTGACAATTATATCATCAAAATAAAATATTTCTCACTAATTTCATTACTTTTAAATATTGGTCAAATAATAAAATGATATTTATAATATATTAAAATTTAAATTGTTTATACCCATCAAAACCTAGACAGAGAAGGCCACATGAGTCAAATTGTATAATATTCATTATTAGTTTATTGGACAAGCAAATATATATACAATTTCTTTTTTTTTTTTTTCAGGGATGGATCTCACTATGCTGCCAAGGCTGGCTCAAGAACTCCTGGGCTCAAGCAATCCTCCTGCCTCAGCCTCCCAAATAGCTGGGATTACAGGTGTGTGCCTCCAGTCTCCCCTTTTTATTGGAAGAGAGTTCATAGAGGATTGAGCACCTATTTAGTGTATATTTCTATGTTTGGTTACAATTTGTTAAGAAAAGTGGATCTGCAAACTCACTACTTTTGAAATATTAAAAATATATGCTATGCATTTCTACTTCAGCACAGATTTGGACAACTACCTTCGGTATGGAAAGAAAATTCGCTGAATTTAATGTTAGGCATAGAAGAGAACTTTTACTTGAAAAAAACCCTTAAAACTTTTCCTGTTGTACTGTTCAATTATTAATATATTTAATGCACAGACACAGTTCACAGTGTGGACTGATGTGAACTTGTGTTGCATTGGCTCTATGAATTAGGACAGTTGATTTTACTTTTCCTACTGATTTGCCCAGATATGATCTTTATAAAAAAAATCACAGAAATATTTTAAAATAATCTTGCAGCTCTTGTCTTTGCTCTTTTTCCTGTTTTTTTTTTTCTCAACACAAAATTATTTCTGATATTCTGCTTTCACTTAAATGAAAACATTCTATGGAAGAAGCACAAAGAAGTAATGCTTTCAAATGACAGTCCCTGAATTTTCAAGAAAGCCAGATTCTTCCACATCCGTAGTCTTCCTTTGTCCTATTAATAATCCTCATGATGAGAGGAAAGTTACTGCCTAGTGTTTTATGATTGGGAGAATGGAGTAACAAGAATCTAAGTGGTCAGAAGTAGAGATTGTCAATAATACAGGCTCTCAGGTTTTGGTGTTTGTGCTCCATCAGCCAAACTTTGCCCTTTTCTAGAAAAGACCCAAGTGGTGAAGTCACTAATCTTGTCATTGCTATTATGTACTGGAGAAAATTAAATGCTCCACCTCTTTATCACATACTGAACTTTCATGATAAGTAACATGTGGAGTAACCAAGGCTTAGCCAACCAGGGATTAATGTTAGAAAATGAATTTTGCTTTCTCTATACTTCTTTAGAAATAGCAAGAGTTCTGTGAGGGGATGGCTAGGAGCCAATGGGAGAGATGAAGGACATTAATCACAGTATTTGTTTGGTCCCCACCAAAGTTCCTGGGTGCCATGGGAAAGCGTCTTTCTTTTCTTGACCCTTCACTTCATCCGCAAAATGGTGAGGGAGTTAAACTCTCTGGCTTGCTTTTATCTTACAGGCATTCAGTGAGGTATATAACCTGCAATATTTCTTAACAATTGTATAGGTTTTGTTGACCTGAATTCTTTCATGTTCTTCTTCATCCTACATGTGTAACTATTCCATGTTATCAGTCCCCACAATGAAAGATAATGGTGAGTTACTTGGTGAGGTTTTCATTGTTTTCATCAGAAAAATTATTTGGGCTGGAGCTGTGGAGAATAAATGTTGTGTTTTTAACATGGAAAAAAAAAAGATCATGGGGTATGATTTCCTGTGCAAAGACCATTTTTCCAGCAATATATCATACCTCTTTTCTCCTGTGTGCGCAAAAGGACCTTCCTTCATTATGTGTTAGAAGGTGCATAACTCCAAAAGAGATGGAGTTAGATGAAAAAGAGCTATTCTGAACTCTACTGATTAAAATAAATGTGCTCATAAAAAAGGCAGGAGAGTAAATTACTACATCCCCAGAACAGCAGTAACTTATATACCAACAAGTTATTTTCGAGTTGCCAGAGGAAATAATCTGCTATCAACAAGGGGTAATTGCCTGAGCAAACTCATCTTTACATCTCACACACGCTGTCACCCTGTATAAAAAAGGAGAAATGCACTACATATCAATTCAGAAAAGATTTTCTAAAATATTTTTCTGAAGATTTCTTCCTTCTCCTAGGCAACTAAAAAGAGAGAACATGAATACGGTTCAGAACACATCTAATCTTGCTCCTGCCTTATCACTGAGTAGCATCGGAACACACCACAGATTGGATTCCACAGCTCAGAGGCCTAGGGGCAAGATGAGAAAGGATCTATTTAGATGGGTATAGAAATCCCAATCAGATTTACCTACGACTGCCACAGGTGAGACAGGCTAGCTGCAAAACCCTCCAGGATATATGTTGCTATCATCAGCAAGAAATATCAATGTGATATATATATTCAGTTTTACAGAGAATAACAAAGGCAGAAAAACAGAGGCAGGAAAAAGGAGGGAAAAGGTGCCAAGCAGGACAGAGAGAAAGGAGGTCTCTTTTTGGGATTAGCATTTTGGTTTTGCATGAGGAAAGAGCAAGATTATTGTTTTAAAAATCAGATGCATCTTATTTTAAAAACACAATTAGTGTACTTTAATTTTGCTTTCAGTGCATTTTTTTGAACTCAGGAAGTGTAATTTTAATATCTGGGGTATGATATGTGTGTTAAAATTGCGAAGGACTGGGTGAGTCATTAGGGTGATAGGATGAATGTGTCTGAGTTGGAGAGAAACCAGAAACTCTGAAGACAATTGGCCCACAGCTTTTTAAATTTAATTTTAAAAAAATTTTTATTTGGCAAAGTGCACATTTTGTTGAAAAGATGCATTGAGAGGGCTGGGCTAATGGTCCGTTACTACGGTGATTTTTACTCACTCCTGGAAATTATCTGGATGGGGAACTTTAGTATGTGCATCTATCTGCACATGCACCAGGACCTACATTTGATTAAATGAAGCCATGTCACATGACGTACTACTATAAAGACTTATGTTGTATTTGTAAAGAAGATATTTGTTTCCTTTTTAAATTCTCAGGTGTGTATTGGGGAAAACAAAGTATTAATATCCTTAGCATTCTATAAAATTTTAATATTAGTTTTCAGTAAATACAAACCTGTTTTAATTTTTTTCCTCACTAGGGACCACTCCAAGTCCATATGCACTTTGTGATAATGTTTTATGGTGTTATTTCCCAGGATAGGTTGTATGACTAAGTAACTGACATTTAAAGAATCAATGTGGATAGAATTTTTGTTTTTTTGTATGTCTTTAAAAGCACATGATGTTTCTTTTTCGTGCGCTAAAAAATGTAGCTTTTGACATTTTGGCTATCCAGTCATTAAGATCTTTTCTTGCCTTCTTAGATAATGCTATCAGATTCTATTTTCTGACTTTATGACTATGTCTTCTCTATTTCAGTCAGTTTTCTTCCTTCTCCTGTCCTACAGATGTCCTACAGATGTCGTGTCCCCTCACCTCCCCACGTAGCCCTAGATCTTTCCCTCCGGTAGTAATTCGGTGTATTCCCACAGTTCTAATGATCACTTCTACATGATGGTATCTACTCTTCACTGCCAGCACCCACAACCCTCCAGAGCTGCAGCCTCATATTTTCTGATGCTTGTTGCATTTTTTCTCAGGAAGATAATTACCAGCATCATAAAGTGAACATTTATGAAAGCAAAGCCAATATCTTATTGTTTAATGAATCCTACATCCTCGCCAAAGACTACACACTACTTCCTCCTGCACATTTTTACCCTTTCTGCTCTTGCATTTTTGTGCTTTGTTCAATATTTACCTAGCATTCCACCACAGTTTTACTTATTGAAATACTACTAGTGTTTTATGGTCCAACTCAACATTCGCTTTTGGTATTTTACTCTGCATCTTACTTATTGTGGAACTTTGGAAAAATACTTTAAATTTTGATAAAATGGAAATAATAATTCCTATGTTTGGTCAGTGAAAATGAACTACTCTGTAAACATAGGATATTATTGTTGCACTGACTGAGATAATCAGAATATAATACCTTGACCAAGAATGACAAGGAAAAGCAAACTTCTGTGGGCTTCATGCAAACTCCTGTAACATGACTTAGCCTACTCAGGTGAGAAATATTTTCCCATGGGCTCCTGATTATTAGTCTTCTTTCCTAATTATCATTGCTCTCTTGAACTCTCATTTGACACTTAAAACATATATTTTTGTATGACAGAATAGAAAAGTATAGTAGCTCCGAACGTGGACTTGGGCGCCAGATGACTTGGGTTGGATTTTGACTCTATTACTAATAAGACTGTGGTTTTTGGACAAGTCACTTAACTTCTTTGTGCCTCGGTTTCCTTCCTCATCTATAAACCTTAAGGTTGTAGTGGAGATTCAGTGCATTGATATAGGTAAGGCAGTTAGGATATAGCCCTCAGTAAGCAGTAGACATTATTACTATGGTTATTCATGAACATGTGACATTTTCTTCACTAGATTGTATGTTCCTTGAGGGAATCCTATCAAGAATGAGTTTTACATTGTTGCACCTCCCAGAGAGTCTGGTATAACATCTAGCACAGCAACTTTCACATATTAGGTGTTTAATAAACATCTGTTGAATTAAAGAATTAAATTGTATGCTTCAAATTATTACGTAAGATTTTTGTGCTTCCACACAATGACTTCAGACAGCCAGAATGTAGTAAGAAAAGCAACCTTTGTAGGCTTTACTCTCACTTCTCCTTAAGCAAAATTTAACCCACCCAATTTAGAATGTTTTCTATCAGTTCCCATTCTGACTATTCAATAATGGATGTCTCTCTAGAGTAAGTCTTTTTCAAACAACAATATTTAAAGAAAACAGTTTTTTAAAGCACATTAAAGTGGAAGGATTTGTTGCTTTGAAAAGTTTGTGGTGTTTTTTTTTTTTTTTTTTTTTTTTTTACCCCTAAAGTGAATAGAAAAAATATGAAGAGTTCCTGTTTGAAATACTCAAGATACCAAGTCAATGATCCAGTTAGGAAATTTGAGGGAATATGATTTTGGTGTGAAAGCCTCAAAATTCGGATAGTGTATTGTATGTTCTTACATACAACTTAGGTTTTAATCACGAATTCCTCAAGGTCTCAGTTCCGTGGTCTGAATTGCCTTTGCCATTAAATGAAGGATACCCTGAGCGGCATTTAGGTCTAGTAAGGACAGAAAAAACAAAACAAAACTGTATTTTATGACAAAAAACCCAAGGAGTAAAGACAATCTGATATCTCTGGCAGGTGAGCACTTGCCCTAATTCTGGATTGGGGCCCTTAGCTTTCATGTATTTAATTTTTTTCTTTCCTTCATGTTTCTCTAGATATCTAATCCTCTAAGGAATTTTTATACAAATTATTTTCTTCCTTCCTCTTCATTCCCAAGAAAAAGATCCTTAGGAGCATCTTTAAGAGTTAAGCCCATCACGATTCCAGTCCTCATTAAAGGACACAAAGTAAACAAAATGTCGGAGACGGAAGTAAAAACAGAGGCGTCTCTGAAGTCCTGGGGCTGCTGCCATATTTAACATGCTATAAATGTTCTGAAAGTAAACAATGAAATCACCAGGTTTAGAGATGATATTAAACTCCTCAGGGTTCTAACAGATCCAGCTGATGAGAACAAGCTACAGTGAAGTGTATGCGACTGAGTGGCAAATGAGATTGGCTGGGGGCAAGAGTGAGGAAAAAAAGAACCCCAGATATCTTCGTATGTGTAGCTGAGCCCCTATGTCCATTTTTGGAAAATGAAAGCTCGTGAACTATTATTATTTCCTGAATACTTTCACTTAGCATTGATATAATTCCATCTTGGAAATCAACAGAATATGAACTGGTCTACACAAACAAAATTGCAAACACAGTAGAAAACAACATTTTGGCCTTTTGTAAAAAAATGTTGCAGCTGGGCACAGTGGGTCATATCTGTACTCCCAGCACTTTGAGAGGCTGAGGCAGGAGGATTGCTCAAGCTCAGGAGTTCAAGACCAGCCTGGGCAGCATAATGAAATCCCGTCTCTGCAAAAAATACAAAAGTTATCTGGGTGTGGTTGCATTTGCCTGTGGTTCCAGCTACTCAGGAGGCTGAGATGGGAGGATCACGTGAGCCTGGAGCGATGCAGAGAGCTGAAGTGAGCTGTAATTGTGCCACTGCACTGCAGCCTGGGTGACAGAGAGAGACTTTGTCTCTCTCTTTCTCCTCTGTCCTTCCCCCCTCACACACACAAACATTGCTTCCACACTGATAAAACCACATCATTTTCATGTAAGCAATTTTTTAATTTGATAAATGCTTTACTGCTTATTGTCCAAAGAACTTTTTATGTAAATAAAATATATTTTATTGTACAACTATTTAATATCTTTATATTATATTAAAATATTAATTATGTAAATTATATAACAAATGCATCAATATAATATTGTATATTACATACTACTATGATCTCCATATTACAGATGAGAAAATGGAGGTATAGAAAAGTTGAGATAAAGATAGAAAATCCAGAAAAATCATGACTGCTATAACTGAGATGGTGAAGGAGTGTCCAAATCTTTACAGACTGAAATATATAGTACTCCTTATTGAAAGGGCAAACTTTGAAAAAATATGATGAAAGAATATGATGAAAATTAAAGCCAGTGGTCTTCCAAGCTATCCTCAGCAGCGTGCTAGGATTCTTGGAGGTAAGTTGGGGGCCAGAAAAATCAAGAGGGAGGGTCATTGTTGTTTGATTATCTATGTTATATGTTGGACTCTGCACAGAAAGGTTCCATTTGAGGAAATTCTCTGTTAAAAAGTTTGAATGCCATTAGTGTAAATCAGATTTTTCTGTGTGTATTCAACCACACTCATGAACATCTTCCAAAATGCATCTGTTGTCTTGTTTTGTTTGGGTACACAGTTTGTGACATAGAACTAGACAATCAGGGACATTTAAGAATTCGATGATTGTGTATATTCACCAAATCCCCTATTTTTTTTTTTATGGTAACTAGTGTAGGCTACAACTGTACCATGTGATATCCAGATAGTCCAATAAATGGTGTACATTAAATACAGAAATAAATGTAATTGGAGCTCACATTTCTTTTTTTTTTTATTTTTTATTTTTTTATTATACTTTAAGTTCTAGGGTACATGCGCATAACGTGCAGGTTTGTTACATATGTATACATGTGCCATGTTGGTGTGCTGCACCCATCAACTCGTCAGCACCCATCAATTCATCATTTATATCAGGTATAACTCCCCAATGCAATCCCTCCCCCCTCCCCCCTCCCCATGATAGGCCCCATTGTGTGATGTTTCCCTTCCCGAGTCCAAGTGAGTGGAGCTCACATTTCTTAGACAAATGCAATTAATTTAGCTGACTGCTAAAGAGTGCTAATGTAATGATAAGGCTGTCATTTATTATGTAATATTAATGTAAGTAAGAGTAGAGGCACACTCTTCAGAAAACAAAGACAAAGTGAAACTGGGTGATACCCAGTAGCCAACAGGCAATCTTCCTCTCTGTGAATATGCTCAGGATTTAAAGATGAGCTCAAACAGTGTATTTGTGGATCAGCTCAGCTCCACATATTTAAAAAATAAAGCAAAATCTAAAGATAGATGATAGAAACCTAGTGGAAAAAAAGAATGCCACTGTTCCCCTTATGCTACCCAGTTTCAGATGTTTTCTCATCTTCAGTGTAAAATAAAAAATATGATAAGAAATTGTTGTTCATAGTGGCTTCATTTGATAATTAAGTCATTTAAAAATAAACATTTGAAAAGAAGCTGAAGTAGGTTTTTTTTTTTCTCATAGGCAATAAGGCAGACTCACCCATACAGACAAGCATTTAATTGAAAATACTTTTTAATTACTATGAATTATCTATTTCTTTCTTTACAGAAATACCTTCAGGAAAGGCAGTTGAACTAAATTTTCATCTTTATTTTGCTGAGGCAATCTATTCCTGCCTTGCTGTAAAGCTAAGGAAAGACTCTCTGGATGTATTAAAATATTTTCAGAAATGTATTTTTACAATAGAAACAAAACAACTTTCTCTCAAAAAAAGAAATGCTTGCTTATATTTACTTGCGAGAAAACTGTGAAGAAGTCGATCAATGTATAGTTAAAATACTATCTTATATGAATAAAATTTGAGCAAATTTATAATTTCTGTTTTCCATAAGTTATAGATTTCAGGTCATCCTTCATTTTAATCTTTGTTTTTTTTTTTTTTTTTTTTTTTTTTTTCCAGGAAAAATAATGCCTGTCTTTGTCTGACTCAAAAAGCATGCTGGTAATTTGCATATGAGATGTATTTTATTAAGATGTTTTTATATTTGAACGCTATATCATCTCAGTATTGTCTAAGAAATACAGGTCACGATTTATGGACTTTTGTCTCTTGTGTGTGTTAATCAGTCTTAAAATGGTAGAAACATGCTGTCCTGCTAGCTACAAACTGGGGGACAGCGTTTCCCACAATCCTGAAAAAGTTTAACCTAAATCCAGATCTAGATATCAGAAAAATATAGCGTGAGATTCTATGCCTTATGACTGCTGTGGTTTGGGGGAGAAACCTGAGCAATTAATTCTGCACTAATTCCCTCAAGACTCTATCCCCTTGGGGGGATAATATGAATACAGTTTTACTCATCTGAAATAGGTTGTGCTTATATTCCTGAAAATTGTCCCATTTCTTGGATCCATTTAAAATTTTTCTGTTGGCATAGCAACAGATTAAAAGATCTACCACAGTTTTAAACACTTGCTTCATCTTTAAGAAAACAAAGTATATATTTATTTTACATTTAATTGCATCCTTTCTGTCTTCTTCTATCATCAGCCTATGCATGTGAGACTAACTTTTTCTCTCATTCCTCTAAGACATTCAACCCTAAAGTACATGTTTGTAATTCAAAAATACCATATGCTAAAACAGTTTTCTTACATTCATTTTTAATAATAAATTGTTACACTGAGGTAGTCTAGGTCACGTTTTTATTGTAAAATGTTTATATGTAAATCACTGAATACCTTTAGTATCAGACCTGTTATTGATTTTTACTTAAAGAACTGGATTTGAAAGCTTCTTTAAAAATATTTCCTAAGTATTCTTTCGAATACATTCTCCCCTTCTCTGATAAACAATGTTTATACAATTCTTGGGATGTAAATAAAGGTTTTTGGGAAAGGATCAATAATATAATTTCTAAACAGCTAAGTATATGTTTTCACTTTGTTTTAATAAATCAGAATTGGAAAGTAACACGAATTCAGTAAAGCATACCTCTTTCAGATCTAATCTGTAAAGCCAGGCAAATACTAATCCCTGTCCACAACGTGCATAGGATCTGTTGAGGGCAGTGATACTGATTCTCAAACACTGGAAACATCTGAAATTTAAAAACTGCCCTCCTCTCTCCCCATGCCTCCCTCCAATCCTGCTTTAATTATTTTAAAGTGGGGCCTCTTCAGGTAAATGCTAATGTGTTGCCAGGGTTGAAAACCAGTAGTGGAAGGCAAGAGCATCAACGAAGCCAATCATCTACAGATCCCACCACACTCTGCCTCCTACCATCCCTGGGAGTAGATGGCTAAGGACAACTGGAGGACAGGTTGTTGAAGATTAAAAGGTAATAGCACTAGGAGATCAAAATGTTGAGTTGTTTATAGTTTATTGATGTTATTTTTAAAATGGAATGCTTAGATTGAGTCTGCAGCATATATAAAGTAAGGGAGATATTACTTCTCTTGTTCTGGCTAGATACCTTTCTTCTTCAAGTCTGCGGCTGTGTTCTGCTTTCCACACCTACATAAAAATGTTTTTGGCTTATTCCCAATTGTTGCCAACTTTCCAACAAGTAATAAAGTAAAATAAAATAAAGTGTAACAAAATAAAATTAGCAACAGTTAAACTGGTTTCTCCCATTTTGGAATTGTAGAATTAAGAATTTTAAATTACAATCTTCCTTATTCATTTTTATATAATTTCATCATTCTCATTCTGTCATCTAAGTTCTATCACCCAAAATACTCACGTTGTCTACCTGCCTTGTGTAACATGCATGATCTCCAAAACAGAAAGATGATTCTTTAGAAAGCCAAACATGTGGATTATTTTTCTGGATGACATATCCAAATATGATGCTGTCATAGCTCACTGCAACCTCAAACTCTTGGGCTCGAGTGATCCTCCTGCCTCCTCCTCTTGAGTAGCTAGGACTAGGAGTGTGTGCCACCATGACTGGCTATTTCTTTTTTAAAGATGGAGTCTTGCTATGTTGCCAGGCTGTTCTTGAACTCCTTGCCTGAAGCCATCCTTCCACCTTGGCCTCCCAAAGTGCTAGGATTATAAGTCTAAGCCACTGTGCCTGGCTTTATTACTCATTCTTATTTAGGAAAATAAGAGATGTCATCTGGTTCAGACTAATTTCTTGTAGCCAGGAAATGGCACAATGAGTGCCCTACAGCAGTGGTCTCCAAGCTTTTTGACACCAGAGACTGCTTTTGTGGAAGACAATTTTTCCACGGATGGAGGTTAGAAGGGATGATTTTGGAATGATTCACATACATTATATTTATTGTGCACTTTATTTCTAGTATTATTACATTGTAATATATAATAAAATAATTATACAACTCACCATGATGTAGAATCAGTGGGAGCCCTGAGCTTGTTTTCCCGCAACTGAATGGTCCCATGTGGGGGTGATGGGAGATAGTGACAGATCATCAGGTATTAGATTATCATAAGGAGTGTGCAACCCAGCTGTCTTGCATGCACAGTTCACAATAGGGTTCATACTCCTATGAGAATCTAATGCTGCAGCTGATCTGACAGGAGGTGGAGCTCAGGCAGTAACATGGGTGATGGGGAGTGGCTGTAAATGCAGATAAATCTTCTCTCGCTAGCCTGTATGCTCACCTCCTGTTGTGTGGCCTGGTTCCTAACAGGCCACAGACTAATATTAGTCCAGGGCCTGGGGACTGGGGACCCTTGCCCTATAGAACAGATAATGTAATACACTAAACTCCCCGAACTTCATTAGTAGTATACAGCATGAAAACATTTATAACCTGAACTAAGGCGATGAACTTCCCAAAACTTCTTTCAGGTTCCCAAACTTCCCAAAACTTGAGAACTTCTTTGAAAGAAGCTTACAGCCTTAGTTTGGGTCTAGGCTTTGTTGACTAGAGATTTAAAAATTACATCTAATTTTTGTCTTTTTGACTCAAGGTAAAAGAGAAAGGATACTAGATTTTTCTTCTTCCTTCATATACTGATTAGGGGTAAAGATTTGGCTTCCACCTCTATTGCTTTCCTTTCCCCATTATTTTGTATGCCCCTTATAAATTTGCCATTTGTGAGGAAATAATCAAAATTTAAATCTGACACATTATTAAGCACTACAGAACTTAGTTTCGGTGAGCTCCAAAATCGCGGTATCATTATTACTACTAAAGACAAAACTAGCGAGTAAGGTTTAAGATTTCTTTGCTATTGTTTTTGTCTTTGGAATATATACCACAAAGGATGTACAGAATACAGGTTGTGTATCCCTAATCAAAAAATCTGAAATTTGAAATGCTCTGAAATCTGAAACTTTTGGAGCACCAATGTGACACCATAGTAGACATTTTTATACTTGATCTCATGTGATGAGTCGGTCAAAACTTAGTTTCATGTAAAAAATTATTTAAAATGTTGTATAAAATTATCTTCAGACTATGTGTATAAGGTGTATGGAACACAAATGAATTTTGTGCTTAGACGTAGGTCCCATTTTCAAGATATCTCATGATGTTATATGCAAATATTCCAAAGTCTGAAAAAATCCAAAATCTGAAACACTGGTCCCAAGCGTTTTAGATAAGGGTTACTCAACCTATACTTTATTGAAAAAACTTGAAATAAGTCTTCCCTCTAGATGATTGCATTACCAGTTTAATGCACACTTAGGTTCATTTGTCTCATTTTTTCAGCTTTAGGGTTTGCTTCTTTTGTTTTTGCATTATTCTTTCAATCAGTAAAATATTAACATAGTTTTAAAGTCAAAGTTTTATTTGAAGACATAATCAGAGAAGTCTCACTTATATCCCCACTTCCTCTACTCTTTCCCCCCTCATTTCATAGATTTTTCTTTTTCCAAAAATAAGTATGTACATTTGTATCTATCTATCTATCTATCTATCTATCTATCTATCTATCTATCTATCTATCT
>NC_045437.1:89851819-89905978 GCF_002776525.5 Piliocolobus tephrosceles | reverse complement strand
TCTATCTATCTATCTATCTATCTATCTATCTATCTATCTATCTATCTTCCATCTATCTATATCTATGATTTTCTCCCTTCTTTCCTTACATGAAATGTGGCATACTGTGTACACCATGTTGCACCTTGCCTTTTCATGTAATAATATCCTGAAGATGAGTCAATATCAGCATGCAGAGATCTTTCTCATCCATTTCACGGCTGCATTTTGTGGATGTACCAGAGTTTGTTCACATAGTCTACTACTTGTAGACATTTGGGTTCTTTTTAGTCTTATGTTATTACAAAATATGACAGTCAATACCTGTGTGAAATATCATTTTTTACATACGGAGAAATATCTTCAGAGTAGACTCCTAGATATGAGACTAAGTCAAAGAAAAATGCTTATGTCATTTTAGGGTGGTGAGTTAATTCTTGCAATTCCAGAATATACTGTATTTAGCAATGAATCCATATATTACTATTTTTCATGTGCTATTTTTCACTAACATTTTATTCAGAAGTTTTGCGCAATGTTTGTTCGGGACTGAATTATGTTCCCCCCAATGCATGTGTTGAAGCCCTAACCCTCAATGTGTCTTTATATGGAGATAGGGCCTTTAAAGTGGTAGTTTAGGTTAAATGAGGTCATAAGAGTGGAGCCCTAATCCAGTAGGACTGGTGTCCATATAAGAAGATGAGGAGACACCTGGGATGCCTGAAAAGAGAAAAGGCCATCTGAGGAGACAATGAAAAGATGGTCATCTGCAAGCCAAGGAGAGAGGCCCCAAAAGAAATCAAGCCTGTAAACCCCAAGATTTTGATATTCAACCCCCAGAACTGTGAGAAAATAAATTTCTGTTGTTAAGCCACCTAGTCTGTGGTATTTTATAATGTCAACTCTAGAAAATTAGCACAATGTTCATAAGTGAAGTTTGACTTTAGTTGTCTTTTTCTTGTGTAGTTTTTATCAGTTAGGTATAAATACGATACTCATTTCATTTAAAAAGTATTCACATGTTTTTCTTATGTTTCTATGCTCTGGAATAGTTTATGTGGAATTAGAATTATCTGATCTTGGAAGTCAAATAGATTTCCCCAGAGAAACTGGTGCTGGTGTGTTTTTGAATAGCTTTCAGATAACTTTATTTCTTCCTTCAAAGTCATCTCTGTCTATTATTTTGACATCAGTTTCCTTTGTTTTCAAGTTTATCTGTATAAAGTTGTGCAAAGTTGTCTCTTAAAATTCTTACAATTTCCTCTGTTTAAATGGTTATTTCTTCCTTGTCATTTCTTATTTTGAGTGTGAGTACTTTCTCACTTTTTTTTTCTAGTTTAAGTTGTCTAACTGGTTACATGTATTTTAGTAAAATTTTCAAAGAATCAACTTTATTAGTTGACTTGTTTTTCTTATTCTAATTCATTAAGTTTTACTTATTTTTTACTATTTTCTTCTTTTTTTTGTTAAATTATTGCTTTGTTTCTACCTTTCAGATAGAAGTTAATTTTATTTATTTGCATTATTATATTTTATTAACATAAATATCAAAAGCAAAGTATTTTCTTATAATCACTGCTTTACTTATATCCCATAGATTTGGGTATTTTTGTAGTTCATATTGATGTTATTTTAGAAATTCTGTGATTTGTTTTACATTTTTCTTTTTGCCCAAGAGTTAATGAACTTTTCTAAGTAAAAGGATGTTTTTGTTCTTATGGCTTTGTTATTAGTTTGAATTGTATTGCATTATGATCTGAAAACACTATTTCTGTTATAACTAGTTAATGGGATTTATTAAAGCTTTGTAAAGCTTTGTGGCCTAAAAGATGTCATGTTCCATACATACTGGAAAAGATGGTATTGGGTCAGGGAGGGATGTGGGTGACTTGCTAGATTTCTGTTTCATCGTTCCCTTTTATGTTGTTACAGTGTAAAGGGCTTTTGTGTGTGTGTGTTTGTGTGTCTTCTGATTCTTTCCGTACTGTCTTTACCAGTGGGGCCCTTATCTTCATCTTTCCTTGTTTCCATTCACCAGCCAGCCTCTAGGTGGAACTCTAACTGCTATGTGCCTCCTTTTTAGAGTGGTGGCTTCCCCTAGTGTCTCATCCAGTCATGTATACTTTTCAAGGTCCTTCATTGTGATTTTCCAGGAACCATTTGGTAGGACCTACCAGATCTCAGATCTCTCGATATTTCCTACTCAGGGTAGTTCTGTCTCTTTCTGTAGTGGAATCCTGGTTGATCTTGTCTGTGTTTTGCCACCAGTGGGACCCTCATAGCTCTCGTACCTCCTTTCTGCCTCATGACCCGTCCCTTACTGGCAAGAATGACAAACAGCTGAGATTTTACACTACTTGTAATTGAAACTGACACAGTTTTGTGGATGCTGGTAGAAGGTATAAAACTCTTGGATTAGAGAAGAAGGACTGTTCATTACCATAAAAATAACAATAATTAGAGTTTTGGTATTTTTGTGTGTGTGTGTGCTATTTCTCCAGGACTCAGTTTCTACAGAGCAGTGAAAAAAGGGCCATAGGATATCTGCAGGTAAAGTGGGTTGAGTTATAGGAGAAGCATCTTGTGCTTTGCGAACACAAATTTTTATATTGAGCGGTGAGCACGTCTCTCTTTGTTCCAGATGGACACACTATCTCTAACTTCCATGGCTGTTGCCATCCAAACATCCTTGAAAAGATAGTCTGGAACAAAGTGCTTTCCTCACAAATTGTGCAGAAATTCACCCAGCGGAGAGTTGTCCCCTCACTCTCTACCCTGGAGAATGCTCAGGAGCTGCCTCTGCTGGTGTCAGATGTTAGTTTTTCCACTCACATCTTAGTCTTCTCTGTTGCCCAGTTCTGTTGTTGGTATAAGTTCTAGATAATATTATTTGCCCTCTTTCCATCCTAGACTTTTTTTGGAATATATACGGTCATTTACATTTAGGTGGCCACCACTATTCTATAGAAACCTGGAAACTCTCTGATTACTATACTGATTCCATAGTAAAAATTATCTAAATAATAATAGTAATAATTATATAAATTCTATATGTTGTTTTTAAATTTTTGAAACCACATATAGACACACTGTGGAAAGCAAAAATAGATATAGAATATAATGTATTGCAGACCTTGATGATATGAATAATTGTTTAGCCAATAGAAATTGGTACGGAGCTGGTAGCAGAGGAAGAAATGTAGATGTAATTTCCTCATCTTACATAATGCACAATAAGTATATATTGTCTAACAATGTAACATCGTAAGTAGATATTGTCTATTCATGCCTAAAGAATCAATACAGGCTTGAGGTTAATATTTCATGATAAAATGTAGTTATTAAAGAAATTAAAGTAATAACATATGATCAAAAAATCAAGAATTAGGAAGAGGAGAAGGGTGAGAGGTAGTGTAATTGGTTTAAGTTCTTTATTTTTTGATAGCAGGGAGTGGGTAGATAACTATCTGAAAGTGATAAAGATATAGGCTATAAATATTTTATTTAAAGTACAGTACTAATCACTGTAAAAAGAGGTAAAAACAGAAATTATTAAAAGAAATCGCCTCTGGTAATGGGACAGGAGATGGTTTGAGAATAGAACATTTCACTTTTCATTTTATACTCTTCTGTACTATTTTTGATTTTTGTTTTACCAAATATATTTATGGTTTTATAATTTAAAACAATTTTATAATTTAAGAAATAGTATTTTAAGAGCTGACAAAATACCTCTAGCATATATAGCAGCCAACGCAAAAATCATTAGAGGGTTGGAGCCCTCTCCTTGGAGATCTCTAGATTATTATTTGCTATAATGTTATCAGCTCAGGACACATATTACTGCCCTGAATGAAACATTATATTTATAGCCTAAGGCTAGGGAATGAGACACTGGATCAAAACATTCTATAGATAAAGTATGCCATTTCTTAGATTATTGTAAATGCAGCTATGAAACTATTTAAGAGAAGAAATTCAGAGACTCTCACCTATTGCAGGTGAGTGAGAGTCTCTGAATTTCTTCATATGGGTGGGACCCAGTATCAAAAGTATGCTGCTTAGAAATGGAGAGGAAAGAAAATACTACACTTAGTTGAGCTTACTTATTAATTTCTGGAGTTTTATCTTCAACCCCGGAATGAATTATTAAATGAAGCCTTATCTCTCTTAGTAGAGCTTTTTAAGAGAAGTACAATATAAAAGAATAGAGCAATTATCTGTGTTTTGAATCTAGTTTCTTCTAGCTAGAAATCTTGTGCTTTCTGAGCACTCTTAGGCTCAATGTTTTCTTTAGCAAAATGCAAATAATAATTCTAATTTTACAAGAATTGTTTTAAAAATTACATCAGATGATGAACCTATGTGGCTACTTTCTTGGCCTCATTAACCCCACTTTGGTCTTTATAACAGAAGACTTAAATTTGAAGATTCTACATTGTTAAAATGGTCGTATGGCGAATTCATTAATCCATTCCTTCAGTAAATATTTATTGAAGGATTACTATGCACTCTACCATGCACTGTGCTAGGAGTTGGGATACAGTTTTGAGAAAAATAGACAAGATGCCTGCCCTCATTGAGCTTATCCTCTAGTAGATAAGACTGACATTGGCCAAAGTATCATATTAACAATTACAAACTGAGATAAGTACAGTGAAGAAATTCAGTTTTATGATAACAGGTAGCAAAGAAACAAGGTTTAAACTAAGCAATCAGGAAAGTTTCCCAGAGAAAGGGGTAGTTGACCTGAATATGAGAAATTAATGAGAGTCGTATAGAAAAAGATCGGAGAGAATAGTTTTCCAGGAAGAAGGAGCTATCTAAGTAAAGGTACAGTGGCTGGGGGAGCAAATTGTGATGCAGTCAAGGAAGACAAAGAGGGTTTCTGTGACCCACAGAGGGAGTGAGAGGAGAATGGTGCAGATGTGGTCGGGGCAAAGGGTGTAATCTTTTTGGTTCCCAAAGAGCACGTGGTATTTGCCCTGTAAATGTTTGATACATATTGAGGAAAATAATAATTTCGAGATTTATTAAATGCTTTCTCGGAGTCAGACGCTTTGCTTGTATTAATTCATGTAAATTCATCAGTCCTCAAAACAATCTTGTGTGAAGTAGCCACATCTCTGTTTTACTAATGAGGGAGCAACTGGTTAAGTGGTAGAGTGTAGGTCAGAAATTGAATAGTGCACACTCTTAGTCTCTATACTGCATTAATGCCTTTTAGGAATGAATGAATGAATGAACCCATGAAATCACTTTGATTTGCAATCTTGCAGACTAAAATGTGAGCATTTTTTTGGGACTATTGTGCATTAGCTTGATGACTTCTTGTACTTGGTGAGCATTTTATTGGGATATAAAATAAAGACTATTATTTACTGAGCACTTATGTGCCAGGCACTGTGCAAAACTATACATGCATTATTTCAGTTATTTGTTTATATGGCTATAAACCAAGTTAGTCTGTGAACTCATTGAGATGAGGGCCTTGATTTATTCATCTCTGTTCCAGTTGTGCTTGGCCTATTGTTTGTCTTCAATAAATCTGCTTTTCCCCATTCTGTCCTTTCATTCCATATTTAAGTGCAATTTTAATTGCATAAGTGCAGGGAGAAGGAGTAGGTGACCTTTTAAGAACTTCCAGGAGCCGTAATTCTGAATGTCCAATCAAACTGCTGTTAACTCAAACTACATTTTAGTATGTAGCAGCAGGCTCAGTTAATTGAAAGATTGTCCTTAAATTCAAAAAAGGCTGATGCAGAAAGATGCTTATAATTCTCAGCCAAATGTACTTTCTATAAAATGTGCTTTAACATGCCTAATGAAGTTGTTTACTCTTATACTCCATCCACATTGAAAAGAGTTGGAACTGTATATTTTTAAAGAGGAGATAATGTTGCAAGACTTTTATGGTTATTTATCTGGGTTCTAATCCACCTGAAATGATTCCATCCTCAGGCCTGCCTCAGGCCAAAACAATGTGAGGAGAGCTAGGGCTGACCACAACCCCCAGTTCTCTATATCCTATTTATAAAACTAACATCATAAAGAGATGTTGCAAAATATTGAGGTTAAAAATTAGTTGCACTAAAATAAATTCTAAACATATAATAGGGTATTAAAAAAGCTGATTGCCACAATACAAGTCAAATCACCTACAGTTAAATATATACAAGTGATATATATTACTTTTAAAGCCATGAATCCATTTTAACAACATCCAGGGCACTAGTGTTAAGAAATTGCCAAAAAGCACTAACTAAAATTTACAGAGATTAATAAAAAGCATAATTATGAAGTAGACGTGGGATATTCCAGTTGGTAAATGAAGCTGTGAAATTGCCTTTTGTTAAAGAGGAGTATTAATGGCTATGTTAGTACTTGACTAATATTTTATGATACTTAGTCTGCTATTATGTGGAATGCTTTATACATCATCCTAGATGATAGTTTAGAAATAGTTTTAATGCCTATTTTATACCTTGCTGGGGAATTACAGTCTGTTAATACTAAGTATCTGTTAGAATAATTTAAAAATGCAATACATATGGTTAATGATAATCAGGAGGAATTATTGAAGCTTGCACAATCTTTTCAATCAGTGTATTCTGGGCTCATTTTGGTGACTATATGATATTTGTTTGACCAGATGGAAAACTTTAAACTGTATCCTAATATAAATCAACACACAGTTATTTGCCAAAATAGTCACAATTTGATGATAGCATGACAGAGAGGGCAGGAGAAACTGGATGCCTACTAACATTTACCTCCAGAGAAGCTAAATTTTAAATATAAAAAGAAGTACATAAAACATTGTGTTAAAAGGGAAGCTTTGTAAGATAAATTTGCCTAAAATTAAATGACGAGTTTATGTTTTATTATTCCTTCTGTGGTTCTCCTAGGGTACTTCCATCTCCCCTTGCTTCCTCTGTGTGGACCTATTCCATGATTTAGCTCTTAGGTCTTTGGTCTTGTTACAGCTGCTGTGAATTTAAGTGCTATATCTACTCTCACATCTTCAACTTCCGTCTTTGTGTCAATAATACTCAAATCTCACCTCTTCGATCTTGTTCTTCAGAACTTCAGGATCCTATCTCTTGCTTCTAGCTGAACATTTCAACTTGGCTCTCTGGCTGTCACTTCACCTTATTTAGTGTGTACAATTACACTTTCCATCCTCCCTGGCTCCTCTTCTGGATGTTCCTATTTGTCAATAAGTCCCAAGCTTTTGTTTCAGTGCAGTTTTGGAATGCCCATTTCTGACAGAATGGCCACCTCTCTCCAACACCCGGCCTGACAATCTCATGGTGTCCGCTTTGCTTATGAAATAAATATTAGTGTCAAAAGTACACATATTAGTCAGGGTTCTCCAAAGATACAGAACCAATATATATATATTTACATATACACACACACATATATATACACACACACACATATATAAGTTTATGTCTATATATATGTAATTTGTTATGAGAAACTGGCTCATAATAAGATTATGAAGGCTTGGAAGTCCCATGGTTATTTAAAAGTTGGAGCTCTAGGAAAGCCATTCTTTTTTTTTTTTTTGAGACGGAGTCTCACTCTGTTGCCCAGGCTGGAGTGTGGTGGCCGGATCTTAGCTCACTGCAAGCTCCGCCTCCCGGGTTCACGCCATTCTACTGCCTCAGCCTCCTGAGTAGCTGGTACTACAGGCGCCAGCCACCTCGCCTGGCTAGTTTTTTGTATTTTTTAGTAGAGACTGGGTTTCACCATGTTAGCCAGGATGGTCTGGATCTCCTGACCTCGTGATCCGCCCGTTTCGGCCTCCCAAAGTGCTGGGATTACAGGCTTGAGCCACCGCGCCCGGCAAGCCATTCTTGTACTTTTTGTCCAAGTTCAAACTCAGCTGCCTTTTTGTTCTTTTTAGGCTCTTGACAGATTGGATCAGGCCCACCCATACTGGGGAGGGCAATCTACTTTACTCAGTCCACTGATTCAAATGCTAATCTCTTCTGGAAACACCCTCACAGACACACCCAGAAATAGCGTTGATATGGTTTGGCTGTGTCCTCATCTAAACCTCATCTTGAATTCCCTCACGTTGTGGGAGGGACCCTGTGGGAGGTAATTGAATCATGGGGAAAGGTCTTCCCTGTGTTGTTCTCATGATAGTGAATAAGTCTCACAAGATCTGATGGTTTTATAGGGGAGTTTCCCTGAATAAGCTCTCTTCTCTTGTCTGCCGCCATGTGAGATGTACCTTTTACTTTCCACCATGATTTTGAGGCCTCCCCAGTCATGTGGAACTGTAAGCCCATTAAACCTCTTTCTTTTGTAAATAGCCTAGTCTTGGGTATGGCTTTATCAGCAGCACGAAAATGGACTAATACAAGCATTTAACCAGATGTCTGGGTATCCTATGACTCAGTGCAGGTGAGGCATAAAATGAACCATCACAGCCTCCAATACTGTACTAGATGCTGGAGATAAACAGATGAATAAGACCTAGTTGTAGATCTCAAGGGCTCTCAGAAGACCTCTGCAGCTTTCTTCTTTCCCTCTGTTGTTAGCTATATTGTACTCTGGTGTCACACTAGGTGAACATGAGTAAAGTGCTCCAAAGGCTTTGCACCCAGAATTGTTGGAGGAGAAATCCCTGAAGAATCTAGCTTTGTGTCAGTCTTGAAGACTAAGATCCCCATAGAGGAGAGGAGAATTGGTGAAAGACTTTGCAGGCAGAGAATTGCAGAAGAAAAATTAAATTTTCTCTGTAATTCCTCTTGTATTTTTTTTTCTTTCCTGTACACTGCTAAATCCTAGTCCAGACATCAACACACTTGCCGCTCCTCTTGGCAATCTCTTAAGGCTCTGGTTTAAGGCTTAGACTTCCTCATTCCCATCTCCAACATGATGACAGATACATTAATTCTCCCTAACTCTGCTTACATTCTAGAATGTCTTCTCATAATAAAATTCAGAAATCTTAACCTGAAAATCAAGGTCTTTATAGTCTGACACTAACTTCTATTGTAATTTTATTTCTTATTATTAGGATGCCAATGAACAATAAATAAATAAAACAAAAAGCCAAGGAAATTTATATATTCTTCTAAAGGGACCAACTTATTGTTTTCTAATGATTCACTGGAGGATAGTATAACATGTCATTTTGGAGCAAAAAGAGTACTGAGTTCAGATTCTGATTGTGTGATATTGGGCTAGTTATTTAACCCTTCATTGCCCATTAGGGTCTTCATTCATAAAAGGGATGATACTGTTGATGAGTACATACTGTGTGTGACTCTGATCCAGGAATTGTTTCAGGTACTAGGGATATTGTAGCTGAACAAGTCCCAGCCCTCCAGCAGCTTGCATTAAAGAAGTAAACAAATTAATGAATTATATACTTTTTGATAATGAAAGTTTCATTAACAAAATGTATCAGACTAATAAATAGACAGAGATGGAGAATGGAGAATGGGAATGGTGGAGAGTCCTTATGAGTCCTTGTGAGGCAGATGGTCATGAACAGGTTCATATTTGTACCAATCTCATAGAGTTTTTGTGAGGATTAAATGATGTGACAGTACGTTGCACATAGTAATCCCCCAGGGAATCTTAGCTGTTATATAGCTTTGTTTTTGACTTCTCTGAATCTTGCCTCATACTATTGCCCCATCTGGAATGTGCTTCCTCTTCTCTGCTCATATCCTGCAACTTCTCAAGGCATGTTTGAAGCCCTCCCCTCTTCATGGACTTGCATCATGTATCTCCAAACCCCAGGAAACAATATTCTGACTTAAACATACTTGCAGATATTTAGCCTTTAATCATGTGCAGGCTTATAACATCTCTTGACATAGACTATTTTGAATTTTTGAGTTATGATTTAACTTACATCTAGGAATTTTTGTTTTTTCCAAGTAGAATATAAGTTCTCCAAGGACAAGAAATGACACATTCTTTAGTTTTTAAAAATAAAGAGGTCATATAAATGAAGGAGATGTAATAGATATTTGCTGATTCATTAACAAAATACTTTATAACCTTTACCATCAGCTCCCAATCTAGAAAGAATCATCCTGAATATGGAATTGTATGGCTTGAAGACCTGGAGATTAGTATGGGCAGTTTAGATCAATATTTAGATTGGCTTTCAAAGTTTTGTGATATGAACTCCCCAAAATGCCCAGATTAATGCTTATTCTCACTGTAAAAATTTTTTCTGTTATGCAGCATTTCGATCAAAAAGGATTTTATATACTTATTAACATATTGTATTATAACAACAAAGATGATGCCACTTATAGTTTGCTGAGTGGGAGTAATATTTACATTCTTAATTTAAAACACTGTTTATTTAAAGAGCGTGTACTATTTGAAGAAAATGGGAGTTTAGGGCTGCACATTACTGCTTTGCTGCATGCAGTTGGAACTAAAAAAAAAAAAAAAAAAAAAAAAAAAAAAAGCAGCCACAGCACTTTCTGTCTAAACTGTCATCTAGATGAAGCTCTGGTGTCTCGTTCATTTCCCAAATTGGGTAATTGCAGCCATGAAGAAATACTGAAGTTTCCTCAGTGTCAAGGAGTCAATAACATCATCTTCATATACAAAGCACAGCCCATAAATGCTAAAATTTCGCTGTGATCTTCTGTGTAATTCTCTTTTCATGAAATGAACTTTTACCCACCAGAGCAAACAAACACTGAACCAGCTCTTCATATATACAGCAAGGGAAAGGCATGTGATTATTTAGCATTTGAGGCTTAGTCGTCATCTGCTTTTCTTTCAACTATTTGTCCAGATTATTTCTTTCATGTTCTCTTAGGCTTTCTCATCAAATAAAACAAAAGCTTTAAAAAGAAGCAATACAATTGTATGATAAAAAGAAATTAAAGAAAAACCAAAGGGTAGAAAATAAAAACCATTGAAAAGCCCATCATCCAGAAATAACCATTAGTCTATTCTTGTGTATTTGCTCACATTAATTTATATGTATGTATACGGATTTATAAAAGTTTTATTTTATTTGAATTGTTGATGACTTGCTTTTCTGTTAATAATGTACTATAAACATTTTTTATGTCATCAAATACTCTGTAGTAGTGTCGTTTTTATGGGTACCTGTATCCCTTTTACAGATGTGGCTGAATACATTTAGCCAATACCCTATTTGTGGTGTTTTAAATTTTATTCTGTACAGTATAATGTTGAATATAGGCTGAAGTATAACATATTCTTAATTTTTCTTCTGATTCTTGCCTTCTTATACCAATTTTGTGGGTTTATTAGGGTTTTTGCATATTTATATATGTAGATAGATACATACATACACATTAGGCATAGTTCCTATGTTAGTTCTAGCATTCAGCTGGATAGCCATGGATCCATGACCCTGTATATAAAGCTACTGGGGCCAAACATGTTTTCATGATTTAGAGTTTTTAGACTGAGAAAGATAGTGCATCACATTGCCAGTGAGGACCGGGACAGTACCCTCAAATCAAACTTATAACCATTTCTAAAATAAAATATATGACCATTTCCATTAAGTGGATAGATGTTGATTTGAGTCAGATTTTCCCACCAAATGTGTTTTGGAGTTACCGTTTGAAAATACTTGGTTTTCAGATCTTTTAGGGTTTTAGGATTGTGGATAAAGTACTGTGAACCTGTAGAACTGATAAAATGTGTTTCAAATGCAGAGCTATACATAGAGGTAAGCGATGAAATGATAATGCATTTGCATTTTACATTTTCATATTTCAATAATGCAATATTAAAAATTCCTGGTGGAAAAAAAGCTACATAACACCTCTTTTATTTTTTCCTAAACTTGTTTGTAGGAAAGAACACCAAATCTTTTCTGGTCTATATTTAATTGAAATCACAGGAGCTTCTGAGCTTCTTAAACAAGTTTTTGTTGTTGCTATTGGTATTTAACGCTAATCTATTATAATATAATTCTGTATGGTACATAAACTTTTCAGATTAGGAATTACGGTATTTAAGGATACTAAGCAAAATATATAAAGATGAATAGCAGGTAGGAGAATAGAAAACCCAATTGAATGTTATGCAGTACTAGCTACCTGACATGGTATGAACAGAACTTACAGGAAGAGCCCCATCTACCACCCCAGTGAATGGGGCTATCATCATTAACAGGAGACTCAAACCAGTGGTCACACAAAGCTGTGTCTACTGGGGAACCCTGCAGAATGTGGAAAGAGGTATGCCCTAGCTGCTGGAGTAATAAACCCAAATAAATGCCTATAAAAATAATGCAAGACACCTAAGGTGCAGTCCTTTGGAGCATCTGCAGCATCAGCAATAACATGCAATGAGAAATAGGCTCTGAGCTGCTGCTTCATGGAGCATATCCCCAGTCTAGCCTGCAGCAGAACTAAGCTTTTTAGTCCCAGCAGAAATGAATGGAAATCCTAATATTCCTAGGGATAAAATAGGGAAGATCAAATGGGCAAACAAGACTTTTTTTTTTTTCTCATAAGTATATGGAATGGGAGGATTAGATCACTGTTTGGTGTGATAGAGATGGCATGGATCTAGAAGTTGCTCACTGTCTCAAAATAATTCGTCGCGAACATCAGAATCTCATCTAAAAGCTGAAAAAAAACTTAAGAAAAAATAAAGGATATTAACACCCAAATATCTTATCTCTTTAAGGGGAGAACTTGTTTATTTCCAAATGCAGATTTATGAATCACAGTTAATAAACAGAAAAACATGATCAATACTAACGTAAGTGAAAAGATTGAATTTCTCAAATAAAAAATAATGATGCAAATGCCATTATCTTCTTATAATATACTATGCTACAATATAACATGATTCTATTATATTGAGAATGGACTTTTCACCCATGTGGGTGTGATCAGTTCCTAAAGCAGAGGAATCTGCAGCCTAATGACACATCAGGAACTGATGGAGCCCCAGTGGACAGCTTCCATGAGGTGTGTGGGTGGCAGATGTGAAATCAATTTTAAAAAAAGAATATATATATATTTTTTGTTTTTGTTCACTGTCATGTACATTAAAGCCGTTAAGCCTCTTCCAGTGTATATGTATGAGTAACTTTCGCAGTAAAATCTGGATGAAAAATCAATAGAAATTTAGAGTCGTTCTTCATAGGAACTGTATGATCACTTTGGCAGAAGGAAAAATAAACACGT
This sequence comes from Piliocolobus tephrosceles, assembly GCF_002776525.5. Classification (NCBI taxonomy): domain Eukaryota; kingdom Metazoa; phylum Chordata; class Mammalia; order Primates; family Cercopithecidae; genus Piliocolobus; species Piliocolobus tephrosceles. The sequence continues at coordinate 89,892,818 of NC_045437.1, read as the reverse complement.
GAAAACAACCTCAAGTCAATAAAATGTATGATCAGTAACATATGATTAGTATGTAAGTTATAGCATGGATAACGCTGATTCTAGCTAATTACCTTTGAAATTGAGGCAGGGCAAAACCAATTATGAGCTAGAGGTCATAAGTAACTCCAGGAACTCCAAGTTGAAAATCTCAAGGAGAGAGGATTGGACATTGGCACTCCTGTGGAATAGAGAACAGAGAAGTCATTCCAGGCAGAGGAATGACAGGCAGAGGGGAATATTGGGTGACTAGACTGGGCTCATTCTAAGTGAGCAACACATGCAATTACAAAGACATCTACACTCTTGTGTCTCCTGTAGAGATCTTGATGCTGTGAATGATGACTAATATATCTTTGGGTCTCCAAAGTGATTTAATTCTATCATTTTTGGAGGCAAGGCTTTATTATAAGCTACACGAATAACTTCAAAAAAGGTATTAAATTAACTGTGTATTATTTACTGCAAGTGCATTTCTCTGGTATAAATCTGTCTTATTTATGCATCAGGATAAGAAAACAGTTTATTGCCATTATATATTGTTCAGGACTGAAGGTTACAATCTGTCACAATATCTCTTCAAATCCAAATTCTGGCTAATTGATTCTTTTTATGATAAATTTTATTTTATGATTCAATTATATTTTATTTTGAAAAATATTAACGTAATAAATGAATATAATAAATACCATATGAACAAATATTTATTTTATGACTCAATTTTGTTACATGATTCAAATTAGTCATGGTGTTCCTGATAAAAGCTCCCTTAATTTTTTTAATTAATAAAAAAGGATGAGATTGCTGAATTGATTATGATAAGGTATAGTAAGATGTCTAAGAATACATCAGAAAGGCTTGAGTTTAAATCCCAAATTCATTATTTGCTGGTCTATGATTTGGGCGAATTACTTACCTTGTCTTCAGCTTTCTTGTCTATACAATGGAAACAATAATAGTACCTATTTTACAGAGAGTTGCAAGGAAAGTCAGATGAGATAAGGAGTGTGTAATGAGTTGCCTTGACTATAATATTTTTAATAAGTACTAATTATTTCTTTTGTTATTGTTGTGAAGATGTTGATGACGACTTTAGTTTTATTCTCTGTTGAATCTAGTGACTTTATAAATTATTTGACTTCTTTAAGTTAAACTTTCTTCAGTTGTACAATTTTACTAGATGTTCTCTCAGGTTCCTTTGCTCTAAAGTTCTGTAAATCCATTCTGAAATTTCCAAAAGTCTTCAACAGAATCCTAAAGGAAATGGAGATAATGACATATAATAACATAATAAATATATTTTGACATTTGTCCTTTTTATCCCCTAAACTAAAAAACATGATTGGATGATAACTGCAACTCTTTGGGGAGTAAGGTAATAAAAATGTAAACGCTAAGTAGCTGTGAAGAATTTTTCATTGTTGTTAGCAACTAAATGTGCTCCATTCTTTGCAGGTTTTGCTGATTTTATCAAGAATCTGGATATTCAAAATTAACCTTCTTAGCATCTTGAAATGACTTAGTCAACATCATTACTCACCATACATCATATTGTTTCATTGGAAAGACGTATCCATCAGTGTTCACTCAGAAACCTTTTATTTGGAGCCAGGCAGTATGGTGGCTTTTTAAACAAGATATTTGATTCAGTGAAATCAGTTATCACACTGAAGAGCAAAACTACCATAAGCAGAATCAGTAAGCTTAGTAGTTGCATACACAGACCCAGGGACCAGACTCTGCATGTTTATTCCAGGAGTACCCTTTACAGTCATTCAGGGCAAGTATCGTCCTTAATATCTTTCAAAAGATACACACATATATATGTGTGTATATATATGTGTATCTATATCGGCTTTATTGAGATATAGTTTATATACCATACAATTTGCCTATTTAAAGTATATAGGTCAATGTTTTTTACTATGTTCAGAGTTGTGCACAACCACAATCATTTTTAGAACATTTTAATCACCTCAAGAAGAGGGTATCACCTCTTCTTAGCAGTCACCCTCTATTTCTTCTAACCCCCTTAATCATAGGCAGCCATTGCCTGACTTGCTGCCTGTAAGGATTTGCCTATTTTGGACACTTCACATAAATGGAATTATGTAATATGTAGTCTTTTCTGTTTAGCTTCTTTCACTTGGCATAATATTTACAAGACTCATCCATGTTGTAGCATGTATCAACACTTTAACCCCTTTTATTGTCAGATAATATTCTATTGTATGTTGAATACATCGTATTTATTTACCCGTTTATCAGTTGATCGACATATGGGCTCTATCCACTTTTGGACTATCATGAATAATGCCGATATGAACATTTGTATAAGTTTTTGTGTGGGCATGTGTTTCCACTTCTCTTGTGTATATACCTCGAAGTAGAATTGCTGAGTCACATGGTAACTCAGTTTGACCTTTTAAGGATGTCTCAAACTCTTTTCCAAAGAAACTACACTATTTTCTTCTACCAGCAGTGTATGTGGGTCTCAATTTCTCCACATTCTGGCCAACACTTACTATTATCTGTCTTTTTGATTATGGCCATTGTCGTAGTTGTGAAGTGGTATCTCATTGTGGTTTTAATTCGCATATGTGACATATGATTTGCAAATATTTTCTCCCATTCTGTGGTTTGCCTTTTCACTTTATTGATAGTATGCTTTGAATTTCCCTTAATGTAAAATGAGAAAAATAATGAATTTCTATCTCATAAGTTTGTTTAGGAGAATTAAGTGAGCACATTAAGTGCTTAGAATAGTGTTGGTATATAGTAGATGTGCAATAATATTAAGTACTAGTATCATAACCTCATTTAAAATTATGCTATTTCACTTAAAAAACCCTACAATTCTTAAAGGCTTCATTTGGGAAAAAAGAGATGACTAAGGGAACTCAAATGCAAAGAGGAAATGAACTTGATTTTTTATGGTTTCTTATTCAATGTTTAATTGTTTTCTCTCCAGGGATTATTGTAATGGGTTTAATTAAAATAAATTAATAAGAGTTTTTATACTCTTCTTTCTTTAAAATAAATTCAACTTAGTGGTTGAAAGTCATTCTAAAAATAAGCTGTTGCTATATAGAAGAGAAAGGCAATTTAATGAATAGATTTGTTTATCATGATAAAAAGATTTTTAGTAATGGAAATGAAATGCTCACTTTATGCATATATGTTAAAAACATAAACTCTTCTGAGAGGAAAATGTTTTACTTTAATAAGTGCAACAAGCCTTTTTCTTACTATTCCAAGTTATGAAATTTTTCACTTCTATTTTATAAATGCAGAACAAGATTCTTTTTCAGAATGCTGACACATCATAGAAGGCATAAATTAAAGTCATGTTTACAGATGCAAGCTCTATCATTTTTAAAATAAAGTAGAATATTTTTGTTTTTAGCAAAATCATTTCCTGTATAACTGTGATGATCACAGAAAAAAGATGAAATGAGCATTTGGAGTCATAGAAGGTAAACGGGAATAGCCATTAGCTACTAATGGAAAAAAGTTCAGCAGGGGCATTAAATCTGTATTACAGAGCTACCAATTTGTATTTTATCATATTGATAATGAATATCAACATTACCATTGAAACGAAACTAGGCATTCTCTCTTTAATCCCAATGGGGAATTTAAATCAATAATGCCCACATTATCCATCTACGTGCATATCTATATATGCACATGTACTCTTAAACTACAAAATCATATAATGCGTTTCACTTTCATTTCAAATCTTTAACACAGTGATGTACTTTTCTGTTCTTCCAATCAAATTATTCTGTTAGTGTTTTTCAGCATTTTAAATCCCTAAGCTAAGTCAATAATGTTGATTACTTACCATAAGCACTGTAAATGCTATTCTAATACAGGTTATTTGCAATTTGACATCCTCATCTATATGCATTATTCTGCAAGGAAAATTAAATGAAACCCTTGATTTAGAATCTGAAACACTTAGAAGTAATGATCCTGTTTACTGATTGACTGAAGTTGTGGTTTTTAAGCACTACTTAATAGAGGAAACAAAAAGCAATACTCAAATAAAATGGAAGCATCTGAGTTACTTTAGAAAGCATTCGTAGTTAAGAAATAATAGACTTTTATTTTTCCCTGTTTATGCCTCAGTGCTACTTAGCCAACATTGTTATTTAGTTTAATGTTACTCATTTTTTGAGATGCCTGATCTTTCCAAATTTAAACTTAATGAATCCTATTAGTAATTCAAAGATTAGTAGAACGTCATTCACATAAATGAAGTTTTCTATCATGTATTTGTTTTAATTACATTATTGAAACAGATTTCTAAAATATCTTTTATAAAGGGTTAGCTTTATTTACAATATTAATTTATCTTTTAAATATCATATATTTGACAGTTTAGGGGCAGTTGTCACAGTTCCCTTCTTTCTGAATTAAGTGAAAGGCCATAAAGTAATTTTTATAAATGTTTGTAGAAATTTTCAAATCAATAAAATTGCTGCAAATATTTCTATGAAAATTGAAACATCTGAAATGCTTTGCCTTCTTTATCTTTTATTTGGACGGTTAGTCTCAAGCCTCTATTGCAAACGAGAATCTCCTAATAAAATCAATCAATCAATCAATCACTTTTGGATGGTCAGATATTAACATTCAACTTAGCCTATGTTTATATTTAAAATTAGGAATGAGTAAACTTATTTCAGATAAAATAAAATAAAAACAAAGACCCTAAAGTATTTCTGGTATTTTGGACTGAAAAAAAGGTAAATAATGAAATAATTTGAGAAAACAAAATAATTGAGATTTTTTTTACTTGGTTCTGATTTTTTTTCTAAATAATTAATATGAATTGGGCTGAAATTTGGAATTTCCTGCTCTTTCCAAATAGTAAAATATCTTTCCTTTCTTGATATCTTCCAGCTGAAGTGCATTACACAAAAATAGAGATATTAGGCATTGTTTTGGATATATGCTGCCATAAAAAATTTAGTAGACAACTGAACACTTCAAGCAACTGAAATACTAATAAAAGTATATTAAACATCAAATGTAAAAATTATCATTTCTAGATACATAATATTTGGTTTATGTAGTTTTAATTAGTTTATCAATTTCGATAATTTTACTTTAATTGTTTTTTTTTTTAAACAAGTAACTTTAGTCTGTTCTGCAGACATGAAAACAATTCACATGACATATACTTAAATTCTGGTAAACAATCATTATGGATAGATAATACTCAGGAGGACACCTTACAATGAAGTATATGATTTTATTTTTTTATTTTTATTTTTTAGTATATGGTTTTAATGTTTAGCAAACACCTAGTCAATATACCTGTTCTCTCTCATTAGGATACTATAAGGAATAAAAGAATAACTTTAATGTGGAAATGTGGAATCCTCACTAAGGAGTGAGGGAGTGACAAAAAATGTCATTGAACTTTACCTGTAACATAATGTTGAAAATATTTGAAGGATGTTTTTAATTTGTGTTTTAATGTACTACTTGTCCATTTGGATCTTCTACTGACATTATATTGAAGTGAGACGTTAGAGTAACTACAAGCACACATACATGTATACGTGTATGTATTTCTTTAATTTCCAATATACTGGGTCAAGAAAACAAAGATTTAGCATAAATAAGGCAAGACTTTCTAAAATAATTCAGAAGTTAAACTGTAAACTGAAACATATTTTATACAAACCCACATACGTATATATGTAGTATATTTTCAATTTCTAAAATGGTGGGTTCAGAAAATGAAGATTTACTATAAATAGTTCAAACTTTTCTTAAACAAACAATTCAGAAGTTTAAACAAACTAAATTAGAACATGATTAGTTGATGATGACAGCATTTCTTTTCAACACCCTTAATGGAATAAAATAAGATTAGGAGACACCTAACCATTGCACTTCAGGCTTTGAAGTGGAAATGCCTGTAGGGGTTCTGTATAATGTTAAGTACTTAAAGTTGATCAACACCCTAGACATGATAAGGAGATTAAGTGCTGATTAAACTCCTATCAGTAGAATTCAAATAAGTGATCTGGCAAGACAAGAGCTCTAATCAAGTACTCTTGTTTGTCTGTCATTGGCTCTATATCAGATACAATCAATCACCATTTTTTTTTTTTTTTTCTGTTCCAAGCACAGCTACTTCAACTTTGATTGTTTATACATTAATTTTGAAAGTACTTGTTATGGTTAGGTGTATGGATTCCATTTATCTGTGCTTAGGTAAGATTATGGCACTGAATTAAAAGGAGAAATCCTTGGCTAGAAGATGTCTATAAAGATTAAGTTATTTTCCCCCTTTCCCAACAATTAGCAACACTAGACTGTTTAGCAGAGATCAATTGTAATTGAGGAACTGAGAAAGGGCAATAAACAAATTACAGTGCTTTCGGTGCTTTCACTGAAGTCTGAAGCCTGTTGGTTTACAGAACCTCTGTTATTTAATCCAGAAGCCCTGTAGGTTGTAAATTATCCATTACAGTTGTCACTAGACCCTTAAACAGAAGTTATGTACTAGTTTAAAGATACAGGAAAAGAGAGTCTCCTGGTCTTTGTTTCACCCAAAACAGACTGCACAGAATTAGATCAATTTTTTAAATATTTAGGACATCAAGCTTTTCAAATAACGTAAAAAAGTTTACCTTTCCATCGCATAAGAAAATATTATTGGAGCTATTTAGTTCTTACAACCAAAAATCTGATCCAGAAGCTTCTTAAAATGTTTATTTTTTGACTGACTCCATGATCTTATGATTTCACTGAAGCCTAATAGTAAAATAATAATTGTGAATTTCAAATTGTTTAAGATTTTATTTTATTTTATTTTATTTTTTGAGGCAGGGTCTCACCCTGCTACCCAGGCTGGAGTGCTGTGGTGCCATCTCGGCTCACTGCAACCTCTGCCTCCCAGGTTCAAGGCATTCTTGTGCCTCAGCCTCCTGAGTAGCTGGGACTAAAGGTGTGCGCCACCACACCCAGTTCATTTTTGTATTTTTTAGTAGGGATGGAGTTTTGCCATGTTGGCCAGGCTGGTCTCTATCTCCTGACCTCAAGTGATCTACCTGCCTCAGCCTCCCTAGGGGCTGGGATTACAAGCTTGAGCCACAGCTCCTGTCCCAAAGGATCTTAAGTTCTATATTAAGTACAAGAAGGATAAAGGGATGATACACATGAAAGACAATATTTTTTAAAATTATTTGAGGAAGACAAATTGTATATAATAGCACAAAAAGAAGTAGAGTCTGAGGGTTCTTTCTTAAGCAAAATTTGGCCACCTTGCTATTTGAACCGTATGTTTTCAAGGGTGTAAAATTAAATACACAGGACACAATAAGAAAAGCAATATATGAGTAAGCCCTCAGAGTCACAAAATAACATTTTAAATAAACAATCTGTTTAAAATACATTCAAACAAATGGAATAATAATAATTGGAATAGTGCCATCTGCTTTTGAAATTGGTGAAATGTTCATCATATGTGTGACTGCCATGGAAATGAAGTGTCTTATAGATGCAGCCCTTTAAAAGCAGATGAACTATATATAATGTTAAACAGAAAGTTACAAAATTTTAGAGGAATGCATATGTCAGTATTCTGTAACATGTCATGTGGTTCAGAAACCCTAAAAGACTGTCTGACAATCAAAAACATCTAATCAGCAAAATGCATTATAAATAAAATTGAAAATGTATGTTACCACTTGGGAAAAATAATCATCATACCTGTGACAAATGAAAGGTTAAAGCTTTCATATTAAAAAAAAACATTTGCAATTCAGGAATGAATGATGTCACAATAGAAGAGTTTGCAAAAGAAGAAATGGAAATGATCCTATGGCCTCAAAGATGTAGAAATAAAAACAGCGAAAGACTATCTTTTTTTTTTTTTTTTCCTTTATCTTATTTGACTGGGAAAATGGACACCATCTGCTATATATTAAGTCATGAGAAAACTAATGAAAATTAGAGGAAATGTAAATAGATTTTTCTCTGTGCAGGCAGGTTTGATAATGTGTGATAAATGTTTAAAATCCATATATGTCTTTTGTTTTAGGAAAATACACTAAAAAGTGGTATGAAAGGATGTAAAATAAAAGATAGTCTTCACAACATTGTTAATAATACCAAAAACTTTGAAACAACTTAAAAATTCATTAATGAGAAAATGACGAAGTAAAGTTATTGGTATATACTCAGTGGACTACTACACAGTTATTCAAAATGAAGACACAGATCTATATTCATAGGCATGAAATTATGTCCTTGACATATTATTGAGTTTAAAATAGCTACAGAATAATATGAACTTATTTATTAAAAATAATTATATGAACTTGTGTGTATTTTTATCAAATATAAATGTATATATATTACATACAAAATATATTAGTGTGTCTCTCTGTATCTATCTATATATTGATATCGGAAAGAATCTTCACCAGAATATTGACTATGGTAAATCTTAGACTTTCAGGATTTTTTTTTTTTATGACAGCATAACAAGTGTTATTCACCTGTAACTTCAGCAAGATACATATATTTAGTGAAATCTTTGGAAGAAATATTTCATAGAATACCTGCTATAAAGTAGCAGATTTCAGGTTATCTTGAATGGAAAATGTCTTTGGCTGAAGAAAATGCCGTTGTTTACTGTACACTGGTCCTTTTAGTTGCAAATGTCCCCTTTTACTGATCAGAGGGTTCACTTGAAGAACATTTGTTCTTAATAACAATTTGAAAAGTAGAAAAGAACTTGGATTTGCATTTACTTAGTCTTTTCAAAATTAATAGACACGCTCCTTAGAAATGTGTTAATAATCATAATAGTAAAATGATAATATTTCAAAAATTAACACAATGAGCATATCAAATAAAATCTACAGTGTTGCTTAGCTTTTTTCCCCCCGTGTTACATAAAGTAAAACTTGGGGTGCCACTTTTCTTTTATAAGTCATTAAAGAAGAGCCATCTATCATCTGCAGCAAGTTCTGCTTTACTCTTTGCTTTTATTCCCCCATTTTAATTGAAAAAACAATTCATGGAAATGAGAAACAACTTGGTGACACAAGTAACCCTCTGGAATAGGGGGCAAAATACCATTCTCCAATTTGCACTGCAGGCTTTAAAAAATTTTTTAGAAACTGTGTGTTTTTTTTTTTTTTATTGCATATCCTTTTTCTCATCTAATATGCAGACTTGCTGTTTATTGAGGTGTAAGTTTTGTTTGTGGAATGAGTATCAGCACAATCGGGAGCCACAACATAGTTTAAAGAGTTATCCTGGGAATAGACAATGCAAAATATTACCCACATTTTGCAATATAGATTTTTTTTTTTATTACAGCAGAATAGAATAAGTAGAAGAAAGTAATTTTTTTTAAACAAGAAATTTCTGTGTCTTTGAATGTTGACTATGTCTGGGGGGAAAATACAAATTGGATGCCAGCATGGCAGAGAAGGCTGTTATAACCACGAGAGGTCTTAATGATTGTGAATGGCTGAACATTAAATTTAGCTAGGATAGTCCATATGGATTATGAAGATAGTAGCGCAGATTATGTGAACAGAGCGAGGCAGTCCATTGTTCTATTAATAATATATACATCTCTTTACTGGGTCAGTATAGGTAGTCATTTAATTAAATTAACCACATAAGTGTCATCTTTTCACTGAATAGTGTTCAGCCCTCACCTGCTGTCCCACTTTTTGGAGTCTCCAATGTCTATTATGCTACTCTCTATGTCCATGTGTACACATTGTTTAGCTTTTACTTATAAGTGAGAACATGTGTTATTTAACTTTCTTTTTTGAGATTTTTCAGTTAGAATAATGGTTTCTGGTTCCATCCATGTTACTGCAAAAGACATAAGTTCATTCTTTTTTATGACTGAGTCGTATCCCATGTTATATATAAACTTCATTTTCATTACCCAGTCATTCATTGATGAATGCTTAGGTTGATTCAAGGAGTTTGCTATTGTGAACAGCACTGTGATAAACATATGGGTGAAGATGCCTTTTTTATATAATGATTTCTTTTTCTTTGGATATGTGCCCAGTAGTGGGATTGCTGAATTGAATTGTAGTTCTATTTTTAATTTTTTACTTTCTCTTTTCTTTCTTCTTCTTCTTCTTCCTCCTCTTTCTCCTTCCTACAGTAGTAATAATAATAATAAGTAATAGTAGTTTATATTTTAAAGTAACAAATTCTATTTTCATTTAAAAAATAGACATAGGCCGGGCGCGGTGGCTCACACCTGTAATCCCAGCCTTTGGGAGGCTGAGGCAGGTGGATCATGAGGTCAGGAGATCGAGCCCATGCTGGCTAATATGGTGAAACCCCGTCTCTACTGAAAATACAAAAAATTAGCTGGGCGTGGTGGTGGGCACCTGTAGTCCCAGCTACTCGGGAGGCTGAACAGGAGAACGGCGTGAACCCGGGAGGCGGAGCTTGCAGTGAACCTAGATCACTGCACTGCACTCAAGCCTGGGCGACAGAGCGAGATTCCATCCCAAAAAACAAAAAACAAAAGTAGACATAATATCTTCAATTGCGTCTAGTTTGGAACATATTTTTCTTATGAAATAGTATTGTTGTCAAATAAATATTTTACTTGGTAGAGTTCAAATAGCTTAAGAAGGAATTTCAAAAGCAAATACTTGTTTTATTGAGACATGTTTTGAGTGGAAATAAAAGATTTTGGTCATTGTGGCAAAATACTTTCTTGCTGTGGGAGCACAAAAATAGTCTGTTGCTGTTAACGAGTAGTTCCGCAGTCCCTGTGAAGTGTTCTTATATGCCAGGAATGTGTGATCACTAGAAATTGAAAAGTATAGATTTGCTTCGTAAAATGTAAACAAATATTTAAAACAGAAAATTTCAAAAACATTCAACATCTCTGCTGATCTATCCTGATAATACTCCATTTGTCAATGGCTGAAAGCTGACAAAACCGTATTTTCTGAATAAAGCATGCCTTGACAGACTTTTTTTCTTTTGCTGAAGTTTATATAATAAATCATTAATATTTCTGAAACATTTTAATCATATGGGGAGATACCAAGCTAGAATATCTCAAATAGTGTTGCTATTAGCATTTAGTCATTTTAAGATCTAAAGAAAGGAAAATATGAAGCATGTGACTATATGTTTATATGTAAAAGAGAGATTTAGGTTGAGATACATTGATGCGTTGCTTATGTTGGGGATATATTCTGAGAAATGCATTTTTAGGTGACTTTATCATTGTGCAAACATCATAGAGTGTACTTACACAAACCTAGATGGTAGAGCCTACTACACACCTAGGCTATACTGTATAGCCTATTGCTCCTAGGCTACCAGTACAACAGGTTACTGTATTGAATACTGTAGGTCATTGTAACACAATGGTAAGTATTTGTGTGTATAAACATAGAAAAGATATCGTAAAAATACAGTATAAAAGATAAAAAATAGTGCATCTGTATACGGTACTTACTGACTGTGAATGGAACTTGCAGGACTGGAAGTTGAGTCAGTGAGTGAGTGGTGAGTTAATGTAAAGGCCTAGGACTTTACTGTACACAACTGTAGACTTTATAAATACTGTACACTTAGGCTACACTAAATTTATAAAGAAATTTTTTCTTTCTTCAATAATAAATTAACCTCACTGTAGCTTCTTTTTACTTTATAAAGTTTTTAATTTTTTCTTTTTGATTCTTTTTAAATAACACTTAGCTTAAAATATGAACACATTATACAGCTATACAAAAATATATTTTTCTTTATATCCTTATTGTATAAGCTTTTTTCTGTTTTTAGAAATTAATACATTTTAACATTTTAAACATTTTTGTTAAAAACGAAGACACAAACACACGTATTAGCCTAGACCTACACAGGGTCAGAATCATCAATGTCACTGTCTTCTACCTCTGCATCTTGTTTCACTGGAAGGTCTTCAGGGGCAATAACACGCATGGAGCTGTCATCTCCTATGATAATGATGCCTTCTTCTAGAATACTGCCTGAAAGACCTGCCTGAGGCTTCTCTACAGTTAACTTATTAAAAATAAATAAATAAATAGAAGGCATATACTTTAAAATAATGATAAAAAAGTATAGCATGGTAAATATATAAACCTGCAATATAGGTTTTTATTATCATTATCAAGGATTATGCGACTAGATATAATTGTATATGTTATACTTTCATGTGACTAGCAGTGCAGCAGTTTTATTTCCACCATCATCACCACAAACATGTGAGTAATGCATTGTGCTACATCATTATGATGTCTACAGCGACATTAGGAAATATAAAATGTTCGGCTCCATTATAATCTTATGGGACCAACATAGTATATGTGGTCTGTCATTGACCAAAATATTGTTATGTGACATATGTCTGTATTAACTGTACAACTCAATCTTTCAATTTAGATATCTACACTGAATAATGAATTCAAGAGAATTCACTTAGTTGCAACTCCGCTAAACTACCAGTATTGCTTGGTTCTCTAGTTCTTACTACCTTTTTTTTTCTTTTTTTTTTTAGGTTTTACACATTATTGTCATTGCATTTTTGAGTTCTTAAACTGAAAAATAATATTAAACATCAACAAAGGACAAAGGGGAAGTAATTCAATTTATTTTACTATCTCCTTCCTAGAGAGAGAACCACTAGTAAAAGCAATTTGAGATTTGGCAAACATTTTGTGTTTATCTGTAAAGTTGTTTTAAACCTGTTTGTTATGTATCCCTGGCAGGTTTATTCTTTGGTAAAATTCATTATTTTTAAGAATAACGATATGAATTCCAAACTCTGGGAAACTTTTATATTGCATTAAGAGACACCAAGGAGAGTTTGTTAATCTGTTTCTTCTAGATCATGTGAGACAGAACCAAATATTTGCCTCAAGCTGGAGAAACCCTGGCTTGTTATCCTAGAGCCCAACCAGGCTAGAAGAAGGAATTTTCCTTCCACATCTATTTTCAGCCCAGGAAAGGTCAAGTTCAGCCCCTAGAGCTACCTGACATCAGTTTAAATCCAGAGCCTGATATGACAAACTTGTAGGCTTATCTGGCTGGCAGGACCCAGTCATTTTAGTTCCAAGGATCTGAAAATCTTATCACATAGTACAGACACTGAGTTAAGCATCTAAGAATTCTTCAGTGTCACTCAGGTAAATCTGAATGATATCTTCTTGGGACTCTTTCACTCAAGGAGTTCCAGAGAAGGTGTATGTTTGAGCTTCAGAAGAGAGCAATCTAGACTCCAATCCTGAGCAGTTTGAAGACGCTCCCATTGGCTGCCTGATGCTAATGGGAAATCCATGTTGTCAATTTGATGGAAAGAGAAGATCAGATATGTCCAGGCAGATAGGGGATCCAGAGTGAACCCTTGAAGAGCTAGAGTTGCCATAGGCATCTAGGACCTCAAACCTTCTCCCAGCTAGATGACACTGAGCCTCTTGGAATGTTATTGGTAGATACCCAGTCAATTCCTTGGAATGACCTTATGAATAGTGACAGATCTGGAACATGTAATCATGATTTCTAACCACCCTTTGACAAAGTCTGTGATGATACTTTTGTGTGTAAATGAAAAAATGAACAGGTATTGGGATCTGAGAAGATTATTAAGGAGAGTTTTCTAGATATTCTGGAGAAAGCGAGGGTTATTACCTGGGCCTTCTTTATTAAACTCCCAAACTACAGGCAAAACACTGAGCCATGTATATTGGCAAGGATCCCCTGAAAATCTATACTTCAAGGGGTTGATGGCTGGCTCAGCTTCAAAGAAGGGCAGAGGGAGGAGGTAAGTCAATTAAAATGTATTTAATACCTACTTGATGCAAGCACTGTGCTAGGTAAGCCTCACAACTTTGTCAAGTCTTCATCATAAAGAAGAAAAGGAGGAAAACAGCAGTTTATTACTATAATAGCAACAATAAACAAAATCACTTATGATGCAGAAGGAGATAAAAATAAGTAAATCACACTCAATCTTTTAAACATGCTCTTGGATCAGGGATTTTATAAACTCATATCATTTTCCTCCTGTCTGTTACTTTAGGTCTTAAGATGAGATGGAGACTACCTATGTAAATCCTTCAGATCTCAGTGAAGTTTCCATGGGGACTTTGCTCACTTTTTTGCAATAGGGGGTAGCTTACTGAGCCTGGAGAAGTGCCGCCAGTGTGTCAGAAGTCTGAGAATTCCAAGGGCAAAGATATGAAGTCTTACATGGGGAACTGAGAGAGACTGGTTTAGTGACATTTAAAAAACTTAACTGGTATCAAAGTTAACAGCGTTGGATGAGGCCTGTTCTGACAGATTATTTGATTGAGTACTATATGATATTTTAGAATGGAAGTTCTAACTAACCAAACTTGACTGATATTACTCTATCCTTATCAGTAAAGCTTCATGCTCAAGACTTACTGTATGTGTGTTGGATATAGCAGTGCATAGGTAAGTAGACTGGATCAGGGCCTGGGCAGAAGAAAGCGTGAATTTCATAGACACCCACACTTAGGGTTTTTGATTCTGAATGGAATGGGTATGCTGAACTGGAAAACAAAGTCACCAGAAGTAAGAACTACATCCTTCCCCTTGATCATAAATTCTGTTGTGATGCTAGTGCAGAGCCTATTGTACGGACATCTTTATTGCCATCAGCAGGAATAATGAGAGACATTAGACTGTGGACTTTGAAATTGACCCATCTTAACATTTGCAAAAAGGTGGAGAACTTCAAACTTCAGTTCCTAAACACGTCAAGCTCAGTCTTCATACACAAAAAGGACAATGTGAAAGCATTAATTGTTACTTTCTGGCTCATAAATCTAATAAGGGTTTCTGTCATCATAATAGATACTATTATCTGAAAAACTTAACATCACTGAAACTAAATTTCTTATTTTTTGTAGTTTTCTTCTGCGCATGATAATAAACCATCAGATCACTTTAACTGAACGTCAACATTAAGGTAGTGTTAGTACAAAAGGACTTGTAAACCTGGTGATCTGGAGAGTCTGCCATTTTTTTTTCTGATGTGGTTGAATACATCATCTCTCCCAACTGCGCTGATCACATTTTAGATTTAGGCCTCATTTACATAGTAGATAAGCATGCAGAAAATATACCAAAGGTCAAATGAACACATCAAGAGTAAAATAGAAGAAATCCCCCAAATTATTATTTTATTCATTTTACTTGTCCTTTTTGGATCTAATTAGAGTGCTAGCTAAGCCACCAAATAACTTTTTCTCAGAAGTACTTTAAAATAGAAACACACCCAGTATACAATAGCTAACCCAGTTACTTTCATTCATTGCCTATTTGTAAACTATTCACAGATTTCCATTTCAAGAGTATATTTCCTAGTGTTTCTGGGCAGTTCTTTGGGAGATCATTCAAAATGAGCATGTTGTTTCACAGCATTTATAACTACCATCTTACAGAAAATGAAATCTGCTCAAGATTTTAGCCATCCTTATTATTAACAAAGACAGTACTGATGTTAAATCAATTGTGGTTCCTTTTTAAAAGCTGCCCCACATTTTCCTTGTGTATGTTTTTTTAACAATTTTCAGTCCATCTCTTGATATCATTTGTTAGTGACAAGAAGGTTAATAAAAATTTCTGCAATTAAGCAAATAAATTAAAATATCTAGTAATTACCAGAGATCCCAACATTTTTGCCAACTGGATAAAGAGAGAAGCCAGGGGAAAGAATATTTTAAGAGCAAATCCTTAGGCAACTGGTGACAAAATCCTTGTCCTTGAAGCTTATATAAATAACTTTCCAGTGTTTTTTTAACCTTTTTCTCTCCCCTCCCCAGTCCCCTCAGCAATGAGGCATGTCACTCTACTTGTTCACATCCATCTTTTTTTATTGATGTCCACTTTGGTGTCTGTACAGGTCATCAATTTGGCTGCCTCTTAGGCAGCCAGTGGGAATGTACAAGTTAAGTCACTGGACTTTGTGTGTCAGGCTCGGGGAGGAGGGAAAGGGAGGAAGTGTCAGCTTTCTTTAGCACTAACAGTCCCAATCAGATACTGGCACTGGGCCTCATAAATCTTGTGGATGACCCAGGTGAACCCTGAGGCTCAGCGCTCACTGAAAACTGATCAGGCCTCTGCTTAGTTTAACAGGTCGTTCACAGTGACAAGTGAAGGGTTCAACAAATGCACAAAACAGATATATATTAGTTGAAAAACTAATGGCTTTTAAAAGAATGTTTGACAATTGTTTAAGGCTGTCTGTAGATCCATTATACTGATAAACGACCAACATGGTGTATACTAAAGTGGAGCCAGTTAGGAGGATATCAACTTAAAGTTGGGGTTTTCTTTCTCTCTTCTTTTTTCTTTTATTTCTCTTTTGGTCATCTGAGTGTGAACTCCAGAAGCAACACATCCAGGAAACCTAGGAAAATACCTGTGCTGCATAAATCTAACCTTGCAGTCCAAGTGGAATTAAACAGATTCTGAGACTGCCCTCAGTGACCTGCAATTGACCGCTTGAACTTCGAAGTTAGGGTCAGTTGGGGCCCAGAATAAGAGGTCAAAAGCTGGTCAGCTGTCCCTATCCCTAACATGTTGAATAGGAAGACTTTATTGCTGTGATTTATGCAATTTGCCGAGACAGGTTAAGGAGACCTTAAAACACACCACGGGGCTCACTTGCACAGGGACACCCTCTTCTTGAAAAATAAATTTTGATTGCCCAGCTGAAATCTCTTGGGGATACGCCTTGAAGTATTTTACCCTCTGTGTCTACAGATTCATTCCCATACTCGACCCCTGAATGTGACAGGGTTAGTGTTTCCAGATTTATTTAAACAATACAAATGCACCAAATGAAGCACTTTCAAACCTGATTAATTGCAAAGGCAGAATAACTATTGGTAATGAATTATTTGGGGGAGCAGTAAACTCCTTTAAAAGTTAACTCTTAAAATCAGTTGCTTCAGAGGTCCAAACATTAATAATAAAATCTTATTACACATACTTAATATTTAATACTATAATACTTAAAGCATTCCAAATGAAAAATTTCAAGATTCAGGTTTGTCTTTAAAATTTGGTTTTTGTGAACTATTATAATACATTCTCAAGCTTTTTTTGGTATAATAGAGATACAAATTTTTCTGTTTTTATTGAGAATAAATTTTAGGACCCTTAAAAATAAGTTTCTTTTCCTAGTCTGTGCCTACTGGAGTCAGAAACAGATCATGATTTCCACTTTTATAGCAATTTGCAAGATGTGGTTTCCATTCTTTGTTTAGCTTCCCCATTTATAGCAAACCAACAATGATGATCTGGTTTTTGTGATACAAGTCGTGGTATAGCCATGAATGTCAGTTTTACTCAGGCTGAAAGCAAAAAAAATTGAACCCAGATCTTTTACGAATGAAAAGCTACTTGGTGCTATAAACCTTTAAGCCACCTCTCTGCCTTTTTACAGGGCATTTAGTGCTTCTGGGTGCATGTGCCTCCATAACTCAAATTGGCTCTGATCTAATAAATGCAATTCACAAGGTATTAGTCTATAATGTGGTCTAATTTCGTTTGGTAAATGAGAGAAAAAGGTAAAACTGTGAAAGATATTCACTTTGAAATATGGCTAGTCTGTAACATTCAGCAGCAAGTTTCCATAAAGGTTTTAAAGATACAATTTAAAAAGGAAATATGCATGCCCCAAATATGTGTTTGCATGCTGGATTGGATGACTCACTAGGCACTCTATCAGTTTGTTGGGTAAATAATAACCAATCAAGTTTGGTTGGATTTGAATCAATTTGTATAAGAAGTTTATGACAGGACAAGCTTAAAGGTTATAAATTAACAAATGTGTGGAAAAAATGTTCTGCACAAATATAATTTACCTGATTAACCTCAAGACCTCTCTGTTTTGTCAAGGTCACAATGATTTTTTCCTTCCCCCTCTTAACACTGCCCAACGATGTATTTTCTTGGATACAGGGTCTAGCAGTAAAAGGCACATCTCTAATGTGCCTTGAAAAACTTCTTAAGAATGTTCTTTGAAAACTACACAATATTCTCTTTGGGGGGGATGGAGGGGTGGAGGGATGGAAAAGACCCACTATCTTGCATCTTTTTACTATAATTCTTTGCTCATGGTGGTGGAAAGCCTACCTGTCATCTAGGTTAGGGATATGAGTGAAGTCTGTTAAGGATCACTCAAGATAAATTAAGGAAGGGACAAGAAGATTCAAGCAGGGACTCTCCCTTCTGATGGAACTGTCATAACCTTTGTCTTCTCAGCAGCACAATTGTCTTTTACCAGTGGGTTCCCGCACTTTAGTGTGGCTAAAATGTTGTTTTCCTGCTGCATTTAATCTGTTGTAAAAAGGGTATCTTCATTCTTGAACAATAAAAATTAAAGCTAATGTTCCCAGTTCACTGTAAATAGCTTTTTGAAAACTTAGTTAATTAAATCTTCCATTATGAAGTATTTTCTATTACTGGAAGAAATTAAAAGTAGATAGGAGTACAGGATAGCCATTATTGAGGTTACTGAAGATCCAAAGAGATGTTGCATTGTGAGAATGATTCCAGAGAAAGTCTGTGATTAAGCAAATCTCTAAAGAAAAGTAAGTTTGCCATACCCAAAATCACTACTGATCGATTGGTATTTTTGAAAGCTCTTGCATCAATCAATGAGTAATTTTATCTTTTGCCCTTGGTACTAACTGTTGATTGATTCATGGATGACTTTGTTAAAAAATAAACAGATTAATATTGAAAACTTGGTAGTAAGTAATAAATTATTACTTATTAATTTAGTGTGGTATATAGTACAGCCCTCTTCGGGCAGTTCAATCACCCTCATTCTGCATGGACTAAACCTACTCGACTTTTTGTGTTATTCCTTTAATTCATGCCAACTCAGTCTGCGGGATTTCCTTATTACTTTTGCTCAAAATGTATATTGGTGAGTCTTTGAGAAAATGAATGCTTTCCATCGCTTTACTTGGGAGTTGTCTCTCTTTGGGTTAAAAATTAAAATAGAAAAATACGATCTTGATCTCTTATTATCACTAACAGTTTTTGCAATATCAGGCATGTCAATTTTAGGTATTGTGGCAAAATGCTACCTGAAACAACATAGAAGTTCTGTATTTTCAAGAGAGCAAGATAACCTTACGGAGAGAAAATGGTTGTCATCTTAGTCTGCCATGAAGCACCACTGACAATAAATAATTGGCCGTTGTGTTCCAGACCTGAGACACAGCAAGCTGGTCACTCCTATGCTCGGCAACTGGCTTTATTCAACAGCTTCAGGTCACCAGCAGGGTCTGGGAGGATTGCCTCTATGGATGCCTTAGGAATAATTTTATCCTCTGTGTATTTCTCAACTCTGCTGTTCTAGCATCTCATATTTAACTTATCTCAGGGAGCCTTTGTCTAACAAAGAAAAAAGTGTTTAAATTAATAGGAGGTTAGTTTTCCTTGAAAACCAATTAAATAATTGCAATGGAAATATTTCTATTAACATACTCAGTTCGACATTTTGAAGGCCTATAATCACAAAGAGGATAACTTCATTCTTTCTTTATGCAACCCAGATAATATGTTGATATACCTTTCATCATTTTGTTTCAGTGAAAATAAGAACCAATATATTAATAGTAAGGCTTCACTGTGAATATTCTACTAAGTGTTTTTATCTAAATTCACTCTTTTAAACCTCATAATAATGCTATTATCTCCATTGAACAGATGAGGAAACTGAGGCACAGAGACCATAAAACTCAAGGACAGTGGTAATGGTGTTGAGATCCTGTGCTCATGAACATGCTATACCATATCAACTAATTAATGTAATTGATTAAACTGGGGCAACTCTAGGCAAAATTATGCAGTAGAAAACTACTTGACATTTTTAGCATCCTCTTCTGGTACTCTCTCATATTCAGGAGCAGTCTTTTCCCCGTCCATTTATGTGTTTTCCATTTATACTTTATCTGCAAGAAAGAATGTAGTATTCATCTTTTATATATTGACTAAATCCATTCACACTAATATGATACCTTTTTCTAAGTAATTTACATTTGTGTATTCATTCAGTTCACATATAGCTATTGAGGCTTTATTTTATTCCAGAAACTACTCCTCCCTTTTTTTTTCTTTTCTTACTTCTTTCTGTTCTGTCCTTCCTTCCTTCTTTCCTTTCTTCTCTCCTTGCCTCCCTTCCACTTTCTTTAGCTCCTTTTCTTCTTTCCTAAAAAAGTCTGGGCCTCAGCAAACAGATGAAGGAGATGGAAGGTCTTCTTGTGGCTTTTGAAATTTTGCTAAGCCACATACTGGCCTCAAAATGAACCTTCTCTAACTATTTTGGAGAGAGGGAAGCCTAAAGGGTCAGTACATCACTCATTCCTCCAGGACCAGATAGTCCTAATCCCTGGGAGAAGCTTAAAACAATGCATGGAGACCTATCTGAAGCCTTCACTAACTCCTCTGGATTTTAGAGGCTCAGATTCATAGATGTAGGCAGGCAAGCAAGCATTTCATTCAAAGTGCACAAAGTACAATGATCTCTAGTCACAAGCTGGTAGAGCATGCACCCTAACATTCTAAGGGGAAAGATAACAGTGGTTCTTTTGGTTGATGTGATAGAGTATTTGAGTTTTGCCTTTAGCTTTGCCTTTTACATGCAAGGTTGCAAATGAAAAATTAATTGAAACTATGATATTTTACCAAAAATTGTATGGCAACTATTCAGAACATGAATGAATTCATTTAAAATAATTCCATTTTGCAACAAGATTTGTGCTTTTAATGAATGTAGTCTAAACCATGGGTTTAATGCAGAATCAAGTCAGTTAAACTTCATGCTTTTTCTAGCCCTGTTGTAAATGTTTTTTTATAGTTCTAATGCTTAAGGGACTTTTGTCAAACTTTTTGGTGACAACTAGATTAAAAAAAAAAAAAAAAACAAAACAACAACAACAAAAAAAACAGTTATTTGGCTCTATTTCTCTCCAGAGCTGGCAGTGAACAAGAATTTCAGAATGCAATTGGCAGAGCCAAATACACACAAAGACAATGTAATAACATTTCAAATGAACAATTCCATAGGGTTCTTTGTTGAAAGTGTTATCTTGTCTCCTTTTAGTGATTTAGTGGTTTTTTTTTTTTTTTCTAGATTCCATTCCAGAGCTTAGAAAAAATCAGACCTATAAATAAGAAGACAAAAGCACAATGTTTTATACATATCTTAAACCACCAGAATACATCCAGGGAAAAGGCTAAAATAATAAAAAAAAAATTAAAATTGAAATTCGTTGAAATGCTACTTTTTGTGACTTTTCCGTATTTAACCTATGTTTTTATACCCACATTTATTCCAGAAATGTTTTAAGTTTCCTCAATAGCAAAAAGCAAAAGCAACATAATATCATAAATTTAAAAGTTGCCATGAAAAAGGAATAACAAAATTGAACATGAAATAAAATAAAAATGACTAAAGAAAATGAGTACATGAAAAGATGCACAACAACCTTTAGGGAAATTTAAGTTAAAAGTTTTGGAGAAATTTAAATTAAGACCTCAGTGAGCTACTTAAATTAAGACTCAGTGAGCACACCTATTAGGATGACTTAAATTAAAATACTGACAATACTGAGTGCTGGCCAGAATGTGGAGCAAATGGGATTCTTGCACATTGCTGGTAAGAATGCAAATGGTACATCCACTCTGGAAAAGAGTTTGACAATTTCTTATAAAGTCAAACATATATATACCATTTGAGTTAGGAATACCACTCCTGATGCTTACTCTATGCAAATGAAATTTTATGTTGACACAATGCCTGTATATGAATGTTTATAGCAGTTCTATCCCTTACTGCCCCAAACTAAAAATAATCCAATGCCTTCCAATGAGTGAATGGATAAACAAACTGTAATGCACTCATACCACGGAACACTAAAAGGGAATAGGCTACTGATACATGCAATAATTTGGATGAATCTAAAAAAATGACATGCTGAGTAAAAGAGGTCAGTCTTTAAAGGGTACATACTGTATGCATCAATTTTTATGACATTCTTGAAAAAACAAACTACAGTGATGGAGAATAGCAGAGGTTGCCGGAGTTGCAGTGGAGAAAGAGTGTAACTAGAAAGGATAGAGTGAAGAGGCTTTTGGTAATGACAAAACTCTTGTATCCTGATTGTGATGGTGGTCCCACAAATTGATATATGTGTTAAGACACATTAAATTGCATACCAAATTTAAAAAAATAAAATAACTAAAGATGTAGGTTTTTAATCTGGCTCTAGGTTTTCTAATGGGTAAAAGGGAATTTGTTGAGTTATGCAATTTATAAGACACATAATAGAGAAGAAAACATTTGATGCAATGAGGAATTCAACTACTATGTATGTTGATAACAGATGTAACTTTGCAAAGAAAACAATGCATGATGCAAAGGATAAATTCCTGTGTGAATAGTAATAAGTATCACCGAAACGTTTCTTTTTGGGTCCCTCGATGTAGGCAGATGGCATCACAATTTGAGGTGTATTAACTCTATGTACTCTACAAAAAGATTTTTTTTTAAATTTTGCCCATTCCAGAGTATATACTCCAGAACATATTTTCTAAAAAAGTATGTTTATTATATATCATTTAATATAAATTTCATATATTAGTTTACTTCCCAAATTATTTATAAGGACTACTTTTAATAATTATAAGCATAAAACAATGTTAAGGAAGAAGATGCAAGGTGTGAGCATTAACTCATAAAGATAAAATTAGTTTTGTGGCATCTGTAACATATCATTGCAATCATACTTTGTGTGTGGGAATAAAATACCACTTTTCAACAGTATTTTAATGTCATAAGGTTTAAATAAGAGCATGACGTTAAACACATATAAGTGATACATATTCAATCAAAGTTAAGAATTTAAATTCCCTATTCAGTCACTTCTCTTTAAAAAAACTTAATTTACAAGTTTAGTCCTGGAAAAACACAACAATAAAATATAATATATTTTACACACTAAATGCTTTTCCTCATGTTTCGGTTATATGAGACAGAAGAGAAAATCTCTCTGGTTAATATTTGACATTGACTAAGTCATGAATGTCATTTACCGCCATAAATGTGTGTATATATTTGTTTGTTGGCATGCCTGGGAAAATTCAGCATAGTATTTCACTAACATTATTAGAAGCAGCATTGCTCTAGACTAAATCATTCCTAATCTCTTGGAATTATCAAAGAGATAATGGGAAATTCAGAAGAGGTACGTTATAGTACAATAGCAAAACTCTATTTGTTGAATGCTTCAGTATAGATCACTGCTATTTCACCTATTACATTTGAAGTTTTGTAACCTTCCTTACAAAATCCTTACATATCTCAAAGATGAGCTTTCTTCAACTCTGCTGAATCTTTTCTAGGCAGCAATTTACCAACTCAGGTCATTCTGATTCTAATGAGTTGGGAGTTCTGCCTACCCAATGCCATTTTGTTTAAGGTTTATTGCTAATTATGGCATTCCTTAAAAAAAAAACAAAACTTAAATCTCATCACTTCTTGGGGGGAGTCTAACCATAAGCCCTATTTGCCAATATGCCCTAAATATATCATAACTTTTTTGTCTTTTAAAAAAAATTTTAATTTTTAATTTTTGTGAATACACAGAAGGTGTATATATTTATAGAGCACATGAGATGTTTTGATACAGGAATTCAATGTGAAATAATCACATCATGGAGAATGGGGTATCCATGCTCTCAAGAATTTATTCTTTGTGTTACAAACAGTCTGATTACACTCTTTCAATTATTTTTAAATGTAAAATTAAGTTATTATTGACTATATTTTCCCTGTTGTGCTATCAAATGGTAGGTCTTATTCATTCTTTCTAATTACTTTTTTCGTACCCATTAATCATCCCCACTTTCCCCTCAACTGAGCCCCTATTACCCTTCCCAGCCTCTGGTAACTATCTTACTTTCTGTGTCCACGAGTTCAATTGTTTTGATTTTTAGATCTCACAAATAAGTAAGAACATGCTATGTTCGTCTTTCTGTGCCTGGCTTATTTCATTTAACATAATGATCTCCAGTTCCATCCATGTTGTTGCAAATGACAGGATCTCATTCTTTTTATGGCTGAATAGTATTCCATTGTGTATACATACCACATTTTCTTTATCCATTCATCTGTTTATGAGTGCTTAGGTTGCTTCCAAACCTTAACTATTGTGAACAGTGCTACAACAAACGTGGGAATGCGGATAACTCTTTATTATACTGCTTTCCTTTTTTGGGGGTATATACTCAGCAGTGGAATTGCTGGATCGTATGGTAATTCTGTTTTTAGTTTTTTAAGAAACCTCCAAAGTGTTCTCCATAATAGTTGAACTAATTTACATTTCCACCAACAATGTATGAGGGTTCTCTTTTTTCTACATCATTACCAGCATTCTTTGTTGCCTGTCTTTTGGATATACACCATTTTAACTGAAGTGATATTATGTCTCATTATAGCATTTATTTGCACTTCTCAGATGATCAATGATGTTGAGTGCCTTTTCATATGTGTGTTTTTCATTTATATGTCTTATTTTGAAAAATGTCTATTCACATCTTTTGCCCATTTTTAATCAGATTATTAGATTTTTTTTCTATAGAGTTATTTGAGCTCCTTATATATTCCAGTTATTAATCCCTTGTCAGATGGGTAGTTTGTAAATATTTTCTCCCATTCCATGGGTTGTCTATTTGTTGATTGTTTCCTTTGCTATGCAGAAGGCTTTTCTCGATGTGATCCCATTTGTCCATTTTTGCTTTGGCTGCCTGCGCTTGTGGGGTATTGCTCAATAAGTTTTTGCCCAGACCAATGTCCTAGAGAGTTTTATCAGTGTTTTCTTGTAGTTATTTCATGGTTTGAGGTCTTACAGTTAGTCTTTAATCTATTTCAATTTGATATTTTTTGTATGGTGAGAGATAGGGGTCTAGTTTCACTCTTCTGTATATGCATATTCAGTTTTCATAGCACCATTTATTGAAGAGACTGTCTTTTTTCCAGACTATGCTCTTTTTGTCTTATTGACATCTTTTTATAGTCAGCAAATTCTTTCCCAAGAGGAAATTGGACACAACTCTTCAGTTTATGTGTGTACCTTTTGATATTCTGAAGAAATCATGTCGCCTTGAGGCCTAATGTCAAGTTACTTATATAAAGAATAATTTTGTGATCCAGTGTGGGCCAGTATGAAATAAAACAATGGCTGTTTCATATTTCATGACAATGACAATCCAAGATGAATGACAATCTAGTTGTCAAACTCAATGAACATAATGAACATATTCCCCAAAATATATAAAGCATGTGATAACTAAGCCAGGAATACAATGTTTGTAAATTGTATCAAGGAGACAAATCTTATTGATTACATTTTATCTTACTTTACACCTTTAGGTTTTCCTTATTGCCCTAAGGAGAAAACTCTAAATACTTAGGATGGCATAAAGTTCCCTCTAGTATTTGTGTCCTAGTTATTTTTATAGTCCAACATCTTACTTGCCTATACATACCCCATGCTATAGTTGTCTACACTATGTGAAGTGGCTGTTTGTGTGTGTAGTTCTATCAGCCTGAAACATTTCTCCTCCCTGTGTGGTGGGTAAACTCTTCAAAGTCCATCAGAACTGGTCACTTAGGTCATTTCTATGAAGACTTCTTGTTCTAAAGTAGACTTAGGTCCACAGGATGCTGTGTCCAACTCTAAAGAGAAGCTGTAACATTGTTTTCAATCATTCATTTATTTGCCAGTTGCCTCCATCTTACTGAAGTTTTGGAGAAAACTTTTGTATCATCTGACCTTATCAGACTGGTATATAGTTGATTTTCAATAAATACTTGTTGACTGAACTAAATGTGTGTGGCAGTGGTAATGGTGGGAGGGGATTGCATTCAAGGCTGGGAAGAGGAAAGGTACACACAAAACAGCTTTCCCTCTGAGGACTAATTTGAGAAAACTCAATACACAACTGTGAGAAAGATATTGCAGACAAGACTATTGACTGGGATTTATGAACTGTGCCGAGAGAACAGCAGGATTTTTAAGGCTCTATGGACATAAGTGTTCCGTAATGTTTTAGAAGTGAAAACAAAAGAATTGGGAGTTACTAAGATGTCCACACCTTTCAGTGTGTCTTAAATTAATTTACCCATTACACTTTTTTAAAAACCCAATTTAAACTGAAAAACTGCTATAAAATTTCTCTGTGACCTTGGGAAAGTCATTTAACAAGACCAGGCCTCAAAACGCTTATCAAAGAAATGAAAAGGATTTAGTATTCACACCAAAACAATATTTTGTTCTTCAGTGACATCTTAATAGATTAACAGAAGCCATATTTTACAGGATTAACACATAGAATCTGACTTCTTTCCCTGACTTAATTGATGGGTTGCTCAATAATCTCCCTACCCAACTTGTTTTCTCTCATCACCTTGCTACAATATTTAAAATTCCCACCAGGACCTTCTTGAGTTCAGGATTATCTCTAGAATGCCTTCTTTAAAATGCAAACAAATTATCTGGAGGATAGATACATAAACTCATTAATACATATTCAATATGGATTAGTGGTCTTTAAAACTTAAATCTGATCGGGTCACTACCTGACTTAAAATCTTTCAACAGCTTCCCAGTGGGCTTAGAATAAAGACAAACTGCTTAATGCGGGCTCTGAGCCCCAGCACATTCAATTCCATCTCCCTGCTCACCTCTCCAGCCTCAGCCCCACTGTTCTCCTCCTGCTCTGTGAGCTCCAGCCACTCTGCCTTCTTTCAATCTCCTGCAGTCACCCTGCTTCCACCTGCTGCAGGAATCTTACATTTGCTGTGCCCTTCCCCTAAAATACTTTTCTGTAGTTTACCTACTTAGTGCCTATATATCTTTCATTTCTCACTTAATTGCTGCCTTTTCAGGGCAGTGTTCCCTGACCTAATTTATGACTACATCAAGTTCTCCTAAACCGCACTCCCCTAGCACCATGCACCTCCGTTTCCTTGTCTTCAGAGTCCTCCTCCTATAATTATCAGATT
Source organism: Piliocolobus tephrosceles (assembly GCF_002776525.5). Taxonomy (NCBI): domain Eukaryota; kingdom Metazoa; phylum Chordata; class Mammalia; order Primates; family Cercopithecidae; genus Piliocolobus; species Piliocolobus tephrosceles. The sequence goes on along the minus strand of NC_045437.1, from coordinate 89,865,685 downwards.
GCTGGCTGCCTTCCTCACTAGATTGTAAACTCCTTGAAGACAGGAATTACATCTGTTCCTTATTGCCTATCATGATGCTTATGCCCTTCATAAATATTTGTTGAATGAATGAATACAGGATTAAATGAATGAATATATAAATATATCATTCAGATTAGTCAGCTCTGAGATTTAAAGCATGGAACTTTGTGGAATAAGATTTAAGACAAAGTAAAAGCCAGTTTTCCCAGTGAAAGATCCCAGGATCCCCACTCCTCCTTTAGGCTATTTCCCCTCTTCCCTCTTCTCTTTGTCTTCTCCTTCTTCCTCACTTCCTTTCAGCCATGCTGACTTCCTTGTGGTTCCTGGAACGCACCAAGCATCCCCTGATCTTAGGGTCTTGGGGCATAGGTCATTTCCTCGTAGGAACTCTCCTCCAGGAGTCTGCATGGCTAACTTCTTTACTCAGAAGCCATCTTCTCAGTGAGGCCTATCTTGACCATCCTGTTTGAAAGTACAATCCTCTTTCTCTACTTGCCATCCCTTGCCAATAACTCACCTTCTTTATCATGCTTTATTTTTTTTCCCTCATAGCCATATTATCTTCTAACATCTCATACAATTTACTTGTTTATTATATTTATTTACTGTTTCCCATCTTAGAATGTAAGCTTCTGGAGGCCAGGGATCTCTGTTTGGTTCATTGATACACCCACATACCTGACTGGAACAATACCTAACTACATAGAGTGGGTGCTCAACAAATATTTGTTGAATGAATGAAGGGAAGGCCATGGGCAGGAACCTCATCCAGATGAAGTGTACAGTGAAAAATACCAGGCAATAAGCAGTCCCAATGGAGAGCAGGAGGAAGGAGGCAGGGTTTGAAAAACAGTCATCTGCTTCTCCATTTTGCATTAGGCCCAACCCTACTTTTTATTTAGTGAACATAGTGAAAGATTCTAATCTACTCCAAAATAATTTATATAATAGATAGGCTTATGGGCATGACCACGCTTCTGACAAATGAGAGATTTCTGCCTTTGAGTTCTGCTGTGTAAACATGACAGATGGTTATATAAACATAGTACTTAAGAAATGTATTTGGCAAAGGAGCAAGAAATATTCTTACAATGACATTCTGCACTTTTCTTTACAAGAACCAGAAAATTGTATAAAGACATGAAGTCCCTTTCCCTTAAATCTGTAAAAAGTATCTATTACCGTGTTCACCCAAGTCAACCATATTTCCAAACTGTTCAAACTGTATTGCTCTTTCTGTAACTGCACAAAAAAGGCTAATTTAATATTTAGAAAAATGTATTTAAGCTTTGATCTTTAATGTTGACTAATTATTTGATATTTATTTAACTTCTGAAAATCTCAAGACTCATGAAGTACAACAAAGGAAGAAGAAAAATGCAAGTATCTTAAAAACAGTTTTATTAATATTAATATATTGAATTGGGAAATTTGCTGAAATTTTCTATTCAGTGGACAATTTTAACTGAGTTAGATTTAAAACTTAATTATATCAGACTTAGAGGATGTTATCTAATTTTTGAGGTCAACCTTGAGATCATAAGGAAGATAATACAGACTTTATTCTCAAATACAGCTCCCAGGAATGTATTTAGTTTATGAATAAACAGATTAAGAAGGATCTTTTGTTTCTTCTGTTACTCTTGCTCTTTGAGTCAAGATTCAAAGATCATGATTTCTCTGCCTACACTTCCTCTAAGTTGCTTTTCTCCCAAAGGATGGTTTTATATGGTGGTACCCCTCCTACCCCTATCCACCCCCGAACCGCCCCCAGCCCCTTATCTGTCTCCAGCCTTCAGTCTTTTCAAGAGAATAGAAGGAAAAGAGAGCTAATCACACACAGTCCACACTCTGGCCTTCTTAATGAAATAATTTAGGTTACTGAAGTTCTCTCTATTAATGTTGTAGTTGTAAAAACTATGAGTATTTCATTAAAATTTCTTACGACTTTTGTTACATTGGTATCGATATCTCATATTTTATAGGAATATTTCTAATTGATATCCATGATCTAGATTTCAAGTACCTGGACAATGACATGTGTTCTGTAATAATGGCTATTTAAAGCAATAACTCAGAAAAGGACCAAAGCAAACCAAACCAAACCAAACTGTGGGTAGGTGAGATCATGAGATATTTGGCTTGAATCAGAGAGTCACAAACCTTGTTATTTAAAAACTGGAAAAACTGGGAAAGCTTCATTGTCTCCATGAATTTTAAAGAGTGCACAAGCTTAACCCACTGAACACAACTCTGAAATGTTTCTAATTCCCTTGTTATCAAGGAAGGTAGACCAGAGAGTGCGGAGAGAATTTTACCTTAGGGAAATGTACTGCTGCGCATTCTCAGTAACTGTATAGTCCATTTCTGCCTGTATGCTTGAAAATTAACAGCATGTTAACAGGACTATTGCCTACACTTGTGACACTGTCTGCATAGGATTAGGCCATTAACTATTGATGGAGATAATTGTTCCTGCACTTGAACATCAGAAAGATGGAACTAAAAGTAGTTTAACTAGCATTTGCCTTTATGCTCGGTAAATAGAGGGCTGGATTTCAAAGTACAGAAGGATAAGTATTGCCATGTACTCAGCTCCATAGCCAAAGCATCATTGATCAGAAAGTGTGGTTTGTAAAAATGTTATAGTAAAAGTTAAATGAAACAATTCAGCTGAGCCTTGTTGAAATTTACTGGAATAGAATGCGATATAACTGTGCATTTAGAACATGCAAGCATGATTTCTTGCCATTTGTTGAATTATTTTTTATTTTAAAATGAAATTCACATGTGCTATGGAAAGAACTGCTGTTGTAGTTAGTGTATTTTATAATCTGGAAGATTTCTTATACTTTTATCAGATAATGCCTTAGGCAAGCCAACTGATTGAATAAAAGTCTCTAGGGCTTACTCTATTTTATTGCTGTGCCTTGAAATTGTCTTCCAAACTAGGTTTTTTCTGGAAAGATTGTGTCCTGTTCATCATCTTTACCTCAGTGCCTAGCACAGTGCTTAACACATCCTAGATAATCAATAAATATATGTCCAATGAATGTTTGTAATATCATTCATAACCTTGATATTGTTACACAGTCTTAGATATATCTCATCTGATGGAACTGAGTTTCACCAGATTTGAATGATGACACTGGAGCCTCATATAGTTTACATTATTGGTAAAAACAGGGATGTTGGCAACCAGCAGACTTGTTTTTGGATCTAGGCTCTATTATTTACTAGCATGTGATTTGGAGCAGATTATTTACAATTTTTAACTCTTACTTTTTTTATTAGTAAAATGGGGATAATATTCTCTATCTCATAAAGATGTTTTGATAATTAAGTAACGTATTTAGAAGATCTATCCATAGTGCCCAGAACACCACAGTTTCTCAATGGCAAAAATTACTTTCAAAAATTGCATTCAAAAAGAATTTGAGCGATTTCAAGGATCTATCCAATGGCTCTGTCTTTTATCCAGAATGTGGTAAACAAGGAGAAAGAAAATAATGCAAGTGTCCTGAAAGCAAAATACTAGGGGATTATTTGTTTAATTAAAATGACTTTCAGTCTTATTTAAGTTTAGCTTTATTTATTTATATATCTTTAATATTCTAAGCCTGTGTGGCACGAATCACTTGCTGGGTAAACTAAACTTACCTAAAATTAAATCAAAATGTATCTCTGGATTTGGTTATAACCACTGTTATTATGGGCTGAATTTTATGCTTTTCCCTAACCCCCAAATTCATATGTTGAAGCCCAATATCTAAGAAAATGACTGATTTGGATCCAGAGTTTGTAAAGAGGTTATTAAATTAAAATAAGGCTGCTAAGTGGGTCTTTATTCAATCTGATTTGTGTCCTCATAACAGCAGATTAGGACTCTCAGAAGAGACACAAGAGGCGTGGCCACACAGAGATAAAGATCATATGGGGACTAAGTGAAAAGGCAGCCATCATAAGCCACAGAGAGAGGACGCAGAAGAAACCAACTCTGCTGACACCTTCATCTTGAAAGTCTAGCCTCTAGAACTGTGAAAAAATAAATACCTGCTGGTAAAATACCTGGACTGTGGTATTTTGTTAAGACAGCCCTAGCTAACTAACACAATTTTATACACTAAATAAAGTCCAATTCAATTTTAGTTTTGTAGAAACTGAAACAAATAATTTAAAGATTTACTTAGTAAATTACTTCAGATTGGGATCAAATATATACATGATATATGAAAATGTAAGAAATTGATATTTAAATAAGTATACCAGTACATAAAAATTCTAGTGCCTGTTTTTGTTCTTTTTGTTTTTTGTTTTGTTTTGTTTTGTTTTTGAAAGCCACTTATCCCAACAATAAAACTGATGCTCAAAATATTTTGGGACCTATCTTTATACTCTGTAATTATGCACTCAAGAAAATAAGTTTGACTATATGACGGTCACTTCCATTTTTGTTTACTTGTTTATGTTATTCAGCTTATCATTTAAACATTTTTTCACTGCAATCATTACAAGTTTTGTTGTTTCTTAGCATTGAATCTACTCTCAACGGATGATGACTTTTCACCATGAACTTTGAAAACAGTTCCAAAGAAAACTTCAAAAAGGTTTTGAGTGCTTAGGATCAATGTCGATCCAGTGGGTACCTTGATGTTTTACCTCCTACAGTCTGAAGCTCTTGTACCCACTGGCATAATCTCCTGCATAGGTGTCCCTGGTGCTATTCTATTTCCTTTGGTAGCCTGCTGGGTGCATCTCCCTGATGCTGTGTTTCCTAGGGTTCACAGATTTATGGTGTCATTTGATTTTTGCTTTTCAAATATCTTGAAATATTTCTTTTGGCTGACCTTGTTTAGGTGTGCTTCATTTTAGCTGTCTGTCAACTAACTTCCCTGTGCAGGCTGTTTCTAAGCCTCCTTATCCCCATCCTTTGCTTTGGTTGTTACATCCTGCTACCTTTCTCTTCAAATTTTACTTCCTTAGATTCAGTTATGTTACTTAAGCCGGTTAAAATTTCTCTTAGTTTCTGATACTATCAGTGCAGTGGAAGGGAGGCAACAGTGTGAGAGTTAAGTGAGGACCCTGAGGTTGGACTGTCTGAGTTCGAATCTCAGCTTTGCTTGTTGCCACTAACTGTGATTCATTTGACTACTTACCTTTCTGAGGCTCAGCTTCCTTCTTCTTAAAATGGTGTTTTCAGTGATACCTACATTATTGGTCATTGGGAGATTAAATGAGTTGATAAGTGCAAAGCTCTTAGCAGAGAGCTTGGCACACAGTAGGCCCTCAGGAAATGTTAACTGTTGCAATCATAGAATATCTGTTTCTAGGAAGTAACAATGTGCAAGCCTCAGCAATGGCTGACTTCTGTGCAAAAAATGCATGCTGGAAATCCAGTTGCCTCTGAAAAGCTGTGAGTTGTTACTTTATTTCAGAAGGCACGTGAAGATGAATTTCATGTCTCCTATCTTTGAGTGAGGCCAAAACCAAAAGCAGCTGGTTTTCACCCAAGAAAGTGGCCCTGAAAATTATCATTGCACATTTCTCTCCCACTTTTGTTTCAAATTAGACTCCTCAAAGTCTCCACATGGATAGGAGGCTATTTAATATTTCATTTGGTCCCATTTTGATACTAGAAACATGTAGACTTTGGGTGGGAGAAGCAGAAAGTAACCGAATAAATTTCAACAACCTTAATTTGGTTCAGCTCAAAACTACATCTGTAACGACATTTCCACTGAAGTTCCAACTTCTGTCATTCCCGAAGAACAGGACAATGTGAACCCCAAAGGAACAAATTCATTAATACTAACTAGAAGTGCATTTTGGCATCTGTGAGATGAAGAATTACAAATTAAATGCATCTGGGCCATTTTTAAAAGTTCTTCTTACCTGCTGGTCTCAGGAAGGAAGGAGTCATCATTGCCTGACATAAGAGAACACAAATACTGCGGTTGAAGCCCGTGGAGGTGCTCAGTGTGTCTGTCTTAACACATATTCGTGGTGGGATGAGTCATATGCTCACTCATTTTTAGTTACATTTATTGACCAAGCTAAAAGTGTTACTTAAGATATATTAAAAACAGATGTTAAAGGCTAGACATCATTTTCTTTTAAAATTATTTTTAAAGGAAGGCTTAATGCATATTCATATTCAATTTTATAATTCCTTTCATTTCAACTACACCAAATTTCTAGTGTCCATCCTAGAGAACCTCTGTAGAATTCGAAAAGCTACAGTTTTTACTTTGAACTTTTTTCTATGTAGATAGAGTTTCATTCACAACCAGATAAAGATATCTTTGTATCCTACTTATTGTAATAATAGACCGGATGGATTCTTGGTAAAACCTGAATATTTTTAAATGCTCTATATGTTCTAGCTCTAAATTGCATGTTTTAAGCATATTGCTTTGAAATCCTGAAAAAAATGCATACTGAATTTTGATGTGTTCTAAAACAGTCATGAAAATTAACATCTTCCCTCAGCCCAGGGCCAAACAGATTTTTTTGCAGGGCCAAATTAGAATCTGCCTACAGGCTTCAGATAAAAAAAGGTAGCAAGCAGGCAACTTTTTAAAGTCAGAAAAGGCAAAGTAATCTTACATGGCTATCTTTTTTGGTAATCTAAGTAGCTGGGGAAGGGAACAATCTTTTAATTTAGCCGTAACCCTCTAGAGTATGTGGATGTTGGTTGATCTTTGCCAGGATTTAAACAGGCATAATGGTACTGTATATCCTTTAGGCAACTAATGGTTTTAATGGACCTATAAGTTACTGGGAGTAGAACTTACAAGGCATGTTAACTAGGTACTCTTTAAAAAAAAATTTAAGATTCACTTTTGAGTAGACTTAACTTATTATATGGAACTGGGAGGTCAGAAGCCAGAACCATAGATTACTGATTACAGATCACCATTTCTATCTGCTCTGAAATTCTATAGGTGAAACTAACAGCATGGACTGCAATAGAAATTAGATTGAGTGCAAAAGCAGAGAAGTAATCCCTATGACACCAGGAAAGGAAAGAGAGCATAGTTCAGTCCAGAAATAGAAGGTCTGGGAATAAGAACATGTGAGCTTGGAGACTCTGTGATGCAGAAATGTGGATGTAAATGCATAGAACCCAGGACCAGTTCGTTCAAGAGACATTTATGGGCACCAACTACACACCCAGAAGTATGCTAGATGTGGAGGGTCAAACATAAATAAGACAGTCTCTGTTCTCAAAGAGCTCAAAGTCTGTTGAAAGGACCGTAAGAGGATGAAGGGAAAACAACCTAGAAGAGCTAATATGAATAAGAATGAGCAAACATTTTTTGAGCGCTTAAGATGGCCCACTCACTATTTTCAGCCTATTAGCCTTTATTTTCAATTGTATAACAACTCAATAAGGTAGGAACATTTTTTATTTTCATCTTGCACTTAAGGGAACTGAGACTAGAAGAAGTTAAGTAACTTACCCAAGGTCACAAAGCTAACAATTGGTGCCACAGCCAAGAGAAGGAAAATAGAATAGGAACAGAAAGAGAAGTCATTTATATATATACTGATCATTGATAGATACATATCATTGTATATGTCTCATTATATACATCCTCACTCCTTCCACACATACTGTAAATATGTCTTATATGTTCCTGCTTCTCTAGTTTTTTTGTATGCCATTATCATACTTGAATCATAATTAATACATTTCTTCATTCTTTGTGTCTGTCCACCTGTGAAGATCAGCTTAAATTCTACTTCATTTATGAGTCCTTCTCTGAAGACTCTTGATGGATATGCTCTCTCCCCACTCTAAAACTTTATTACCTTTATTTTTGTTTGCTTATTCATGACATGTTGTTTTATAGAGTATACTATCGTTGCTTTTCTTGAGTGTAGCAATTTAGAAAGTATTTCCCCTCAGGTCTACACATATAAGGCATACTGTGTTTCTTGATGTGTCAATGGATAGATTGAAGCAAGAAAGCCCCTGTCATTCAGGCACCATTGCTGCCTTATACCAATGTCTGATGTGCCATTGTTTCTCATGGTTCCATTATGATTTATAGTTCTAATCAAGGATTGTAAATGAAGTCTACTCGACTATCTTCTGCTGATAGAAACTCTTCTGGTAGAACTGACTTCCAGCATTCTGTACTGCTGGGTCTTTTGCTGGGTCACTTCTTGGTTTACTCTATCTCACTTAACTGTTTTATATTCTTTTTAGTCTGGTGAATAACATCATACAAGGAGAAGCTGGAAAGAAATCAGCTAACCAGCCAGGATGTTTCCCTTGCAACAATATTTTATGATCCTTTACAAAGTTGCCAAAATGGGAATCATTCTTTTGCAGCTCTCTCATCAGATTATAGTTCTAATGCCTAGGGTGCTGGCCATGCCCAAAGCCAGAGATCCTTGGAGTAGATGGGACCTCTGTCTTCTCTGGAGCCCCAGATATGCCAGGGTTGTAGGATGGTCATTTTAACTGATAGAGTAAACAGTATTTTCAGCTTACTTTGAGTTAGTTCCCTGAGCAGCCACCTAGGAGTAGGATAAGCTCTAAGGGATTGGTAAAATACCCCAATTATTCTCCATCACACTCCCTTATTTCCTGTGCTGACAAAGTCAAATGACTCCACACAGACATCATGTTGGCTGCAATACCCACCCACCCCGCCCCCACTGGGGAGGCTGAGGCAGGAGAATCGCTTGAACCCAGGAGGTAGAGGCTGCAGTGAGCTGATATCATGCCACAGCACTCCAGCCTGGTGACAGAGCGAGACTCCATCTCAACAAAATAAAAAATAAAATAAATAAATAAATAAAATATCTCTTGAAGGGACTCTATTTGACTGAACTGGTAGTTCTATGTCTGACAATGCTCAGGTTAAATCTTTGTATTTTCTAAATTGCTTCAAGTCTTTGAGGAGTGAGTCCTAGGGGAAACCAGACTTCAGTATTCTCAGTCTAGCCAAATGGGGTTACACAAAAATATGAAATTGTGATTATGTTATTCTTGAGTGGGAGCTGGCTAAATGTGAGATTGTTTCTCTGGGAGTAGCCGGATTATGGACGTGGTGGACTGCAATAGAATCTCATGATTCGTTCATTGAAGGCCAATACTCCAGGTGTGCCAACTGTGATGGAGAGAGTTTCAGGATGAGAGTGCCCATGATCCACTTTGTCAAGAAAGAGGTAGCACAAATCTTTCATTCAGGGTTCCTGTGGGGTAAAGTGTAAGAAGTTTGAGAAAATGCATCTGTTAACCTTTTGTGTCTATGTGGCTTGTGAACATGCCCGCTGGACTAAATGTTGAAGAAGGGGTAGGTTTCTGTGTTGCTGGTTCTATAAAATACAAGGATCTCTATGGTTTATCTTAACTCATTTCCCCATCCAGTTGATAAATTATGCTTGCTAGTTATTGAGGGAAGAAAAATGTCCTCTTCAAAATTCTCTCTTTCATAAAAAAGAGAATTTGTTGTGTATACAACAAGGCTTTATGGGATACATATAGGTTGTAAAATAGTTACTCTAGTGAAACAAATAAACATGTTCATCACTTTAAAATATCTGTTGTGGCTGGGTGTGGTGACTCACACCTGTAATCTCAGCACTTTGGGAGGCTGAGGTAGGTAGATCATGAGGTCAAGATATCGAGACCATCTTGACCAACATGGCGAAACCCTGTCTCTACTAAAAATACAAAAATTATCTGGGCATGGTGGCGGGCGATTGTACTCCCAGCTATTCAGAAGGCTGAGTCAGGGGAATCGCTTGAACCCAGGAGGCGGAGGTTGCAGGGAGCCGAGATTGTGCCGCTGCACTCCAGCCTGGCGACAGAGCGAGACTCTGTCTCAAAATAAAATAAAATAAATTAAAAAAAAAACATAAAAACATCTCTTGAAGGGGCTCTATTTGACTTAACTGGTAGTTCTATGTCTGACAATGCTCAGGTTAATACTAAAACAAACAAACAAAAAACCTTAAAAAATAAATGCATAAGAGCAAAAGAGAGGAACATACATTCTCTCTTCCCCTCTCAATCACCCTCTCTGTCTTTTTAAGCAATGCCAGATGACATAGTGAGGAGTTGAACAGAGAAAATAGCCTTTAACATTTTGCAGTGACGTATATTAAGCATATTTACTTTATGCCATGTAATGTGTAAGGAGCCAAAGAAAGAAAAAAAAGTGAGGTACTGTTGCCACCCCAAGTCAAACGGAATGAGTAGAAGGAAAAGAAAAAGCCCATGAAAAAAGATATGATAAGAAGAGCAGAGAAAAGATTAATCAGAAATCATAATGAAAACGTAATCATGTGGGAAGAAAGAGTTTTCACAAAAGACTATACAAATTTAGGAAAAAATTTGTCCTTTTTAAAAGCTTACAATAATTTATAAATTTTTTTTTTTTTTTTTGCTCTCTAAAAGAAGCATGCCAATTTAATCCATTATGGTAGGACATGTGTTGTTTGTTAGCTTTTGTTTTTGTTTTTATGAGATAATGAATTGTACTCATCTCCCTTGTGAGTTGGAGCATAAGGTTTCATATATGTGGGATGTAACAGTGGAATAGTAATATTAGCTGTTCTAAAATAGAGATCATCCTAGCAGTGTTGATCTCATTAGCTGAAAAAGATAAATCCCAATCGTAGAAACAGTGAAAGAAATCAAACAAGGAAATGAAGCTAAGCAAAATTCCATTGAGGTATTTTCTTTATGACAATTAATATTAATTCAGAGGGCTATAATAAACACTATATTGTTTCTACCAAATATCGTGATATGTATGATTCCTTATCATGATAAATGGCTACAGATAGAGGTAGAAATAAGTCAAATTTTATATGTTTGAAATTTGAGAACGGAAGGTATTATAAATAAATATTTTCTAATGTAGTCCAAACAAGACTTTTTCAATTATAATTTCAAATAAAAATGGTTACTAATTAATCCCTTACAAACGCATTGACATACAAAATGTAAGTGGTAAATGTTATTAATTACCTTACCAAGCACTGCCTAAATCCAGTTCTTTGGAACTTACAAGATTTTCTCAAAACATTTAACAAAGCACACATATATTTAAGATTTGAGGTTTATGTTAGTGTTCATAGCATGGTATTGATGCTGCTCACTCATCATCAGTAATACATTAATTCATTCCTACATTCTTTATGCATTTAGTATAGAGATATAGATAAGGAAAAGGCATAGTTCCAGATCTCAAGTAATCACAACCTTTCAGAGATGATGAAGTCACCACAGTTTTCGAGGAGCCTATTCCCTTTTATTATATATATTCAAAGTGTAGAGTGGTAGATAAAGGATAGAAGCCTTGGCTCTGAGTCCTTCTCATACCAGTGCTCCTTCTTTTAGCTGTGCTCTAAGGAAAGCTGATTCCCCTCAGTAAAATGAGATAGTAACCCACTTAATACTCATTGAGTTAAGAGAATTATGTGAATTAATACACGGGAAACACTTAGCACAGTTCCTGGCACACTCAAATTGCTTAAAAAATTTAACCTCTTATTATCATTACACTATTTGAATCCGGATAAGAATTCCTTTCTCTTTTTGCTCAGGAAAATGCCAAGCAATTTTTATGGATATACAGATCCTTGGTAAAAATACCGGAACCAAAACTTAGGTTTTGGTGCTAAGTGATTTACATGTTCAGTATTTTTCTTTCTGCTACATTAGACCTCTTCTGAAATAGCTTAATTTTCATAAATTCCTGGAAAGAATAATGCTGATAATTAATATGGGAAAAGCATGCAGTTCTCTCTAAATCTCCTTTTTTATTCTGGCCTGTTTTGCTAAATCTTCTATAAGAGCTACTAATTCTGTTCTTTCACAGAAATATTTCTAATATTGCAGCATGATACTTGCAACTAAATGATTAATAATTCCAGAATAAATTATTCACTTTTTCTCAACCAATTATCACCACATTATGAACTCATCAACTTTAGACCCTTGATTAACTCTTACTTTGTAGCTATTAAACTTAGTTTCTTTAAAAAAAAAAAAAAAAACTTAAGAAAAAGATGTTAAGCATATACTAAAGCTTTGTCAGTTCTGTTTTCAGGCTACGGTATTTTTTTTAACTGCTATGTTATACACCCCATTGGAATCCATTACCGTGGCAGGTTTTTCTAGGCAAATAGTACACCAGAGGGAAGTTTGGCTTTACGTTTTCTTCTTTCTGATTTAGTTTATTCTTTGGTTGCTAATTTGCATTTTTCTCTGAGGAAGATTAGAATTATAATACATATTCAAAAGCATAAAGCAAGGAAAACAATCCCCTCCCCCAACTAAAAGATGACCTTGGACAAATCACCAATTTCTGTCTCAGTTTAAACATCTATAAAAGGGGATAATAATTCCTATTGTAAAGCTCTGTTTTGCAGAAACAATGTGATGATGTGCTGGAGCTAGCCAATTGTTAATGGTTCAGGAATATTGCAAATTAGTTGTTAAAACCTTGGTAGTTTAAAATTGGCCATGGGGGTAGTATCTACACCGTGGAAATTGACAAATGCTGCAAAGTGGAGTTTTTGTTTTCCTTCCCAGACAGGGGGTTTACCAGCAGCACATCACGGAATAACACTTGTAAACCATTTAGCCAAGTTCCAGATCTGTATTAAGAATTTAAAATCTTAGTTCTTAGGAGTATGATTATGATGCTAATTCAGAAATCTGCATAGGAGTGTTTTTTTTTCCCCCTATAGTTACCTCTCCAAAGGCTTGTACCAATTTATATCTTTATGCTAACAATATAGATGTCAAGATGTTTGTGTTACAAAATCTGCCTTTCAGTACTAGAATTATTCAATAGAATAAATTTGAGGAATATGCAGTTTCATGGGAGAACAATTCTTATAAGTTGATAGCTAAGATGCTTTAATAAAAGAGAGATGCAGAAATGCTGCGGCCTGCAGGTCATTGTAAACTTCTTGTTTTGTTCTTCCTCTTCAGTGGTAGTACAGGAAACATTTCATGAATTAATCTGGACTAATATAAAAATATAAGTATTTTCTAATCATAATGTAGGTCCTCAACTCTCTGTTCATCTTGTATCTTCTATTTTTTTGTGTTTTTTCCATGCAATGAACTTTGCTTACCTGAAAGTAAAGTGTGCCTGGAAATTATATACAAATGCAACATGTGTTTTTAATGACAGGGCCCATGGCTTTACTCTGAGAACATCCATATATCAAACATCCTTATGGCTTTGTATGCCACTTGATCTGGACATTGGAAAAACAGGAGTCCAGGCAGAGCAGAAGGGTTTCACAAACCTTGCTTGTGCAATTGATTAGAGTTGGCTGTTTGAATTCACATTTCATCTGGTGAACTCAGAAATGGGCCATACTTTTCATCAGGACTGTTTCTACGAGAAAGGTGTGGGAGTCTGCTACAGTCAGATCGCAGACGTTAGGGACAGAAAATTCTCCATTAAAATATAAAATAGGATGTTTTATAAGATTTAGAGAACAAGAATTAAAATATGTTGAAGGGGCTAGGTGTGATGGCTCATGCCTGTAATTACAGCACTTTGGGAGATCGAGACACGTGGATCACCTGAGGTCAGGAGTTCGAAACCAGCCTAACATGGTGAAACCTTGTCTCTATTGAAAGAAAAAAATTAGCCCGGCATGGTGGCAGTTGCCTGTAATCCCAGCTGCTCAGGAGGCTGAGGCAGGAGAATTGCTGGAACCCAGGAGTTGGAGGTTGTAGTGAGCAGAGATTGAGCCATTGCACTCCAGCCTGGGCGACAAGAGTGAGACTCTGTCTTGAAAAATAAAATAAAATAAAATAAAATAAAATAAAATAAAATAAAATAAAATAAAATA